>NW_027649878.1:5000-460458 GCF_965287045.1 Carcharhinus amblyrhynchos
GGGAACTGTGCTCCGAGTGTGGGTCTAACCGAGGGGATAGGGAGACGGAAACTGTGCTCCGAGTGTGGGTCTAACCGAGGGGATAGGAGACGGGAACTGTGCTCCGAGTGTGGGTCTAAACGAGGGGATAGGGAGGCGGGAACTGTGCTCCGAGTGTGGTCTAATCGAGGGGATAGGGAGACAGGAACTGTGCTCCGAGTGTGGGTCTAACCGAGGGGATAGGGAGACGGGAACTGTGCTCCGAGTGTGGGTCTAAACGAGGGGATAGGGAGACAGGAACTGTGCTCCGAGTGTGGGTCTAACCGAGGGGATAGGGAGTCGGGAACTGTGCTCCGAGTGTGGGTCTAACCGAGGGGATAGGGAGGCGGGAACTGTGCTCCGAGTGTGGGTCTAACCGAGGGGATAGGGATGCGGGAACTGTGCTCCGAGTGTGGTCTAACCGAGGGGATAGGGAGACGGGAACTGTGCTCCGAGTGTGGGTCTAACCGAGGGGATAAGGAGACGTTAACTGTGCTCCAAGTGTGGGTCTAATCGAGGGGATCGGGAGAAGGGAACTGTGCTCCGAGTGTGGGTCTAACCGAGGGGATAGGGAGACGGGAACTGTGCTCTGAGTGTGGGTCTAATCGAGGGGATAGGGAGACGGGAACTGTGCTCCGAGTGTGGGTCTAATCGGGGGGATAGGGAGACGGGAACTGTGCTCCGAGTGTGGGTCTAACCGAGGGGATAGGGAGATGGGAAACTGTGCTCCGAGTGTGGGTCTAACCGAGGGGATAGGGAGATGGGAACTGTGCTCTGAGTGTGGGTCTAATCGAGGGGATAGGGAGACGGGAACTGTGCTCCGAGTGTGGTATAATCGAGGGGATAGGGAGACGGGAACTGTGCTCCGAGTGTGGTGTAACTGAGGGGACAGGGAGACTGTGTGTTACTGAGGTTAATCTCTCTCTCACCTTTGTGACATTCTGGCAATTTGTACTTCAGTTTTGCGTTCTTCCACTTGTTCTGTTCTGTACAAATGTAGACAGCTAGAGACCAGAGGGGAGAGACAGAGAGAGAGACACAGAGACAGACTGAGAACAAATCCCAGATAATCGGATCCACATTTACCCAAACCATCGCAGTGTCACACACCCTCCCCCGGTACTCTGAAATATCCCCCTCCACCTCGATTTCATCATTCTAACCCCCTCCCCTACCCCCCTGGGGCGGAGGCTGGAAGGGGAGTGAGGGAGACAGGGAGAGGGCGAGGGAGAGAGGGAGACAGGGAGACGGCGAGGGAGAGAGGGGGACGTGGAGAGGGAGAGGGGAGCGAGGGAGACTGGGAGAGGGCGGGGGAGTGACGGAGACGGGGAGAGGGTGGGGGGAGAGGGGGAGACAGGGAGAGGGCGGGGGGAGCGAGGGAGACAGGGAGAGGGCGGGGGGAGTGAGGGAGACGGGGAGAGGGTGGGGGGAGAGAGGGAGACGGGGAGAGGGCGGGGGAGCGAGGGAGACAGGGAGAGGGCGGGGGAGCGAGGGAGACAGGGAGAGGGTGGGGAGAGTGAGGGAGACGGGGAGAGGGCGGGGGGAGTGAGGGAGAGGGGAGAGGGTGGGGGGAGTGAGGGAGACGGGGAGAGGGTGTTGGGAGCGAGGGAGAGGGGGAGAGGACGGGGGAGCGAGGGTGAGGAGGAAGAGGGTGGGGGAGTGAGGGAGACAGGAGAGAGCGGGGGGAGTGAGGGAGACAGGGAGAGGGCGGGGGGAGTGAGGGAGACGGGGAGAGGGTGTTGGGAGCGAGGAGAGGGGGAGAGGACGGGGGAGTGAGGGAGACGGGGAGAGGGCGCGGGGAGTGAGGGAGACAGGGAGAGGGCGGGGGGAGTGAGGGAGACTGGGAGAGGGCGGGGGGAGTGAGGGAGACGGGGAGAGGGCAGGGTGAATGTGGGATGGGGCCTCAGAGTGTGGGATTTACAACAGCTAATTTTGGATTTCATCAAATTGCTCCCAAACCCATTCCAAAATTGCCTAATATTATGATCACTCTTTCCTGGATCTCCCAGCTTAGCAAGGTCAGGAACCCTCCCAGTTTCAGCCAACAACACTGGGCTAGAAATATTCTCTTCCTGGTTGTGTCCTTGGTAGAATGAACCAGAAGTTTACCCGACTCTGAAGCTGCTTCTCTCGGTCTGGGAACAATCGCTTAAATTTACCAGGGGAACTCTTCACAGCGTTCCTTATGCGCAGGTTTTGCTGCTTATCCGACATGGCCATCCTTTTATATCAGGACGGCTGGCGTTTCTCCCCATCATTCTCGAAAAAAAAACTATCACTGGTGGCACCCCCCACCCCAGGCCCGCTCGCGATCTCCTCAGTTAACCCGGTAAACATTGCGAACACAATCTTGGTCGCATTGTAACCATAACCCGGAGGCCGGTGGGTGGGAGCACAATCGACACAGCTCACTCAGAGAAGAATAAGAACAGCGTGTCATCGAAACGTTCAGTGAGTGTTCGGTGAATTTGGCTGGCAATACACCTGTATCCCCAAATTCCACCAACGTCAGGTTACAGGCTGCCCTACAATATTTCAGCCCAATAGTCAGCAGAACGGGATGCACAATTTTCTTTTTGGTTGGTGGGGTGGGGTTGGGGGCACATTTTCTCACTCGATTACACTTTGATGGTTCACCCCCAGACACCAGCGTTACCTACCCTCCTCCGGATCCTCGAGGTGGTAGACCGGGCCATCGCAAACATACTTGATCACGGAAAGATAGGTGTCATCATCGTGATGAGACAGATATTCATAATGTCCGTGAGAAATATTCGCAGGAACGCCGCAGTGAACTGAAACAGGAGGAGAGACAGAGAGAGAGAGAGAGAGATGGAGAGGGAGTGCAGTGAGGCACAGATCAGTAACGCATTTAGTCCTTCAGCTCCCACCCACAGTGCGGTGCTCCCTCAGCACTGACCCTCGCACAGTGCGGCGCTCCCTCAGCACTGACCCTCCCACAGTGTGTGGCTCCCTCGCCACTGACCCTCCCACAGTGCGGCGCTCCCTCGACACTGACCCTCCCACAGTGCGGCGCTCCCTCAGCACTGACCCTCCCACAGTGCGGCGCTCCCTCAGCACTGACCCTCCCACAGTGCGGCGCTCCCTCAGCACTGACCCTCCCACAGTGCGGCACTCGCTCAGCACTGACCCTCCCACAGTGCGGCGCTCCCTCAGCACCGACCCTCCCACAGTGCGGCGCTCCCTCAGCACTGACCCTCTCACAGTGTGGCACTCCCTCAGCACTGACCCTCCCACAGTGCGGCGCTCCCTCAGCACTGACCCTCCCACAGTGCGGCACTCGCTCAGCACTGACCCTCCCACAGTGCGGCACTCCCTCAGCACTGCGAATCCAGCATAAACCACCCTTATTCAGATACACATCAAGATCTCCACAGAGCCCAGAGTAACTAACATTGTAAAAACACTCACCGTCATGGTGCCCCCGGGGGTCAACGCGAAAACCTGGTTAAAATAAAAGATTGAAATGAAACATGGTTAGAACCTGTTCCAGGAACGAACTTATCCTGGAGACAAACTCCCACAGTGCGGCGCTCCCCCAGGACCAACCCTCCCACAGTGCGTCAACCCCTCAGCACTGACCCCCCCACAGTGCGGGGTTCCCTCAGCACTGACCATCCAGTAGTGTGGCGCTCCCACAGCACTGACCCCCTAACAGTGCGGCGCTCCCTCAGGAAAGACCCTCCCACAGTGCCGCACTCCCTCAGCACCGAACCTCCCACAGTGCGGCGCTCCCTCAGCACTGACCCTCGCACAGTGCGGCGCTCGCTCAGCACTGACCCTCCCACAATGCGGTGTTCCCTCAGCACTGACCCTCCCACAGTGCGGCGCTCCCTCAGCACTGACCCTCCCACAGTGCGGCGCTCCCTCAGCACTGACCCTCCCACAGTGCGGCGCTCCCTCAGCACTGACCCTCCCACAGTGCGCACTCCCTCAGCACTGACCCTCCCACAGTGCGGCGCTCCCTCAGCACTGACCCTCCCACAGTGCGGTGCTCCCTTAGCACCGACCCTCTCACAGTGCGGCGCTCCCTCAGGAAAGACCCTCCCACAGTGCCGCACTCCCTCAGCACCGAACCTCCCACAGTGCGGCGCTCCCTCAGCACTGACCCTCCCACAGTGCGGCGCTCCCTCAGCACTGACCCTCCCACAGTGCGGCGCTCCCTCAGCACTGACCGTCCCACAGTGCGGTGCTCCCTCAGCACTGACCCCTTAATAGTGCGGCGCTCCCTCAGCACTGACCCTCCCACAGTGCGGCGCTCCCTCAGGAATGACCTTCCCACAGTGCAGCGCTCCCTCGGCACTGACCCTCCCACAGTGCGACGCTCCCTCAGCACTGACCCTCCCACAGTGCGGCGCTCCCTCAGCACTGACCCTCCCACAGTGCGACGCTTCCTCAGCACTGACCCTCCCACAGTGCGACTCACCCACAGATGAATTGAGGTGTGATAATGATCCAATCAAACAGAGCAACATCAAACGGAACCGGAAAATCCTGCAGGAATAAAACACAGAAAATATCTATTCCCAAATAAACAATGTCTTTGCGAAGAAGGAACACTGTCCCATCAAACACTCCCAGGACAGGTACAGCACGGGGTTAGATACAGAGTAAAGCTCCCTCTACACTGTCCCCATCAAACACTCCCAGGACAGGGACAGCACGGCGTTAAATACAGAGTAGAACTCCCTCTACACTGTCCCCCCATCAAACACTCCCAGGACAGGTACAGCATGGGGTTAGATGCAAAGTAAAGCTCCCTCTACACTGTCCCCATCAAACACTCCCAGGACAGGGACAGCACGGGGTTCGATACAGAGTAAAGCTCCCTCTACACTGTCCCCCCATCAAATACTCCCAGGCTAGAAATAATGAGATACTCCAACTCAATGCGTGGTTGAAGGATTGGTGTAGGGCAGAGGGTTTTAGATTCGTAGACCATTGGGAAGTCTTTATGAAAGAGGGGCAAATATATAAGAGGGATGGGGTACAGTTAACTGGGAAGGGTGTGAATATCTTAGCTGGAAGGTTAGCTGGAGTGTTTCGGCAGTGTTTAAACTAATATGGAGGGGGGGTGGGGATGTGGACGGAACTGGGATTGGGGATAGGGTAAGCCCGGAGGGTAGGAAGAAGGATCGGATTGTTTCTCAGGGTCTTCGGTACATGTGTTTCAATGCTAGGAGTGTGACTGGCAAAACAGATGAACTGAAGGCAATAATGTTCGAAAGGAAGTTGGAAGTGGTGGCAGTGACAGAGACTTGGTTAAAGGAAGGGCAGGACTGGCAGTTGAATGTTCCCGGGTATAAGTGCTTCAGGCGTGATAGGGGTGGGTCGCTGAGAGGTGGGGGAGTGGCGTTGTTAGTTAAGGATTGCATCATAGCAGTGCAGAGGGAGGGAGGTATAGAGGATATAGGAATCGAGTCGCTATGGGTGGAGTTGAGGAATAGGAAGGGAGATGTTACTATGTTGGGTGTGTACTACAGACCGCCCAACAGCCCGAGGGCTGTGGAAGAAGGGATAAGCAGGGACATTCTAGATAAGTGCAGGAAGAATAGGGTGGTGGTAGTGGGAGATTTTAATCTCCCCGGGGTAGACTGGAAGGTGCCGAGATCAGAGGGTGCTGACGGGGAGGAATTTGTACAGTGTGTAATGGAAGGATCCCTGGAGCAGTATGTGGATAGCCCGACCAGGGAGGGGGCTATACTGGACTTGGTTCTGGGGAATGAGCCTGGGCAGGTGGTTGACATTGAAGTAGGAGAGCAGGTGGCTAACAGTGACCACAACTCTGTCTGGTTTAAGATATTAATGGATAAAGATGAAGCCTGTCCTAAGGGGAGGGTGTTAAACTGGGGGGGGCCAGATACAACCGGATTAGGCAGGATCTTAAAGATACGGACTGGGGTAAGCTGCTTGATGGCAGGTCGACGCTGGGTATGTGGGAGTCTCTCAAGGGAAAACTAAAATCTTTGCAGGAAAGGCACGTGCCGGTCAAGAGGAAGGATGGGAAGGGTAGGATTAGAGAGCCGTGGGTAACTAGGGATATTGAGGACCTGGTCAGGAGGAAGAGAGAGGCGTACATTAGATCTAGGCATTTGAGGACAGAGATAGCGTTAGAAGAATACAGAGAATGTAGGAGAGAACTTAAAAGGGGCATCAGAAAGGCAAAAAGGGGCCACGAAATGGCTTTGGCGGGTAGGATTAAAGAAAATCCTAAGGCATTTTACTCCTATGTTAGAAATAAAAGGATGGTTAGAGGGAAGATTGGTCCTCTCAAGGACAGAGGAGGGGAACTATGCTTGGAGCCTGGGGGAATGGGGGAGATCCTGAATGAATACTTTGCGTCGGTATTCACGCAGGAGAGGGGCCTGATGTCTGGTGCTGTGCTTGAGGAGTTTGAGGATCCGTTGAGGGATATAGTCATCACGAGGGAAGAGGTGTTGGGACTTTTAGACAGTATAAAGACGGATAAATCTCCGGGGCCTGATGGCATCTATCCCAGGCTGTTAAGGGAGGTGAGGGATGAAATTGCTGGGCCTCTGACGCAAATCTTTGTCTCTTCTTTGGACACAGGTGAGGTCCCAGAGGATTGGCGGATTGCAAATGTAGTACCGTTGATTAAGAAGAGTCAGAGGGATAACCCAGGGAATTATAGGCCGGTGAGCTTGACTTCAGTTATAGGCAAGTTAATGGAGAGGATCCTCAAGGATAGGATGTATGAACATCTGGAGCGCTGCAATCTGATCAGGGATACGCAGCATGGCTTCATTACAGGGAGGTCGTGCCTTACGAATCTAGTGGAATTTTTTGAAGAGGTGACAAAAACGGTTGACGAAGGACAAGCCGTTGATGTTGTCTATATGGATTTCAGTAAGGCGTTTGACAAGGTCCCTCATGGTAGGCTGATAGAAAAGGTGAAGGCTCATGGGATACAAGGCCAGGTATGTAGATGGGTGGAGAACTGGCTTGGGAGGAGGAGACAGCGAGTAGTAGTGGAAGGCTCCTTTTCCAATTGGAGGCCTGTCACCAGTGGTGTGCCGCAGGGCTCAGTACTTGGACCTCTTCTATTTGTGGTATATATTAATGACTTGGAAGAGGGGGTAGGTGGTGTGATCAGCAAATTTGCTGATGACACCAAGATGGTTGGATTGGCGGGTACTGAGGAGCAGTGCCTGGCAATGCAACAGGACATAGACAGGCTGGTAGATTGGGCAGATAGATGGCAAATGGAATTTAATCCGGAGAAATGTGAGGTGATGCACTTTGGCCGGAATAATGTGGAGGGGAGTTATACGATAAAAGGTAGAACTATCCGGAGTATAGATACGCAGAGAGACCTGGGGGTGCAAGTGCACAAGTCCCTGAAGGTGTCGGTACAGGTGCAGAATGTGATGAGGAAAGCGTATGGTATGTTAGCCTTCATAGGAAGAGGTATAGAATATAAGAGTAGGAGTCTGATGTTGCAGTTGTATAGAACGTTGGTTAGGCCTCACTTAGAGTACTGCGTCCAGTTCTGGTCGCCGCACTACCGGAAGGATGTAGAGATCCTGGAGAGAGTGCAGAGGAGATTTACCAGGATGTTGCCTGGTATGGAAGGGCTGTCTTACGAGGAAAGATTGAATGAACTTGGGCTGTTTTCCCTTGAGAGACGTCGGCTGAGGGGGGATCTAATAGAGGTTTATAAGATTAGGAAGGGGATAGATAGAGTAAATGGTGGTAAGCTTTTTCCGCTACTAGAAATGGATAGAACGAGGGGTCACGGGCTTAGGGTGAGGGGGGCTAGGTATAAGACAAATATTAGAGGGCAGTTTTTCACGCAAAGGGTAGTGGGGGTGTGGAATGCACTGCCGAGTAAGGTGGTGGAAGCAGGCACGCTAGGGTTGTTTAAGAGTCACTTAGACAGCCATATGAGCGGGATACATATAGGGGGATATAATAGGCCTTACTGAACATTGTAGGCTTGGGAATACGTTTTGCCTCAGGAATGTTAGTCTTTGCCTGTTTAATAATGAATTTTTTTGTCTCCACAGGCATTTAAGTCCAGCAAGGGGCATGCAGGCGGCAGGTTGTAGTGGGCTGCTCTTGGATGTTGCTTCGGGAGTTGCCTATTGCTTCATGTCGTTAGTGTGCTTAAACTGGACCATCTCGAGGGCAACATGACAGCTCAGAGACTATCTCTGTTGCTGTGCGGACACATGGATTTGGGCCTGTGTCTGTGGGAGTTTGCACGTTCTCCCCGTGGTTGCGTGGGTTTCTTCCGGGTACTCCGGTTTCCTCCCACATCCCCCAAAGATGTGCTTTTAGGCTGATTGATTGGGTACTAAATTGTCCCTAAATTGGACCTCCCTGATCCTCGCACGTTAGGTGTAGACTAAAATCATGAATAGGTCACTGAGATAGTAGGACGGCGGCGTGGGCTCGTTGGGCCGAAGGGCCTGTTTCCCGTGCTGTGTTGTTCTTTGTTCTTTGTTCTTTGACAGGTACAGCACGGGGTTAGATACAGAGTAAAGCTCCCTCTGCACTGTCCCCCCATCAAACACTCCCAGGACAGGTACAGCACGGGGTTAGATACAGAGTAATGCTCCCTCTGCACTGTCCCCCCCATCAAACACTCCCAGGATAGGGACAGCACGGGGTTAGATACAGAGTAAAGCTCCCTCTACACTGTCCCCCCATCAAACACTCCCAGGACAGGTACAGCACGGGGTTAGATACAGAGTAATGCTCCCTCTGCACTGTCCCCCCCATCAAACACTCCCAGGATAGGGACAGCACGAGGTTAGATACAGAGTAAATCTCCCTCTACACTGTCCCCCCATCAAACACTCCCAGGACAGGTACAGCACGGGGTTAGATACAGAGTAAAACTCCCTCTACACTGTCCCCCATCAAACACTCCCAGGACAGGTACAGCACGGGGTTAGATACAGAGTAAAGCTCCCTCTACACTGTCCCCCATCAAACACTCCCAGGACAGGTACAGCACGGGGTTAGATACAGAGTAAAGCTCCCTCTACACTGTCCCCCATCAAACACTCCCAGGACAGGTACAGCACGGGGTTAGATACAGAGTAAAGCTCCCTCTACACTGTCCCCCCATCAAACACTCCCAGGACAGGTGCAGCATGGGGTTAGATACAGAGTCATGCTCCCTCTACACTGTCCCCCCCATCAAACACTCCCAGGATAGGGACAGCACGGGGTTAGATACAGAGTTAAGCTCCCTCTACACTGTCCCCCCATCAAACACTCCCAGGACAGGTACAGCATGGGGTTAGATACAGAGTAAAGCTCCCTCTACACTGTCCCCATCAAACACTCCCAGGACAGGTACAGCACGGGGTTAGATACAGAGTAAAGCTCCCTCTGCACTGTCCCCCCCATCAAACACTCCCAGGACAGGTACAGCACGGGGTTAGATACAGAGTAAAGCTCCCTCTACACTGTCCCCCAACAAACACTCCCAGGACAGGTACAGCACTGGGTTAGATACAGAGTAAAGCTCCCTCTACACTGTCCCCATCAAACACTCCCAGGACAGGTACAGCACTGGGTTAGATACAGAGTAAAGCTCCCTCTACACTGTCCCCATCAAACACTCCAAGGACAGGTACAGCACTGGGTTAGATACAGAGTAAATCTCCCTCTACACTGTCCCCCATCAAACACTCCCAGGACAGGGACAGCACGGCGTTAGATACAGAGTAAATCTCCCCTTGTCCAGGGTTCTCACCCCATGTTGAGACTGTGTCTGGGCGTCCGCAGGCAATCGGAGCTGTTCTTGGAGGAGACGGGTGTCCGCTGGGCTCAGTGCTTTGCAATTGCTCTCTCTGCGCAGATCCCGCTGCTTTTCACCCTCTCTCCCTCTTGTGACCCCTCCCCACTGCCCAGATCTGGAACTTTCCATTGAGTTAGTGACTGCAGAGTCAGCGACTGGCCAGTCTCCACCCCACGCCCCCGCCGCCCTCCTCCACTCTCTTTCCCGTCTCTAGCCCTCCCCTTCCCGCATCTGCCATCCCTTATCTCCCGAACCTTCCCCTACTGAACTCACCAGAGGCAAACAGTTCAGTATCGACAGATAAATCTGTAAAATCGGGAAGCAGTTGCTAAGGCACTCGGGTAGAGTTTTTTTTTGAACTTTACTATAAATTAGAGCGGTGAGGAATCCCGGTACTCTACATAGGTAGAGTGTCCCACCCTCCCCCCTCCTCTAACCTCAAAAAGAGAGAGAGAGAGAGAGAGTGGCTCTGACTGAGAGCAGGGAAGTTTGTTTTTGTTTTGGAGTGTGCTGTAAGGGCTTTGGCTCACAGGGCCACAGAGATAAGGCTGAGGCAAGTTCAGTTATCAGTTTTTTTTTTACTTTTTCCTCTGGGTTACTGAAAAAGGGCAAGTGTGGGTGTGAGGCCAGTGTGTTGCTGCCAGTGCAACATGTGGGAGGTCTTGGAAGCTCCTGGTCCCCCAGACACCCACACCTGTGCTCGGTGTGTGGAGTTCCAGTCCCTACGGAACCAGGTTAAGGAGCTGCGAAGGCAGCTCGAGGACCCTCGGCTCATTTGGGAGAGAGAACGAGGAGATAACTGACTGGAGCGACCAGCAAGTGGTCACACCGGGGCAACAGGAAGAAGGCAGGTGGGTAACTATCAGGAAGGGGAAACCTCAGGTGATGGAGAGCACACCGGTGGATGTCCCCCTTTCAAAATAAGTACTCCTGCCTGAGTACTACTGGGGGTGGGGTTGGGGGGGACAGCTCATCCGAGGGGAGGAAGCGGTGGCCAGGTCTCTGGAGCTGAGCCAGTATGTCAAAAAATTAAAAAAGAGAGCAGAAAGGTAGTGTTAATAGGGGACTCCACAGTGAGGGGGGCGGACAGGCGTTTTTGTGGACGTAGGCGTGAGTCGCGGATGGTGGTTTGTCTCCCTGGGGCTGGGATTCGGGATGTCTCTGGGCGTGTCCCAGACATCCTGAAAGGGGAGGGTGAGGAACCAGAGGTTGTAGTGCATATAGGTACTGCTGACATAGGCAAGAGGGAGGCAGTCATGAAAAGGGACTATAGGGAACTGGGTAGGCAGCTGAGGAAGAGGAAAGCGAAGGTAGTAATCTCAGGATTGCTGCCTGTGCCACGGGAGAATGAGGGCAGGAATGGAATGAGGTGGAGGGTGAATGCGTGGCTGAGGGACTGGAGCAGGGGGCAGGGATTTCGGTTCCTAGATCACTGGGACCTCTTTAGGGGCAGGTGTGACCTGTACAGTAAGGACGGGTGGCACTTGAATCCCAGGGGGACTAATATCTTGGCGGGAAGACTGGCTAAGGCTACCGGGGGGACTTTAAACTAGAAAGGATGGGGGGAGGGAATTGTGATGGGGAAACTGGGACGGAGGAGGTTAGCTCCCAGGTAGGGGAGGACTGCAGGCAGTATGAGAGAGAGGTTAGACAGGGGGTGGAGAAGGGAAATGCCCAGACTGAGGGGCTGAGATGTGTCTATTTTAACGCCAGGAGTGTAGTGAATAAGGTAGATGAGCTTAGGGCGTGGATTGCTGCTTGGGAATGTGATGTGGTGGCCATTACGGAGACTTGGATATCTCAGGGACAGGACTGGGTACTTCAGGTGCCAGGATTCAGATGCTTCAGGAAGGACAGGGAGGATGGCAGAAGAGGTAGTGGAGTGGCACTGTTGATCAGGGACAGTGTCATGGCTGCAGAGAAAGAGGATGCCGTGGAGGGACTATCTACAGAGTCTCTGTGGGTGGAAGTTACGAACAGCAAAGAGTCGAAAACTTTGCTGGGTGTTTTCTATAGGCCACCCAATAGTGACAGGGAAGTTGAGGTGCAGATAGGGAAACAGATTCTAGAGAGATGTATTAATAACAGAGTTGTCGTGATGGGAGACTTTAATTTCCCAAACATCGACTGGAATATCCCTAGGGTAAGGGGTTTGGATGGGGAGGAGTTTGTTAGGTGTGTTCAGGAAGGGTTCCTGACACAGTACGTGGATAAGCCTACGAGGGGAGAGGCTGTATTGGTGAAGCCGCAGCTGGAGTACTGTGTGCAGTTTTGGGCGCCGCACCTGCGCAAGGATATTTTGGCCCTGGAGGGAGTGCAGAGGAGGTTTACTAGGCTGATACCGGAGTTGAGGGGGTTGAGCTATGAGGAGAGGCTGAATAAACTAGGCTTGTACTCGTTAGAGTTTAGAAGAATGAGGGGAGATCTCATTGAGACGTATAAGATGATGAATGGGATGGATAGGATAGAGGTGGAGAGACTCTTCCCGCTCAAAAAAGACAGTAGGACTAGGGGGCACAGCCTCAAGATAAAGGGGAGGCGGTTTAGAACGGAGTTGAGGAGGAACTTCTTCACTCAAAGGGTGGTGAATCTCTGGAATTCTCTGCCCGTTGAAGTGGTGGAGGCTGCCTCGCTAAATATTTTTAAGAAGCGGGTTGATGGGTTCTTGATAAAAGAGGGGATTAAGGGTTATGGGGAGAGGGCGGGAAAGTGGAACTGAGCCACGACAGATCAGCCATGATCTTATTGAATGGCGGGGCAGGCTCGAAGGGCTAGATGGCCTACTCCTGCTCCTATTTCTTATGTTCTTATGTTCTTATGTACTTGACCTGGTGCTGGCGAATGAACCAGGGCAGGTGATGGATCTCTCGGTGGGAGAGCATCTCGGGGATGGAGATCGTAATTCTATCTCCTTCACAATTGCATTGGAACGAGATAGGATCAGGCAGGCTAGGAAGGTGTTTGTCTGGAGTAAGGGGAGATACAAAGAAGTCAGGAAGTTAATTGGACAAATAAACTGGAAGGAGGCGTTCTTGGGGAAAAGTACCGAAGGAAGGTGGCGGATATTCAAGGAATGTTTGTCTGGAGCTCTGCACGACAACATTCTGATGAGACAGGGAGGTTTTGGTAGGGCGCGGGAACCGTGGTGCACGAAGGCTGTGGTGAACCTTGTCAGGAGGAAAAGGAAGGTGTATAAAAGGTTCAGGGAACTAGGAGATGGTAAGGATCTACAGGAGTATAAGGACTGTAGAAAGGAGCTTAAAAGGGAAATGAGGAGAGCCAGAAGGGGTCATGAGAAGGCCTTGGCGGGTAAGATTAAGGAGAATCCCAAGGCCTTCTATGAATATGTGAAAAATAAAAGGATGAGAAGAGAAGGGATAGGACCTATAAAAGGTGAAGGGGGAAAAGGTCTGTGTGGAACCGGAAGAAATGGCAGAGGTGCTTAATGAGTACTTTGCCTCAGTATTCACAGTGGAAACTGATCTGGGAGATTTTGCTACAGGTTTGCAGCAGATGGAAAAGATTGGAGTGTGTGGATATTAAGGAAGAGGATGTGTTCAAACTTTTGAATTCTATCAAGATAGATAAGTCGCCGGGACCAGATGGGATGTACCCCAGGATACTGTGGGAGGTGAGGGAGGTGATTGCAGAGCCCCTGGTGATGATCTGTGCATCGTCGATGGAGACAGGTGAGGTTCCGGAAGATTGGAGGATTGCGGATGTGGTTCCTATTTTCAAGAAAGGGAACAGAGATAGCCCGGGAAATTACCGACCGGTGAGTCTGACCTCAGTGGTTGGTAAGCTGATGGAGAGGCTTCTGAGGGACAAGATTTATGAGCATTTGGAGAGGTTTGACATGATCAGGAATAGTCAGCATGGTTTTGTCAAGGGCAGATCGTGCCTTACGAGCCTAGTTGAGTTCTTTGAAAATGTGACTGAACACATTGACGAAGGAAGAGCGGTGGATGTGGTTTACATGGACTTCAGCAAGGCGTTTGATAAGGTCCCCCAAGCAAGACTTCTTGAGAAGGTGAGAGGGCATGGGATCCAAGGGGCTTTGGCCTTGTGGATCCAGAACTGGCTTGCCTGCAGAAGGCAGAGAGTGCTTGTGGATGGGTCTTTTTCTGCATGGAGGTCGGTCACCAGTGGAGTGCCCCAGGGATCTGTTCTAGGACCCTTGCTGTTTGTCATTTTCATAAATGTCCTGGATGAGGAAGTGGAGGGATAGGTTAGTAAGTTTGCCGATGACACGAAGGTTGGTCGTGTTGTGGATGGTCTGGAAGGATGTCAGAAGTTGCAGCAGGACATAAATAGGATGCAGGACTGGGCGGAGAAGTGGCAGATGGACTTCAACGCGGATAAACGTGTAGTCGTCCATTTTGGCAGGACCAATGGGATGAACGAGTACACTATCAAGGGCAGGAGTCTTAGTAGTGTTGAAGAGCAGAAGGATCTTGGGGTCCGGGTCCACAGGACTCTTAAATCGGCCTCGCAGGTGGAGGAGGTGGTCAAGAAGGCGTATGGTGTACTGGCCTTCATTAATCGAGGGATTGAGTTTAGGAGTCGGGAGGTAATGCTGCAACTTTATAAGACCCTTGTCAGACCCCACTTGGAGTACTGTGCGCAGTTCTGGTCGCCTCACTATAGGAAGGACGTAGAAGCTATTGAAAGGGTACAGAGGAGATTTACAAGGATGTTGCCTGGACTGGGAGGCATGCCTTATGAAGATAGGTTGAGGGAGCTGGGACTCTTCTCCCTGGAGAGATGAAGGTTGAGAGGCGACCTGATAGAGGTTTATAAAATGTTGAGAGGAATCGATAGGGTGGATTCTCGGAGGCTATTTCCCCGGGCTGAAATGGCTGCTAGGAGAGGACACAGATTTAAGGTGCGGGGAGGAAAGTACAGAAGTGATGTTAGGGGTAAGTTTTTCACTCAGAGGGTGGTGAGTGAATGGAATCGGCTGCCGTCAGTGGTGGTGGAGGCGAACTCGCTGGGGTCTTTTAAAAGACTTCTGGATGAGTATATGGGATTTAATGGGATTGGGGGTTATAGATAGGTCTATAGATTGGTAGGTATACAAGTGATCGTCGCAACTTGTGGGCCGAAGGGCCTGTTTGTGCTGTAGTGTTCTATGTTCTAACTCCACACTCTTACCCACATATTGACACACAGAGAAACTTCAGGGGGAAACACAGAATCTCTCTTAAATACACAAAACACACATCACAAACCCATGCATTACAGCGGTTAATAAATTCTCAGCACCCCATAAACAAATGAAATTTAATTTAGACAACAGTGATAACATTTCCTCTGAAACTGACATCCCTAGACCGAAAACAACAAATGAACACTGGGGCAGCACTGGACACGATCGGAGCCTCGGAAATACAGTTTCCTCTTTCCTTGTTCCTTATATCTCACTGAGCAGATCCAGAGCTATCGCACAGAAAGCTAGAATTCACAATTTCACTCTGTCCCTGCACACTCACCCCAGCTTTATTTAATTTCTGAATGTATGATTTATTTTGGATTGTCCCAAAGATCTCAGGGCAGATGCATGATGTCAGATATGACCATTATTTATCAAACTGTTTATTTGACCATGACAGATATTACCTGGGGTTTGTCAGATTGTTGTTTTTCATCCATCTGCAGTTGCAAATGTCAGCGCTGAAAAGTGGAGAGATATTCTATACCATTAAAAGCATCACATTGAATCAGGGAAATTCTTCAAAGACTATGAATTAATCACTTTCAAATTAGTATCATTTCTTCAGAACAAACTATTCACATCATCTATTATTACAATTTAAACTAACTTTATTGTGTTGTCAGTGCTAGTTTTAACTGAATACTGCTCAGTATGTGACATGATCAGTGTTACTGAGTTTTGAAAGAGAAAGGGTTAATGTTGCTGCTCTATAATTGTAATGGATATTCCTCATTTTATCATCTGTATCACTGTAGGGATTTGTAATTAAATATTGGAGTTTTTTTATGTTCAATGCTAATTGGTAATCACTGCAATCCTGAAACTAATAAGTACACAAGCTAATAAAGAGCGGGGGACTAGGATAAATACTGTAACTAACAGTGAGAGTGAAACTAAAAAGACCGTAAGGTACAGGAGCAGAATTCAGCTATTCTGCTCATCGAGTCTCCTCCGTCATTTAATCACAGCTGATAACGTTCTCAACCCCATTGTCCCGACTTTCCAATCAAGTGCCTGTCTATCCCTGTCTTAAATACAATCAATGAGAGAGACAGTAAGCAGAACATGTGAGGGGGAGGGGAGAGAGAAGGGAGAGGGCGATGGGAGATAGTGTGAGCGAAGGAATAAATTAAGAGTGAATGAGGAGGAGAGATGGTGAGGGGAGCTGATGAGGAGAGAGAGTGATGGGGAGAGACAGAGGAGAGAGCAAGAGGACAGGGTGTGAGAGAGTGATGGGGAGAGTGTGTCAGAGATGGAGCGAGCTGGTGTGAGAGTGAGGGGGGGGGGAATGGGGAGGGAGTGATAGGACAAGAGGCTGAGGGAGAAGAGAATGAGGGTGAGGGAGAAAGGGTGATGTCAGTGAGGGGGAGACACAGAGTATAGGGGAGAGAGTGTGGGGGAAAATTTTAGAAGAATAGTGTGAGATGCGGTGACTGAACAGGAGATATTGTAAGGGACAGATAGAGTGGGGGGAGGGATCATGAGGGTAGATAGAGTGAGGGGAGAGATAAGGAGGGGTGAAAGTGAGGAGAGGGAGCATTGGGAGATAGATTGAATGAAGAGGGGA
This sequence comes from Carcharhinus amblyrhynchos, assembly GCF_965287045.1. Lineage (NCBI taxonomy): Eukaryota > Metazoa > Chordata > Chondrichthyes > Carcharhiniformes > Carcharhinidae > Carcharhinus > Carcharhinus amblyrhynchos. The sequence goes on from NW_027649878.1 coordinate 21,597, forward strand.
GGGAAGGGGCAGGAGTAGTGGGAGAAGGTGAGTGAATGAGGGAGAGTGAGTCGGGGGGGGAAGAGGGAATGACTGGGAGAGAGCGCAATGGGAGATAGATTGAGTGAAGAGAGAGGGGGAAGGCATTCTGAGGGGGAGAGAAGGTGAATGAATGAGAGAGACAGAGGAAGGAGAGTGTAAGGGGAGAGAGTGAGAAGAGAGTGCAATGGGAGATAGATTAAGTGAAGAGAGAGGTGAGGGGGAGAAAAGTTGACTCAATGAGGGAGAGAGAGAGTCAGGAGGGAGAATGAAGGGGAGAGAGTAAGGGCAAGAGTAAGTGAGAGAGTGAGTGAGGGGTAGAGTGTGAAGGGAGATGGAGTGCTTTATCCAAGGAATGTTTCATCACATTTTTATTAGTTTAGGAAAAGCAGGAATTAAATTGCTCAGCATCCCAATGTGGCCTCGTGTTTATTTCAATCAGCCCCTTCACATTCAAACATGAAGTTGAAATTTCAAATACTGTTTGTGTCAGTGTTTGTGGATTCAGTCCTTCTCTCACTTTTTTCACCTGTCTGAAGAATTTGAATGATAGACATTGTTTAATCATTCCTGGAACTGGTGAATATTCAGGGGTGACAATCTCATCAAACTAACAAAGAACTGTATCTTTATTCATCCATCATTTCCAATCTCTGAATAGCTCACACACATTTCCAGAATGCAGGAAGCTCTCAATAATCTCCAATTATTTCCCAAAACAATTGTTCCCACTTTACTGTGAGCTACATTCCACTGACACTCCCAAAGCAGCCACAGAAAAGTGACTGGTTATTTTAAACTTTTAACCTGAGCTCTTTGAACTTACCAGTCACTCACATTGTACAGAAATGTTGACCTTGTTTTGATGAGAGTGACCAGATTAACATTAAATCATGAAAGCAGTTTCCGTACTGAGATTAACCACATTGGCAGCAATTCCAGAATATCAGAGACATTGCTGTGTGTACTGTGTGAATCCAGCTGTGAAATATCAGAATATTTTTCAGCTTCCACATTTTATTGTTTAATAAAAGACATTATTCCATCCATTTTCAATCTAAATCGTGTCAATTTACATCTCCCTGCACTGAAACTCTCCACAGATTTTGTCCAAATATGAATAACTCTTTGCAATTTGATATTTCCAGCTATACTGCTTCCAGTGCTGGCTAATGTTTTGTGTCCTTGGCAAACCAGGGTGTTTAGCATTCTGTCACATTAAATGGTCAACAAATATGTCAAAACTGTGGATACATTTCAGTGTGTGGGGGTGGGGGAGGTTGTCAGCATGTGGGTCAATGTATTTAAATTTCAAATATGTGCAGTTCTCGGCCGTTTGACTGAACGAACCTGATCCGGTGGTGAAAATGCGGAACAAGAATTTTCAGAGAATAATATGAGACAGATGAGGCTCTTCGACCTGTTCACGGGACAACTAATATCATAACTAATTCAATATCTGGCTCACAGCTATGCATGTTATGATGTACCAAGTAATCATCCAGATTCTTTACAAAGGATGTGACACAACCCACCTCTACCAGCCTCCAGGAAGTAGATTTCAGACCATCACCTACCACCAAGTAAAACAAAATGGTCACATTCCCCACACGTCCTGCCTCTGACCCTTCAATTAATGGGAACGGATAGAAACGGATGCTCCTTATCCACTCGATCAATGGCCCTCATAATCTTGCACGCCTAAATTAAGTCACCCCTCAGTCATCGTTGCTCCAGTAAAAACAATCCAAGCCTCTCAATTCTATTTTCACAAGACCCTTGTCAGACCCCACTTGGAGTATTGTGCGCAGTTCTGGTCGCCTCACTACAGGAAGGATGTAGAAGCTATTGAAAGGGTGCAGAGGAGATTTACAAGGATGTTGCCTGGACTGGGAGGCATGCCTTATGAAGTTAGGTTGAGGGAGCTGGGACTCTTCTCCCTGGAGAGACGAAGGTTGAGAGGCGACCTGATAGAGGTTTATAAAATGTTGAGAGGAATAGATAGGGTGGACTCTCAGAGGCTATTTCCCCAGTTTGAAATGGTCGCTACGAGAGGACACAGGTTTAAGGTGCGGGGAGGAAAGTACAGAAGTGATGTTAGGGGTAAGTTTTTCACTCAGAGGGTGGTGAGTGAATGGAATCGGCTGCCGTCAGTGGTGGTGGAGGCGAACTCGCTGGGGTCTTTTAAAAGACTTCTGGATGAGTATATGGGATTTAATGGGATTGGGAGTTACACACAGGCCTGGTAGGTATGGATATGATCGGCGCAACTTGTGGGCCAAAGGGCTTGGTTGTGTTGTAGTGTTCGATGTTCTATAACTTTAATCTTCTAAACCAGGCAACCCTCTTGTGAAGCTCCTCTGCGCCCCCACAGTGCAATCATATCCATCCTATCATGTGGCGACCAGAACAGCTCTCAATTCTTCAGCTGTGTCCTCGCCTACTAAAGCAACATGACTCCTCTGCTTTTGGAATCTGTGCTTTGATTGATCAAATGAAGTGTCTCTGGTCTGCATGTTCCAGTGATCTGTGGACAAACACATGGAAGTCACTCTGTTCCACACAACTTCCTCCAGTCGTGTCATTCATTGAACACTTCTTTCTCATATTCATCCTTCCGAAGGACATTATCTCACATTCTTCAGGGTTACATTTCATGGTTAGTTGACCATTCCGCCTCTGTCTTATTGTAGCTCAAGACACCTAAACTCACTGTTGACTCCGTGGCAAGTCTTCGTGTCTAATGTTTGTGTCAACAGTAAGTTTTACATATCTCTGCACACATGGCTATTTACATTTTTATATACATGGCAAATAATGCGGAATCTCGGACAGATCGCTGTGGGAGGCTGGTGGACACTTCTTCTGGTCACTAAAACATATTTTTGTCAATGTTTTCTGACCCCTACTGCTGAGGCATTGTTTTATTCACTTTATCACATTACCCTTTCTCCGATTGTATTAGTTTTACCCGAAAGACCCCCCCCCACCCAGATTGTATTGGTCTTACCCGAAAGACCCCCCCCGACCCAGATTGTATTAGTCTTACCCGAAAGACCCCCCCCCCACCCGGATTGTATTGGTCTTACCCGAAAGACCCCCCCCGACCCAGATTGTATTAGTCTTACCAGAAAGACCCCCCCCCCACCCGGATTGTATTAGTCTTACCCGAAAGACCCCCCCCCACCCGGATTGTATTGGTCTTACCCGAAAGACCCCCCCCCCACCCGGATTGTATTGGTCTTACCCGAAAGACCCCCCCCCACCCGGATTGTATTGGTCTTACCCGAAAGACCCCCCCCCCCCCACCCGGATTGTATTGGTCTTACCCGAAAGACCCCCCCCCCCCCCACCCGGATTGTATTGGTCTTACCCGAAATACCCCCCCCCCCTCACCCGGATTGTATTGGTCTTACCCGATAGACCCCCCCCCACCCGGATTGTATTGGTCTTACCCGAAAGACCCCCCCCCCACCCGGATTGTATTGGTCTTACCCGAAAGACCCCCCCCCACCCGGATTGTATTGGTCTTACCCGAAAGACCCCCCCCCCCACCCGGATTGTATTAGTCTTACCCGAAAGACCCCCCCCCACCCGGATTGTATTAGTCTTACCCGAAAGACCCCCCCCCCCACCCGGATTGTATTGGTCTTACCCGAAAAACTGGAGCGGATCTGTCCATTAAAAGTGGAGTACAAGCCTAGTTTATTCAGCCTCTCCTCATAGCTCAACCCCCTCAACTCCGGTATCAGCCTAGTAAACCTCCTCTGCACTCCCTCCAGGGCCAAAATATCCTTGCGCAGGTGCGGCGCCCAAAACTGCACACAGTACTCCAGCTGCGGCCTCACCAATGCCCTATACAGCTGCAGCAAGACCTCCCTACTTTTATATTCAATCCCCCTCGCTATGAAGGCCAGCATCCCATTCGCCTTCCTGACCACCTGCTGCACCTGCAAGCTGGGTTTTTGCGACTCATGCACAAGGACCCCGAGGTCCCTCTGCACCGTCGCCTGCTGCAGTTTTTCGCCACGTAAGTAATAGTCCTTCCTACCATTCTTCCTACCAAAGTGGACCACCTCGCACTTGCCAACATTAAATTCCATTTGCCATTTCCTGGCCCATTCGCCCAGCCTATCTAGATCCTTCTGCAGACTCTCCACACCCTCCGCACAATTTGCCTTTCCCCCAATCTTGGTGTCATCAGCAAATTTCGACACCCTACACTCGGTTCCCTCCTCCAGATCATCTATATAAATGGTAAATAGCTGAGGCCCCAGCACCGACCCCTGGGGCACCCCACTAGTCACCAACCGCCAATCCGAATAGCACCCATTGACCCCCACTCTCTGCCTCCTATTTGACAACCAATCCTCTATCCACGCTAACACCCTACCCCCAACTCCATGTCCCCTGACCTTCTGCAATAACCTCTTGTGAGGTACCTTGTCAAACATCAATTGTTGTGAAACAAAATCTTGGTGAGTTCTGCAGCATATACTCACCTGTTAACATAAAATACCAAAAACTGTTCTTTAAACAGCTCAGCACGGCCACTGTTCCCAACACAACAATCGCTGTTTTCTCAGTGCAATATTTATGGCTAAGCTGATGGCAACAAATGGCCACAAGTCTACCGAAGGTGAAAGAAATGGTAAACCAGACAGAACAATCAGCAGCTGTAAAAAGTAGAACGGCATGGATATTGTAAACAGGATTGATTTCAGGAAGATAAATTGCTCTTTATAAATAATTGGAATCTGTATCATTATTAGGTCCAGTATAAGGAGTAGCAGATCTGCCGTTTCCATGGCCACTAAATAACAGGCGATACATTTGGAGAGACCGCGTTTTCCACGAGAGAGAACGATAATTGTCATTATGTTTACTGTAAGAAAGGGAAATGAAGATTAACGTTGCAAATTAGAATGGAGGAAAATTTAAGATATGATGAATTAATCATTTGGAACGCTTTCCAGAATTCGGTGACTTGTTACAATGTTTGTACATGAGCAAACAAACAGCCGTATATCTGCTAGATTCGATCCTACTCTGGTGTTGCAACTTACCCAATGACTGGGTCATTGAATCTGCTTTTATTCACACTTTGTGATGGGCACGGTTTGAATCACTGAGTCCTTGTTGTTGACGGCTTTGCTCGGTGAGTCGACTGTAGTTAATTGCTGGCGCTTGTTCATTCTCCTTCTGATCCTGGCACTTGGTGCATTGAAATAACAAAAAAATGTTCAGAAGCACGATTGTAAAGGAATCCGAGATTTTCGCAGTTGAATGCAAAAGTAAAACCATGTGTCTTGCAGCTACGAGGCTGCGTGTTGGCCTGTATTGACTCTTCACTTGTACAATTCCCCTTTCTCTTCTGCGGACAGTGAATGACTTCTTCTACAGGCTGGGACTGACATTTATGTGTGAAGAAAAAAACATTTATCAAGTTGGTGCAGAATGTTTGGGAGGTTTCTCTGTCAAAGGTGTTCCCAACTCAAGGAAGAGCGTGACTTTGCAGACTCCATCTCATTTGTTGATGATAGAATATGAGTTTGAAGATTAATAATGAATAGAACATAAGTAATTGCTAAAGAACAATTTGTGGAACTCGCTGCCCCATAGTGCGGTGCAATCTGAACAATTGAATGGTGTCAAGGAGGCGATGGATACATTTCTGATAGCAAACAGTTACATGAATATATGGGGAGAATTTAGGGAGTTAAATTTGACACAACGATGAAGTTCAGCCATGATCTGATTGAATGGCAGAGCAGGCTGGGAGAGCTGACTTCGCCTAATCTTGCTCTGAATTCCGATGTTCCGATGGAATATTTTGGTGACTCATCAGTTTTGCAGCTGGATTGCAATAGGCACACGGTCAGGATGTACTGAGAAACATAATATTATTAAAAATAACAGAACTTGTTGAACTCTGATATAAAAGGTAATCTGGTTGCCCCGGTAACTGGACCATAAAAAGTTTACAAGAATTTAGAGCGAGTAATTACGAAGAAATATGTCTCAATGTCGTCCATTGAAAGTAGAATTTAATCCAACACAGAGGCGTTGTTGAGATAACTTGTCGATTATTGTGTCAGTTGCTGTCTGGCAAAATCAGATTGATAGAACATAGAACATAGAACACTACAGCACAAACAGGTCCTTCGGCCCACGAGTTGTGCCGATCACATCAACACCTACCAACCTACAGACCTATCTATAACCCTCAATCTCATTAAACCCCATATACTCATCCAGAAGTCTTTTAAAAGACCCCAGCGAGTTCGCCTCCACCACCACTGACGGCAGCCGATTCCATTCACTCACCACCCTCTGAGTGAAAAACTTACCCCTAACATCACTTCTGAACCTCCCTCCCCGCACCTTAAATCTGTGTCCTCTCGTAGCAACCATTTCAACCTGGGGAAATAGCCTCTGAGAGTCCACCCTATCTATTCCTCTCAACATTTTGTAAACTTCTATCAGGTCGCCTCTCAACCTTCGTCTCTCCAGGGAAAAGAGTCCCAGCTCCCTCAACCTATCTTCATAAGGCATGCCTCCCAGTCCAGGCAACATCCTTGTAAATCTCCTCTGTACCCTCTCAATAGCTTCTACATCTTTCCTATAGTGAGGCGACCAGAACTGCGCACAATACTCTAAATGAGGCCTGACAAGGGTCTTATAAAGTTGCAGCATTACCTCCCGACTCCTAAACTCAATCCCTCGATTAATGAAGGCCAGTACACCATACGCCTTCTTGACCACCTCCTCCACCTGCGAGGCCGATTTAAGAGTCCTGTGGACCCGGACCCCAAGATCCTTCTGCTCTTCAACACTACTCAGACTTCTGCCCTTGATAGTGTACTCGTTCATCCCGTTGGTTCTGCCAAAATGGACGACTACACAGTTATCCGCGTTTAAGTCCATCTGCCACTTCTCCGCCCAGTCCTGCATCCTATCTATGTCCTGCTGCAACTTTTGCCATCCTTCCAGACCATCCACAACACGACCAACCTTCGTGTCATCAGCGAACTTACTTACCCATCCCTCCACTTCCTCATCCAGGTCATTTATGAAAATGACAAACAACAAGGGTCCCAGAACAGATCCTTGAGGCACTCCGCTGGTGACTGACCTCCATTCAGAAAAAGCCCCATCCACAACCACTCTCTGCCTTCTGCAGGCAAGCCAGTTCTGGATCCACGAGGCCAAAGGCCCTTGGATCCCATGGCCTCTCACCTTCTCAAGAAGTCTTGCATGGGGGACCTTATCAAACGCCTTGCTGAAGTCCATGTACACTACGTCCACGGCACTTCCTTCGTCAATGTGTTCAGTCACATTATCGAAGAACTCAACTAGGCTTGTAAGGCACGACCTGCCCTTGACAAATCCATGCTGACTATTCCTGATCATGTCAAACCTCTCCAAATGTTCGTAAATCTTGTCCCTCAGAAGCCTCTCCATCAGCTTACCAACTACTGAGGTCAGACTCACCGGTCGGTAATTTCCCAGGCTATCTCTGTTCCCTTTCTTGAAAATAGGAACTACATCCGCAATCCTCCAATCCTCTGGAACCTCTCCCGTCTCCATTGACGACGCAAAGATCATCGCCAGGGGCTCTGCAATCTCTTCCCTCGCCTCCCACAGTATCCTGGGGTACATCCCATCTGGTCCCGACGACTTATCTACCTTGATGGAATTCAAAAGTTCCAACACATCCTCCTCCTTAATATTCACGTACTCAATCCTTTCCATCTGCTGCAAATCCATAGCAAAATCTCCCAGATCGGCTACCACCGTGAATACTGAGGCGAAGTACTCGTTAAGCACCTCTGCCATTTCTTCTGGTTCCACACAAACCTTTCCCCCCTCACCTTTTATAGGTCCTATCCCTTCTCTTCTTATCCTTTTACCTTTCACATATTTATAGAAGGCCTTGGGAATCTCCTTAATCTTACCCGCCAAGGTCTTCTCATGACCCCTTCTGGCTCTCCTAATTTCCCTTTTAAGTTCCTTCCTACAGTCCTTATACTCCTCAAGATCTTTAACCTCTCCTAATTCCCTGAACCTCTTGTACACCTTCCTTTTCCTCCTGACTAGGTTCAACACAGCCTTTGTGCACCACGGTTCCCTCGACCTACCAAAACCCCCTTGTCTCATCGGAACGTTGTCATTCAGAGCTCCAGACACACATTCCTTGAATATCTGCCACCTTCCTTCGGTACTTTTCCCTAAGAATGCCTCCTTCCAGTTTATTTGTCCAAGTAACTTCCTGACTTCTTCGTATCTCCCCTTACTCCAGACAAACACCTTCCTAGCCTGCCTGATCCTATCTCGTTCCAACGCAATTGTGAAGGAGATAGAATTATGGTAACCATTTCCAAGATGCTCTCCTACCGAAAGATCCATCACCTGCCCTGGCTCATTCGCCAGCACCAGGTCAAGTACAGCCTCTCCCGTCGTAGGCTTATCCACATACTGTGTCAGGAAACCTTCCTGAACACACCTAACAAACTCCTCCCCATCCAAATCCCTTACCCTAGGGATATTCCAGTCGATGTTTGGGAAATTGAAGTCTCCCATCACGACAACTCTGTTATTAATACATCTCTCCAGAATCTGTTTCCCTATTTGCACTTCAACTTCCCTGTCACTATTGGGCGGCCTATAGAATACACCCAGCAAAGTTTTTGACCCTTTGCTGTTCCTAACTTCCACCCACAGAGATTCTGTAGACAGTCCCTCCACGGCATCCTCCTTCTCTGCAGCCATGACACTGTCCCTGATCAACAGTGCCACTCCAGCACCTCTTCTGCCATCCTCCCTGTCCTTCCTGAAGCATCTGAAACCTGGCACCTGAAGTACCCAGTCCTGTCCCCGAGACATCCAAGTCTCCGTAATGGCCACCACATCACATTCCCAAGCAGCAATCCACGCCCTAAGCTCATCTACCTTATTCACTACACTCCTTGCATTAAAATATATACACTTCAGCCCCTCAGTCTGGGCATTTTCCATCTCCACCCCCTGTCTAACCTCCCTCTCATACTGCCTGCAGTCCTCCCCTACCTGGGAGCGAACCTCCTCCGTCCCAGTTTCCCCATCACAATTCCCTCCCCCCATCCTTTCTAGTTTAAAGTCCCCCCGGACTAGATTGAGAATGAGCGGAGAGGAGTTTCATTGGGCTGGTTCCTCAGTTAAAAGGGTTCTCAGATCAGGCAGGATCTGCCCCACTGATTATTGGAAGCCTGTCCTGATGGAACACATATGATCCTGAGGGGTAGTGGGAGAATTGACGCTAAAAGGAATTTCCCCTTAATGTTGGAAACAGAACATGTGGACGTAAGTTTAGGAATTGTGTTAATGAAGAAGACTTTACTTGTTCTCATCGCCTTGCCAGCCACTTGAGAAGTCTGCTCACTGAAAGTATTGAGTTTTTGATTGAAATGATGGGGTGACAAGGTGTGTGTGGAAGTTATAAAAGCAGTGTGGAAACCACAACTGACCAGCGGTGATTTTATCAAGTGCCCCAGGAGGGGCCGGAGAGCAGTTATTCAGAAGATGTCTTATTGAGTTGGCATTGCCCTCGGTGAGTGTATGTGAGGGTTTAGACCGAAACCATTCCTAAATCTCACTCACCCAGCACCCCATGGGGAGCAAATCCGCCAGCCCCCCAGTCCCAACCCCACCTCAGCACCTCTCCAGGAAATTCCAGTCGTTCCAATCACTGGGAAGGAGGCATTTGTACAGAACAAATTCAGCACAGCCGCCTCCAGATCAACATACAGACTAAAGAGAATCCATTTCTGACGGCAATTTGAACTGCCCCGTTTTTCATCTCATTCCCTCCACAAGTGTTAACCGCTATGCCATGCCTTCGAACCCCACATGCTTCTGAACAGCACGATCAAACCTTATCTGAAGCATCTCCAATTAAAACAGTCCAGCATTCTCCAATAGGTCTGTGTAAAGGATGTTCCCATCCCTGCAATGATGCTTGTGAATATTTCCTACTTTGGAATCAGTTTGGGTAAATTTGAATAGATTAGCAGATGGAATATGCAGCGTGTCTTAGGTGGAAAAGGTTGGACAAACTGTGCCCACATCGGTTGGAAGTTATATGAGTAACCGGCGATTTATTTTAAACACACAATATTCTCAGGTATTTCAAAGGTGTAGATATGGATCCGATATTTCCCGAAAGGGGACTAAAGAACTCGGGTTCACTGTTACTATTAAAGGTTTACCATTCAGACCAAAGTGAATACATTGTTTTCCTCTCTCAGGGAGTTTCGGAATTCCCTTCCTCCAAAGCAGATTGGAACCACAGCTATTGAATAAGGTTCATACACAGACAGATAGATTCTTGGGAAGCAAGTGGCCATTGGCTGCTTGAATACGTGAGGTCACTTCCCTTGACTGTGTCAAATGTTGAATGGAATGGGATGCTGGCCTTTATAGCGAGGGGGATAGAATATAAAAGCAGGGAGGTCTTGCTGCAACTGTACAGGGCACTGGTGAGGCCGCAGCTGGAGTACTGTGTGCAGTTCTGGTCGCCTTACTACCGGAAGGACGTAGAGACTCTGGAGAGAGTGCAAAGGAGGTTTACCAGGATGTTGCCTGGTATGGAAGGACTGGGTTATGAGGAAAGATTGAGCAAATTGGGGCTGTTTTCCCTTGTAAGACGGTGACTGAGGGGGGATCTAATAGAGGTATATAAGATTATGAAGGGTATAGATAGAGTAAACAGTGGTAAGCTATTTCCTATGATAGAGACACACAGTACAAGGGGCCATGGACTTAAGGTGAGGGGGGAGAGGTATAACACTGATATTAGAGGGAGGTTTTTCACACAGAGGGTAGTGGGGGTATGGAATGCTCTGCCAAGTAAGGTGGTGGAGGCAGGCACACTGGAGTTGTTTAAGAGTAACTTAGACAGGCACATGAGTGGGTTGGAGATGGGAGGATATAGGAACATAGAACATAGAACACTACAGCACAAACAGGCCCTTCGGCCCACGAGTTGCGCCGATCACATCAACACCTTCCAATCTATAGACCTATCTATAACCCCCAATCCCATAAAACCCCATATACTCATCCAGAAGTCTTTTAAAAGACACCTCCACCACCACTGTCGGCAGCTGATTCCATTCACTCACCACCCTCTGAGTGAAAAACTTACCCCTAACATCACTTCTGTACTTTCCTCCCCGCACCTTAAATCTGTGTCCTCTCGTAGCGACCATTTCAGCCCTGGGAAATAGCCTCTGAGAATCCACCCTATCTATTCCTCTCAACATTTTATAAACCTCTATCAGGTCGCCTCTCAACCTTCGTCTCTCCAGGGAAAAGAGTCCCAGCTCCCTCAACCTAGGAGATTGTTTTAAATAAGGTTCATTAGCATTGGGATGTCCCTGGTAATGTGTAAGGATGTGGAATGATACTAATGTTTTTCTCTTTTAATTCACAGGTTTTAAGTCGGTCCACCTCGTGTCCAACGAGGGGCATACAGGCGATGGGTCATACTAGGGCTGCTCTTGGATGTTTGAGATTGGCCTAATGCTTCATGTCGTTAGTGTGTGCCTAAACTGGACCAGATACTGGGCAAGACGACAGCTCAGTGACTATCACTGATTGCTGTGCAGACACATGGATTTGGGCCGGTGTCTGTGGGAGTTTGCACATTCTCCCCGTGCTTGCGTGGGTTTTCTCCGGGTGCTCCGGTTTCCTCCCACACCCCAAAGATGTGCTCTTAGGCTGATTGGAGGTAATAAATTGTCCCTAAATTAGTTTCCCTCAATGTGGATGGCCATAAAACAATAGATAAGGGTCACGGGTGGAGGGGGGGGACTGGTGGTGTTAAAATGGCGGCGCGGGTTCGTTGGGCCGAAGGGCCTGTTTCCCGGGATGTTTTTGTTCTTTGTTCATTCAAAACTCTGACGGCAGCTGGGAAGAAGCTGTTCTTGAGTCGTTTGGAACGCAACTTCAGACTGAGAGTAGGAGCCATACCAAACTGTGAGACAACCAGAAAGAATGCTTTCTATGGTGCACTTGTCAAAGTCACTGAGAGTAGTGGGCATGCCAAATTTCCTTAGTCTGTCTGTGATCGCCTTGGACAAATATGAAATTGGAGAGATGATAATGTTTGAATTGTAATACCTGATGGTGTAAAGTATCCGGGAGCAGAGTGGATTTGATAAAGGCTGGAATACAGACTGGGGGAATGAGCGGGAAGATGTTGTGCTGAATGAATGGTTCTTGTAGGAGAGGGATGGATGGAGAGAGGGAAGGAGGGCGAGATGGATAGAGGGAGGGTGAGGGGGACAGAGGGAGGGTGAGTTGGACAGAGGGAGGGTGAGTTGGATAGAGGGAGGGTGAGTTCGACAGAGGGAGGGTGAGGTGGATACAGGGAGGGTGAGTTGGACAGAGGGAGGGTGAGGGGGACAGAGGGAGGGTGAGTTGGACAGAGGGAGGGTGAGGGGGACAGAGGGAGGGTGAGGTGGACAGAGGGAGGGTGAGTTGGACAGAGGGAGGGTGAGGGGGACAGAGGGAGGGTGAGGGGGACAGAGGGAGGGTGAGTTGGACAGAGGGAGGGTGAGTTGGACAGAGGGAGGGTGAGGGGGACAGAGGGAGGGTGAGGGGGACAGAGGGAGGGTGAGTTGGACAGATGTTGAATTTGAGAAGCTGCAGTTTCCATTTGAAGAGGTTCCCAGACCCTCTGAGCAGCTGAACTGGGGAAGCCTTTGGGCAGAGACGGTGCTGCTGCTATTTCCCCTCCCGGCCACCAGGAGCCGCTGTAACCCTCCCGGCCGGTGCTGCAGCTGCTGCTCCTCCCAGTGTCACCTCCTGCCGCCTCCGGCCCAGCCGCTGCTCGTTGGCGGAACACCCGGGGCCTGTGGAGGGGCGGGGCCTCCGCCATGTTGCCGTGATGTCACGGTGAGGCCCCTCCCCCTCCCCCTCTGTTTGTTTTTAAATAAAAAGGAAGAAGTGAGTGTTGAGCAATGGGGAAAGTGAGAGAAATTCCCAGCCGGAAACCCCGCCAGGAACCGAATCAAAATTAAATCAAATCCATATTTATATCCAGAGGCCGGGGCGGGACCGCGCCTGCGCGCTGTGTTCTCCCAGACTGCACTGCGCAGATCAGGATTAAAAAAAAATAAAAAACAAGAAGCGACCTTCCCGAATCGAGCAGGAACAGAAATTCTGCCGGGAGCGGACTAGGAATAAAAAACCATTAACATTTAAAAAAGATTAGCATCTACCTGCCGGTGCGCATGTGCGGGAGGGGGATTCTCCCAGAGGGCCGCGTGCGGGTCGCCGCCGCATTGAAACCCCTGGCAACGGCAAGATGGCAGAGGGCCGTCTCCCCTGGCAACGGCAAGATGGCGGAGGGCCGTTTCCCCTGGCAACGGCAATATGGCAGAGGGCCATCTCCCCTGGCAACGGCAAGATGGCGGAGGGCCGTCTCCCCTGGCAACGGCAATATGGCAGAGGGCCGTCTCCCCTGGCAACGGCAAGATGGCGGAGGGCCGTTTCCCCTGGCAACGGCAATATGGCAGAGGGCCGTCTCCCCTGGCAACGGCAAGATGGCGGAGGGCCGTTTCCCCTGGCAACGGCAATATGGCAGAGGGCCATCTCCCCTGGCAACGGCAAGATGGCGGAGGGCCGTCTCCCCTGGCAACAGCAAGATGGCGGAGGGCCGTTTCCCCTGGCAACCCTTCTATTAATCCAAATGTTTATCCAATCCCATTAAACTGTGCATTTAACATTGACCCATCGCCAAATGTGAACAAACCAACAGAGACATAAACCAGAGGCAGAGACGCTGCAAACGTCCCAATGTTTATTTATAAAACAGTGGGGACATTTACTGACATGTTCAGGTCAATCTCAGTGATGGTCAGTGACCAGGTCTACATTAAAACAACGGGTGCAGTCCAAGGTTAAACATCATTGGAACAAAGTTCTCCTGAAATTGGACATTGCCGGTGAGTCCCAATGTGATGGAGAGATCCAAACTCAGCCCCACACCCTGATGTGGTGAAGGGGACACCAGGCCCAGCTACAGAGTTGGATGTAAAGAACAGCGGCGTGTGTTTGATTCTGGTGATGTACACACTCCGAGCCGAGTATTGAATCATTCTGAGGCAGAGAGACATCAGATTGAGACCATATGACACATTGGGGCCTTTTCATCTCCCATAACAATCCCTCCCCCTCTCTCTGATATCATAGAATCATCGAAACCCTACAGCACAGAAAGAGGCCATTCGGCCCATCGAGTCTGCACCGACCGCAATCCCACCCAGGCCCTACCCCCTTATCCCTACACATTTACCCACTAATCCCTCTAACCTACACATCTCAGGACACGAAAGGGCAATTTTAACACGGCCAATCAATGGAACCTGCACATCTTTGGACTGTGGGAGGAAACCGGAGCACCCAGAGGAAACCCATGCAGACACAAGGAGAATGTGCAAACTCCACAGAGAGTGTGGAATATGTTCTCCCTGTGTGTGAATGGAGGATCTTTGAGTGTCCAGTAACTCCTGGGGTTAACAGGACAGCTCGATAAGGTGGTTTCGACCGGCAGACAGAATCCTTTACTGGTTAATGTATAGAATGCAGTAAGGAGTCTCAATACACCAGGTTAAAGTTCAACAGATTTATTTGGTAGCAAAAGCCACGAGCTTTCGGAGCACTACTCCTTCATCAGTTGAGTGGGATTTCAGTTCACAAACAGGGCAGATAAAGCATACACCACAGTTAGGATCGAGGATAGAGCTGTGGTCACCATGGTGGGGGTCCAGAGAGAATTATCCCCTTGTCTGTGTGGATTTCCTCCGGCTGCTCTGCTTTCCTCCCATCCAAAGATGTGCAGTTTAGGTTGACTCCTCACGGTAAATTGTCCCTTAGTATTAGGGGAGTTAGCAGGGTAAATATGTGGGGTTCCAGGAATAGGGCCTGGCTGGGACTGTAGTTGTGCAGGCACTATGGGCCGAATGGCCTCCTGTAGGGCTTCTCATTTACAGAGGAAGTTATCAATTGTGGCACAGATTTGAAAAGCAGAGAAGTGATATTGGAGTTATACAGAACTTTGGTCAGGCCACAGCTAGAGCACTGTGTGCAGCTCTGGTGGCCACATTATCGGGAGGATGTGATTGCACTGGAGGGGGTACAGAGGAGATTCCCCAGGGTGCTGCCTGGGGTGGAGCATTCCAGCTATGAAGAGAGGTTGGATAGACTTGGGTTGTTTTCCTTGGAGCAGGGAAGACTGAGGGGCGACCTGATCAGGGTGTACACCATTATTCAAAACGGCAAAAAAGGAAACATACAGAAATCAACCAAAATATCCATTAAGATGAACGCAGAAACTATGATTAATGATCAAATCTTATGACTTTGTCAGAACAAATGCAATTACATTTTCATACACAGCAAACATTATCTAAAATGAGCACAGAACACTTTGCCTTAAACATAGTCACTCTCACAGATAATCTGAATTCAAATAAACACGAGATTGCAAGTAAAACACCCCACAAAACATTCAATTATAACTCACAGAAAGGGCATACACAGAGCACAGACACACTTTCACACACGGAGACTCGCGTATATAGTGACACGGATATAGACCAGTGATACTCAAAGTAACACACAAACAGACACACACACACGGAGACACAGAGACACACAACAGAGGCACGCAAAGACAGACACACAGAGACATAGGCACTTACACACAGTGACATACAAAGTAACACACAAACCGACCCACACACAGACACACATCGACACACACAACACAAACACCCACACACGCACACGCACACACACACACACACACAGGCACATACACAGAAATATGGATATACACAGACACACACACACACAGACTTACACAGAGATATACACATACACGGTCACACACAGAGATATAAACCCTGGTTTTTGTCTCCAAAGCTGCATCTCTGTCACATTTAAAATACAATGTTACCTTGGTGACGAGACAACTCTGTCAGAAATAACTCAGTGTTGTGTTCACATAGAATGGCCACTGTGAAGCAATGCCAAATGGCTGACTGATGTTTGTGGGTATTTTTCACAGATTCCCAGAGAGGGAGAGAGAGATGGGACAGAATACACAGACGCAGAGATTGAAGAAAAGAGCGAGACAGAGATTGAGAGAGGTATACAAGGTCTCCCTTCTGCAGAACATTTTAACTTGTTCCCATTGAATGTATTCAACGACCCAATGCCCACTGCACTCTGGGGAAGGGAATTCTAAACACTAACCACCCCCTGAGAGAAAGAAAAATTCCTCCTCATCTGCCTCTTTAATAGCAGCTGTATGAATTTAAAACGGTTCCCTCCCTGATACTAGATTCCCCCATGTTGGCCCTGTTCTGTGATAATTAATACAGATGTTTAAAGATGATTCAGTAGTTCTTTAAGGGTAGCAGACACAGTGAAAAAAAGAAACGACTCTGTACACAATAGATATATTTCAAGGGGATATTGCAGCCAGCTGTATCTGAGTGGGCAGTAATCTTCTCTCAGAATCAGATTGTGGGTTCAGCTCAGAGCCTCAAATACTAGGCTCTGAGCATCGATCAGAAACTCCGAACACAGCATGATGGGAGAGGTGACAAAGGAAAGTGGGGTTGAATTTGTGAACCTTGCCTTGTGGAAAGCTTTAGTGCTTGGGGAGAATGTCAACTTTTCAATGGACCTACCATATATTAAGCTGATCTTTCTCTATACCCTATAGGTAACTGCAACATTATATTCTGCATCCTCTGCTCTCATTCTCCCCTATGTATTCTGTGTACGGTATGTTTTGTCTGTATAACGTACAAGAACCTCTGCTCAGTCCTGTGTTGGGTGTGGGATCACCATTTGCTTTTCTCAACCCACACTTATATTTCCCAACAAAGGCAAGAGGTTTCAATGTTTAAAAATGAACACATTTAAAAACAAAAGTAGACCGGATTTGGTTAAATCTCACAGGGTCCAGGGTGAGGTCGTCAAATGGATACAAAATACAGTGATGACAGAGGACAGAGGGTGGTTGTAGAGGGTTTTATGTTCAAGCTGGATGCCTGTGACCAGCAGGGTGCCTCAGGGATCTGTGCTGGGTCCACTGTTATTTGTCATTTATATTAATGATTTGGATGAGGATTTCGGAGGCATGGTTAGCAAGTTTGCAAATGATGTCAAAATCTGTGGCAGAGCGGACAGTGACGAAGACTCTTGTCCACTGTTGAACCATTCGATTGACTATTCTCAGATCATCACAGCGTGTTGTTAAAATACGAGACTCTTTCCCTCAGATTCTGAACCAACCCTCATTCTTCGACTTGTTAATAGACGTGGCAATCACTCCAGAGGCACTGCTGGGTTCCAGGGGCAATGACATTAACTAACAGTCACTGAACAAACTGGTTCAGTTATTCCCTTCCAATCCAAATGTACCAAAATAAAGTGGAACAACGAATGGTGGGATAACATTGGATGCCTGAGGGAAAGAAGATGAAAATACTGGATGCACTGGCAAACCTGTCCGTCACGATAGTTTATGGTTAATTCTCAGGGTGTGAACCTGTGTTCTTAATGGCGAGATTAAGGGTTGTGAATCTTCTAATTTTAGCCTGTTGGTCTGATTTTACTGGTGATGGAAGTCCGAGGCCACAATGAAGGACAGCAGGATTGTTTGTTGGTAAGAAAAATGCTTTAATAAATGGAAATCAGCGCAGATATGTGATTGGAAAATTTTGTCTCATGAATGTAATCAAGTCACAGCTTTATTTTCTGAAATGGCAGAAGGAGACAGAGATGTCGGTGTTGTGTGCACAGGCTTCGAAAAGTTGTGCAATCAAGAGCAATTTAACAGAGTTGTCATACAAACTGCAATGTATCAATTCACGGGCAGTATCCGCATAGAGGTTATTTTCTTTTCCCCATAAAACAGGAATCACAGGTGAATGGAGAAGGGTCTTTTTCACATGACTTCATTTTTTTGTGTAAGTGATAAACAGTGAGTTGGTTGGATGCAGGGTATTAAAGATAAAGATTGGTGAAACAGGATCGGCAGTTGGAAATGTTCATAAGGAAGAGAGAAATGAAAAAGAATATACTTTGGAGATAAGGAGAGATACATGGTAAAAATATCAGATTAAAGTATTAACGATGACTTGTTAGGCCTCAGCTGGAGTGATGTGCCTCATTCTGGACACAACAATCCACGATGTATTCACTGGCCATGAATATTTCCATCTCCAAGAGATAACATGCAGGGAAGAAGCAATGAACTCGTCATTTATTGCAACTTTCCTGGTGCCTGTCAAGGCAGATGTTTGAGAGGCAGATCCTGCCACAAACTGCGATACTTCTGCTGTCAACTGACATGGTTGGTAGTAATATTGGACTTTGGCACCTTTTCCCAAGATCCCATCGTTACTGCAAATTGTCCCAATGGATGTTAGCTCATATGAGGTGTCGCTATTTCCCTTTTTCTCCGGCTATACTCCGCATTAGTTGATGTTTCGAGCCTTAACCTCTTTCCAGCATTCCTCAGCTGAACATTGACGCCAGTTGGGGCAATCTCACCGTATTAAGAGGCAACATTGCTGCAAACTAGTTCCATTCTGTTGCTGTGCGTGATCCTCCAAAGTTGTCTCTATGTGACAATTCCCACAAAACTTCCCAGTTCTTCCTTTGTTGGAGTTCAGAATTCGTGATTGGTTTTCAATCGGCACAGACCTATGGCAAGCCAGCAGACGAAAGGAGGCAAAATTAAATTCTAAGTCACCATGCACCACCAACTTTCCATAACCATTGCATCTGGTGCTGGGAATGCGAACGTTACAATCCAGCAGATTGTTCCTAAATTTTAGCTCCATGTCATCCTGTACATGTGTTTTGATTTGTTCAAAGATATTGACTACTTTACCTATCCGTGCGTTGAGCTCTGCTTCAAGGATAGTGATGTCTTTCAGCCTGAAACCAATTTAGTTGCATCAGCTATCCTCTTCCTGTGGATTTTCATTTACTTTCAACAGGGGCACAAACACAAACTGAAAACTAGCCTCATCCTCACTGCTTGAATAGTCAGTTTAGTCATAAGAACATAAGAAATAGGAGCAGGAGTAGGCCATCCAGCCCCTCGAGCCTGCCCCGCCATTCAATAAGATCATGGCTGATCTGTTGCTGCTCAGTTCCACATTCCCGCCCTCTCCCCATAACCCTTAATCCCCTCGCTTATCAAAAACCCATCAACCTGCGTCTTAAAAATATTTAGCGAGGCAGCCTCCACCACTTCAACGGGCAGAGAATTCCAGAGATTCACCACCCTTTGAGTGAAGAAGTTCCTCCTCAACTCCGTTCTAAACCGCCTCCCCTTTATCTTGAGGCCGTGCCCCCTAGTCCTACTGTCTTTTTTGAGCGGGAAGAGACTCTCCACCTCTATCCTATCCATCCCATTCATCATCTTATACGTCTCAATGAGATCTCCCCTCATTCTTCTAAACTCTAACGAGTACAAGCCTAGTTTATTCAGCCTCTCCTCATAGCTCAACCCCCTCAACTCCGGTATCAGCCTAGTAAACCTCCTCTGCACTCCCTCCAAGGCCAAAATATCTTTGCGCAGGTGCGGCGCCCAAAACTGCACACAGTACTCCAGCTGCGGCCTCACCAATGCCCTATACAGCTGCAGCAAGACCTCCCTACTTTTATATTCAATCCCCCTCGCTATGAAGGCCAGCATCCCATTCGCCTTCCTGACCACCTGCTGCACCTGCAAGCTGGGTTTTTGCGACTCATGCACAAGGACCCCGAGGTCCCTCTGCACCGTCGCCTGCTGCAGTTTTTCGCCACGTAAGTAATAGTCCTTCCTACCATTCTTCCTACCAAAGTGGACCACCTCACACTTGCCAACATTAAATTCCATTTGCCATTTCCTGGCCCATTCGCCCAGCCTATCTAGATCCTTCTGTAGACTCTCCACACCCTCCGCACAATTTGCCGTTCCCTCAATCTTGGTGTCATCAGCAAATTTCGACACCCTACACTCGGTTCCCTCCTCCAGATCATCTATATAAATGGTAAAAAGCTGAGGCCCCAGCACCGACCCCTGGGGCACTCCACTAGTCACCATTCGCCAATCCAAATAGCACCCGTTGACCCCCACTCTCTGCCTCCTATTTGACAACCAATCCTCTATCCACGCTAACACCCTACCCCCAACTCCATGTCCCTCGACCTTCTGCAATAACCTCTTGTGAGGTACTTTGTCAAACGCCTTCTGAAAATCTAGAAAGACCACATCTACCGGCTCTCCTCTATCCACCGCCCTAGACACATCCTCATAGAACTCCAGTAAATTTGTCAGACACGACTTCCCTTTAATGAAACCGTGCTGTGTCTGCTCTATCAAGCAGTTCCTTTCAAGATGCCTCGCAATTTCCTCCTTAATGACAGATTCTAACATTTTACCTACCACAGACGTTAAACTAACCGGCCTATAATTCCCCGCCTTTTGCCTGGCACCCTTCTTAAACAACGGCATAACATTAGCCATTTTCCAATCATCCGGCACTTCCCCAGAATCCAGCGACGTCTGGAAAATAACCACCAAGGCATCCACTATCACCTCCGCCATTTCTTTCAGACCCTCGGATGCATTCCATCCGGTCCTGGCGACTTGTCCACAATCAGCCCCTCCAGTCTGTCGAGCACCGCCTTTCTAGTAACAGTAATGTCATTAAGACCCTCCAGTCCTACCACCTTTCCATCGCTAACACCCGGCAAATTATTCACGTCCTCCTCCGTGAAGACAGAAACAAAAAAGTTATTCAATACCTTAGCCATATCCCCATCCCCTACCACTAGGTCCCCTTTCTCATCCTCTAAAGGACCAACATTCACCCTAGCCAGCCTCTTCCTTTTTATATATTTATAAAAACTCTTGCTATCCTTTTTTATATTAAGCGCTAGCCCAGCTTCATAGTTTCTCCTACCCTTCTTTATCAACTTCTTTGTCAATCTTTGTTGACATTTAAACCTCTCCCAATCCTCTTTTCGTCCACTACTCTTAGCTACTCTAAACGCATCCGCTTTTAATTTAACACTTTCCTTCACCTCCTTCGTTATCCACGGCTTATTACCTCTCCTCCTACGGTCCTTTTTAACCATCGGAATAAATTTCCGCTGAGCGCCAAGAAAGATCTCCTTAAAGATCCTCCACTGCTCCTCAGCAGACCCTCCCTCCAATGCGCTCCCCCAGTCCACATTCGCCAATTCTCCTCTCATCCTACCGTACTCCCCTCTGTTCAAACAGAGGACGCGTGTCCGGGAACCCACTTTCTCCTCCTCCATCTGCACCAGAAACTCCACCATACAATGATCACTCTCCCCAAGAGGATCCTTCACCACAAGGTCCCTAATTCTACCCGCCTCATTACATAGTCAGGAGGAAACAGTTCAATTTATCTGAGAGAGACTCACAAAGTTTCCATGACTACTACAACATTTCCAGCCCTGATGACTCGTTTCTTCAAGATGTGAAATTGTGTCTTTTTTGTCTGCACTGAATGTCTTTCCAGGTTGCAGATCTTATTGTCTGACCAAGTGAGTATATGAATGCCTTTAGTATCTACAGATTGGAATGGTGGGGAAAGAAATGACACAACTGTGTGGAACAGAGGGCATATTTCACCTCATTCCTCATTCTTTAGTCTGAGCGGAATGGGAGAATTGATATTATGAGATGCATTGCATGTTGTCATAGAAGGATGGGATGAGGCTGAACAGCTTATGTGAAAAGAAAATGTGCTGACAATTGTGTTGTCAGCATCTTCTTTAAACACATTGAATACATTATTGGGATATGATCAAATAAATAAATAATTCATATATAGTGTAGATCATAGCCAGAGTATATCTGTTCGCATGAGTGCCATTGTTCCACTGGTCAATGAAGATTCTTCTGCTAATTCACATAACATTACATGTTCCTGTTGCTAAGAATGGAACTACATTGTGGTGATGCAGTTTGTTCTGTTGTCCTTGATTGTGTGTTGTTAGGTGACTTTGACTAAAGTACACCCTGTGGGTGAGAGTCTATCTTCCAGCAGGGAAGTAAACATGTTGAATGATCTTGCACTGGCTGGGGCTTTCTCTTTTTTCTGAGCAGTTCAGCAAAGGTTCTTTCTTTTCCATGTTTACAATGCTCCCTGTTGGTCACTTCCCATTATAGGTTCAATGATGCAGATTGTCATGATCTCATTCTGCACTGTGGGATTCGATGGTTATAACATTCGATGCATATCATTCAGGGTAGGAATTTATAAGCGACTGCCAAGAACAAAGAACAAAGAACAAAAACATCCCGGGAAACAGGCCCTTCGGCCCAATGAGCCCGCGCCGCCATTTTAACATTACCAGTTCCCCCCTCCACCCCTGACCCTTATCTATTGTTTATGGCAATCCACATGGAGGGAAACTAATTTAGGGACAATTTATTACCTCCAGTCAGCCTTATAGCACATCTTTGGGGTGTGGGAGGAAACCGGAGCACCCGGAGAAAACCCACGCAGGCACGGGGAGAATGCGCAAACTCCTACAGACACCGGCCCAAATCCATGTGTCTGCACAGCAATCAGTGATAGTCACTGAGCTGTCGTCTTGCCCAGTATCTGGTCCAGTTTAGGCACACACCAACGACATGAAGCACTAGGCTACTCTTGAAGCAACATCCAAGAGCAGCCCTCGTATGACCCACCACATGTATCCCCCTTGTTGGACAACAAGGTGGACCGAATCATCTGTGAAGTAAAAGAAAAGACATCAATAAACATGCAAAACTTTTACAAACATTTACGGAATCCCCAGAAGCTCAAAAAACAAGTCAGCCATGAAATATGTTGGAAGATCCATAGGAATCAATTGATTCCCAGGGACATCCCACTGCCCTTGATCTTTATTTAGATCAGTCTCCTATATCCTCCATGTATAGTCCGCTCATGTGCCTGTCTAAGTAAGCCTTAAACAACTCCAACGTGCCTGTCTCCACCACCCTACTTGGCAGAGCATTCCATACCCCACAACCCTCTGTGTGAAAAACCTCCCTCTAACATCTGAACTATACCTCCCCCCCCCCCCCACCCCCCCACCCCCACCCTAAGCCCGTGGCCCCTCATAATTTTTGGATCCAACCGAGGAAAAAACTTACCTGTGTTCACTCTATCTATACCCTTCATAACTTTATACACCTCTATTAGATCTCCCCTCATTCTCCGCCTTTCTAAGGAGAACAACCCCAATTTGCCCAATCTCAACTTCATAACCCAGTCCTTCCATACCAGGCAACATCCTGGTAAACCTCCTCTGCACTCTGTCCAGAGTCTCCATGTCCTTCCGGTAGTAAGGCGACCAGAACTGGACGCAGTACTCCAAATGTGGCCTAACCAACGTTCTATACAACTGCAACATTGGACTCCAGCTCTTGTACTCTATACCCCTTCCTATAAAGGCTAACATACCATAAGCTTTCTTCACAACCTTCTCCACCTGTACTGCCACCTTCAAGGACTTGTGTACTTGCACCCCCAGGTCCCTCTGCGTGTCTATACTCTTAATGGCCCTACCATTTATCGTATAACTCTCCCCTACATTATTTCTACCAAAATGCATAACCTCACATTTATCTGGATTAAATTCCATCTGCCATTTCTCTGCCCAGTTTACCAGCCTATCTATATCCTGCTGTATTGCCTGACACTGCTCCTCACTGTCAGCAAGTCCAGCCATCTTTGTGTCATCTGCAAACTTGCTGATCACAGCACGTACGCCCTCTTCCAAGTCATTTATATATATTACAAAGAGAAGAGGTCCCAGTACTGAGCCCTGCGGCACACCACTGGTGACAGACCTCCAGCTGGAAAAGGACCCTTCCACTACTACTCTCTGCCTTCAGATGTTTGGTCATCATGGCGTTCCTTTTAGAATAATGAAGTATGTTACCTTAGCAGGCAATGCCGAAATCCAATATTTATTTTCGGATCTCATTTTGCGAATAAGGTTCCTCTTGCTTCATGGATGATTGAGTTTAGTGGCTTTCAACATTCCTCAAATTCTGTTGATGCAACGTGGGCCCTTGTGGATGGACATCTCAAATGTATGTCTTCGCATGATCACTTTGTGGAGAGATCATTTCTTCTGCATGGCATTAAAATGTTCTTTGTATTTGACAATGCAGAAGAAAGTTTGTGTGGTGAAGCTTCTGGTATTCTTTTTTTTGAACCCATATCAGGTGTGGCACAGTCCGTCCTCAGTCTCGAGGTATTGTGTGTGTTGAGGCCGTCATTGTGCCATTCTTAACAAAACCAGATAAAACCCGTATGTTCCCTACTTTAATGTGCATTTTTCACTTATGCAGAAGAGAAAGTAATATTACCCCATACCTGAATAGATCACAACCATCGTCATGTCAATTCTCAAATTCCCTTTCTTGGGTTAATTGCAAGGAGATTACAATATCCACAACTTCTGGTTGCCATTGACTTGAATTGCTGATTGGTTGTTGTCCAGCACAGAAATGAACTCAGACACAATCTCTCATGTAGGGCCACAGAGTCATCAAGTGCTTATTCCACCTCACACTAATGAGACCACGGCAGAGATCAGCAGCTGGGAAAGTGCGTTTGGGTCTCTGCACTCACAGTCAGCCAGATCAGCACCGTCATGTAAACTTCAGGGAGACGTAAAACGAGTTAACAGTGTAAGGAAATTTGTACTCAATGTGTAAGCATGTTAGTACTTAGAGAATTTGTACTGAATAATTGTGCCTAAACTGGATATGAAATACGGAAGCAAGGATAGTATTAGAATGTCTTCCTTGAAGTAGAATTAGGATGGGTAATCAAGTATAGCTGATTTGTAACCTAATATAATCAAGTGTAGCAAATGTGATCAAAGCAGGAGGCCCAGAGCAGCAGTATAGCAGTTACTTACTAGCAAATGCAACCAATAGTCCCTTAGGGGACAATGGACACAACCCATCTGTCCAGCTTGAGATTGACCGTAATAAAAAGAAAGTAATAAAGTGAGCATGTTTTCTTCACATTCGGCCTAAGTCAGCTAAACCACTATTAGTGTACAAGCAGAGTTGTAAAGATAAAAGCAAGGGATATAACCACCATGGTTTCAAGAAGAAAAGAGAGGAAACAGGGGGTGATCAATCTCAAGCAAGACAGATAAAGGGTCAGTGGGTCGTAAAAGCGAGATAAGGATCTTGAGGTATGGAGCTGAAATGTGCTTAAAAAGACTGTAAGCCGATGGCTCGATGGAGTGTTCCGGACATCCCGGCTTTATTTCTGTTGTACTGGAAATAGAGTCCATTGCTTGGAGGATTACAACTCAGACTCTCTGTTTCAATCGGGTTAAATAAGTTGTCGTCTTGGGGAACCACGACAAAATTGGCGCTGCGAGCAGGGTGCTGTGGGAGACCGCCCGGAAACTAGCATCGGGAAGGAGTAGTGGAGACAGTGGTCTGACTGGGGCTGGACATCCCAAAGCCGGCATTCTGACAGCAGGGTAAGCAGGGTATTGCAGGGTATTGCATGTAAATCCTTGTTGTCGGAAAAAGGGATCTCGAGGCCCAGCGCACCCGGCTCTCTGCTGGTCCTGGATCTCCCCAACCCAAAGAATATCCTGCAAAGGTAAAATTAAATTGGGGAAAATACTTTGAGAGACTGAGTCTAATCTGAAGGGTAGAGTTTTGCATGCAAAGCGCGCTGCGAATACTGTGTTGTCTGTGAATGGGTAAAAAGTGCGACGCAAAAAGAACCGAACGCTAATAGATGCAACTAGGTTAAGTCAAGCGGTTTGGAGCGGGATTCCAGGTTACGACTTGCCCAAGGAGAGTAAGTGTAGGAAGGCCTGCCAGTCCGAACCTACCCAGGACCTCGGGGAAAAGACGTCAACCGAGAGGGAGAGAGATCTGTGAGAGATTGCTCTCTTACCTAATACGGTAGTTAAAACTAGGGGGAGGTTATGTGATGAGGGAGCAGAAAGAGTAGAGAGAAGTATGTCAGTGGAACTGGGAACCCTGACATAGGCTTTTACTGAGGTGCGGGGTGAACGCTAATAGCAGTTATGTATTTGGAATTGTGCATGACTATATGACTGCTTGAGAGAGAAGGGGATTTGTCACGACATGAGACACCCAAATCAAACAGGTCAAATTTATTAGAGGCCAGTGAGCTCCCACCAGTAAAGGGTTAAAAAAGAGACAAGCAGGCTGACTCTGTATGGTACAGAGAGAGAGAGAGAGAGGGAGAGAGGGTGGAACTGTGTAATTGAGACCCTCAGGTGATGTAATAGGTATAGCCAATCAAAGTGAATTGCTTTAAGTTTACTAAATTATGCAGGGATCGGACAGAGATTTGAATTCTGCCAAGTGGGAAAGGTGGCATTACATTGCATTTTAAAGTTGTAAGGAGAGTTAACCAGTTAGGCACACAGTAGATTTGATTTTGTACTTGCCTGTTTGGTTACAAAGGCAGAGCTGTAGAAATAATTAAACATGTAGATTGCACATTAGAATGCTTTCAGTATTTCTTTGTGCATCTGTGTTCCAAGTGATGTTTTGTTTTATTGTACCAGAATTGTAAGAAGGTGCAAGGGTCTTGATTTAGTGAGGATATTTAAAGGTGATAAAAATAAATCTTATTTTGGATTTTCTGAATCAGGCTTTTGTTAAATAAACTGCTGTACTTTGACTCACAATTAGTCTCAGAGGTATCTTTACCTACAAGAATTGGTGCTGAAACCTGGGATCTGTTTACGGGTCCGGTTGAATGGCCACAACTGGAGCTCCGGAATAGATTACCGAATTTAAGGGAGTGAATCAAAGTACAGTAGGTGCTCATCTGTGATGAAAGAGTGTGAGAGTGTGTGAGAGGTCTGAGCTGAGCACGTGCAAATAAGGAGGTGTCTGTCTTTACACCTAGCCCTAGACCAGTTGTTAAGAGGGGTAGCCCCCCTATGCGAAGCTCAGAAGTTTGAAGTGAGTGTAAAGGCTAGAAAAGGATGCCTGGGATGTGATGTTCAGACGTGAGTAAGAAAGAATCTGTCTGAGAGATCGCCGGAGTAGAAGGGAAAGCCGGCTTAATAGTGTGAGCTTAAGGGTGTAAGCCCACGAGTGTAAGCGGTGGTACGGAGGGGACTGATCACCCCTGATAGGTATCACCGGACTGTGATAAGAGCGACCTAGGGGTGGGATCCATTTCACCCACTAGATCAACAATGGAAATGATTGGGAAAAAAAAGAACAGAACTAAGATAATTGGAATTCTCTTAGTTTGAATTAATTAAACAGGTTTAAACTGGATTAATTGAACACATCTCAGTCTTGGGTAAAAAAAAAAATTGGGCTGATGACAAGGAGAGAATTAAAACGTCAGAATCACAGATTAGAGAGTTAGAAAAGAGAAACCAAACAAAGAAAATAGCAGTATTGTTAATACATCAGTTAGCTGGACTAATTGAACAAGTAGTCACTTCCACTAAGAAGTGGAGTGGGGATAAAAAAAAATTCAGAAAATAGAAGGGTGGACATGGAAGCACCCAGAGAGAGAAAGAATAGAGGAAGGGATGGAAGGAGGAACAGAAGAAAGTAGTGAAGAGGAGGAGAGACAGTCAGTGTTAGGGGGTCATAAAGTATCCAGGAAAAAGCTGCAGTTGTGCCAGGAAAAAGTAGAATACTTGGGGAGAGAGATATCAGCAGGGCACAAGGGGATAGCTTCACAGCAAATAGAAGCAGTACTAAAAGTTCCGAAACCACAGACGGTGGGGCAAATGATGACATTTTTGGGAATGACAGGATTCAGTTCCGAATGGGTGGAAAGCTATGCAGAAAAAACACAGGCACTACGAAAGATAATGAAGGAGGCGGGGTGTGAAGAATTAAAAGCCAAACTAAAATGGGATAAAGATGCTTCAGAAGCATTTGAGAATATAAAGAAAGAAATGGCACAGGCACCAGCATTGGCTTTACCAACCTATGACAAACCTTTTGACTTATTTGTGAGTAACAGAGAAGCAGGGTTTGCTACAGCAGTATTAATGCAGGAGAATTGCAAGGGCAAACGAAGGCAGGCTGTAGCATATTACAGCACCAAGCTAGACGACGTAGCAATGGGGTATCCTCCTTGCTATCAAGGTCTGGCAGCAGCTTGGTGGGCATACGAAAAGGCAGCCACAGTCACAATGGGGTATCCGATAAACATACATGTATACCACAAGGTAGCTGAATTAATTGAAAAAGGGAAATTTGTCCTGACGCCGTCAAGAATTCATCGCTTTCAAATGTTGACCACATTCCCTGACATTACGATAGTGAAGTGTAATAGGGTCGACCCAGCTGATTATATGCCATTGCCACATGAGGGAGAGGAGCATGAGTGCATCAGAGAGACAAGAGCGTATATGAAACTGAGGAAAGACCTGAAGGCTGATAGATTAGACACAGCAGGAAAGCGAACTCTGTATGTTGATGGTTCGTGCTATAGGGATCATATAGGAAATCACGCTGGTTATGCAATAGTTGAACAGAAAGGGGACACATTTGAGGTGATAGAGGCGAAAGAATGTGAGCAGCCATGCTCAGCTCAGTTGGCGGAGCTTAAGGCATTGACCAGAGCATGTGAGTTAGCAAACGGGGAAGCGGTGGAGATTTATACTGATTCGGCCTATGCCCACGGGGTCTGTCACCTATTTGGGGCAATATGGAGGCAAAGGGGATTTATGAAAAGCGGAGGAGGACCAATACTACACGAAGGTCAAATCAGAACATTAATACGGGCCATGATGAATCCAAGAGAACTAGCTATAATCAAGTGTCAGGCACATAAAAAGGGAACAGATAGCATTACACAGGGAAACTCCAAAGCCGATAAGGCAGCTAAAGAGGCATCAGGATGTGCCGAAGCTACGATAGCCCCGGTAGAAATAGCAAGATCGCATCCAGGGCCAGGTCAGGGAAACATCGAACCCCAAATTACATTAGAAGATGTAGCCCAAGCGCAGAAAGAAGCCTCTGTGGCTTAACAGACAATGTGGAAGGATAGGGGAGCCTTACAGGGACAGCAAGATAAAATATGGAGAAATGGGGAGGGGTTGATCATAGCACCCACACCGCTACTAACCGTACTAATCAGTGAAGCACATGGGGTTGATCACTGCGCAAGGGGGGAAGTGACCAGAAAGATCAAAAAAGAAGGATTTTGGTCCCCATATCTACAGAACTCAATTGATTACATACTAAGTCAGTGTGAGGTGTGTGCTCAGAATAATATCAGAAAGGGCATTACTGCCCCAATAGGGCACATACCCATTCCCGAAGGACCCTTCAAACACTTATGCATGGATTATGTGGATATGGGAAAGGTGGTAAGAGGGAAAAGATATATGCTGGTGATTATTGACAGATTCAGTAGATGGATAGAAGCAACGCCATCCAAAGATCAAGGATCTGGAATGGTAATTAACTTCCTGTCAAAAGAAATTATCCCAAGGTTTGGCATACCCATGCAATTAAGTTCCGACAATGGGTCTGCTTTTATCCGAAGGGTGCTGAGAGAGACTCTCTCAGCATTACGGATAAAGCAGAAATTTGGATGTGTGTATCATCCTCAGTCCCAAGGAATGGTGGAGAGGGCAAACGGAACTCTTAAGGCTAAAATAAGTAAGATTTGCAGCGAGACAGGGAAAAACTGGATAGATGCTCTGCCATTGGCTTTAATGCAGTACAGAAGTCAGGAAAACAGAATCACACATTTGAGTCCGCACGAAATGATGACAGGAAGAGTAATGCCGGTACCAAAGATCAGGGGGGCAGGGGGCCCCTCATTGGAGTGCTTAGATCAGGACACAAGGGAGTATATACAGCAATTAACTATTATACATAGAACTATATTTGAACAGGAAAAAGCCAAGGAAGAGGAGAGTCCTGCAGCAGAACACCAGATCAAACCTGGAGATCGAGTATACATCAGGAAGTTTCGAAGGCGTTGGAACGAACCGAGGCGAGAGGGACCGTTTGAAGTGACCAAAGTTTCTCCCACGGCGATACAAGTAGAAGGCAGTACATTGTGGTATCACTTAAACCATTGCACCAGAACGGTACCAGGGGCAGGGGAGAGAAGGGAGGTTGAAAACATCAATCATCTGGATTTGAGTAGCAGTGAGGAAGAAGTAGAACTACACAGGGGGAATCTTGGGGAACAGAGACAGAGCCAAAACAGAAAAAAAGGAGCGGAGTATGGTGAAAGTGGTTCTGTGCATGAGCTGGCTGATGATGCAAGTGTCCAGCCTGGACTTGTTAGCCAAAGCACCAAGGGAGGTGGGGAAGGGGAAGGGGCCTCTTTCCCCACCTGGGATTTGGAGACTATTTCCCTCAGGGACTTCCTTGACCCACAGTAAAGGAAAATGGAGTGTAGAGAGCATAGATATGCAGAATCGGGGAGATAGGGGAATAAAACAAGTAAGACACAAGCGATCAGTGAGCACAAATACTATTTGGGAGAAAGCGCAGAGAAACAAATGGTGGAAGTGGGCTGAGTATACGGGCTGGAAGAACACTGATGGGAAAGAGTGCGTGGTATGCGCATCAGAGAGTCCCCGCATTCAAGTAATCGATATACCATGGGGATCAGGGGAATGTAGAATCTGGCAACAGAATTGGAAACAAGAAAACTGCAGGAAAACATATACGACCTATCCGTACACTTACACTGTAGGGAACCAGACAATTACTGTACAAATGGTAAACTGCACGGGAACCTCATGCGATGATCTTTGTAAGGGGAAAATGCCAGTGTGCCAGTACCACTGCATTTTATATGCCGGAGTAGGGAATGGCACATATAACGTAGCTTCAAGGTGCCCGCAGTGGCCACGAATAACGATGGATGAGACCCCTGACCAGTGGCGGATAGACCCTGATTTACAGGTCCAAGATTGTTACTGGAGAGAGGATAGTAAGGGAACCGATTTAGGGGAATATACTGGAAGATGTGAGAGGATATGGGATGTGACTGATATTCGTAGTTTGTATGTCCCACAGAAAGGGGGAACCCCACCTCCCCCGAGGGTACTGGATATACAGGTAAAACAATTGGCCGACCTTTGGTGGTTCTGTGGCCCAGAGAAAGGGTTGTTGGCACGGTTACCACCCAACTGGAAGGGATTGTGTGCCCGAGTTATGTTAGCCCAGAGCACTGTAATATTGCCAGTAAAAGAAGAAATCAAATCCCGAAAGGTTAAGAGAGCATATACCCCTGACCCTGAGGTAAAGCTGGACGCGATTGGACAGCCTCGAGGCATTCCTAATGAGTTTAAGGCAAGAAATGAGATAGCTGCTGGATTTGAATCTATTTTTGTGTGGATCACACCCAGCAAGAATACTGAATGGATTAATTACATCTACTATAATCAACAGAGGTTTATCAATCATACAAATGATGCCCTGGAGGCATTGGGAGAGCAGCTGGACGCGACTAGCAAAATGGCCTGGCAGAATCGACAGGCATTAGATTGGCTTCTGGCAGAAAAAGGAGGAGTGTGTGTTATGTTTGGGGACCAGTGTTGCACATTTATCCCTAATAACACTGACCCAGAGGGGTCATTCACACAGGCCATGAATAAGCTGAAAAATCTCAGGAGAGAGGTGAAGGAGAATGCTGGGTTCGGGCATGGGGTATGGAATTGGCTGGACAATATGTTAGGAAGATGGGGGGCCTGGTTTGCTAAAGCTGGAGTTGTGACAGCCATGACAATAACCATCCTGGGATTAATATTTTGCTGTTTTTTACCTGTCTTGAGATCCCTCCTTGCTAGATTGGCAGTGCGACAAATGGTGACACAAGTAACAGGCAACCCACGTTCGGGAGGAACAACTAAGGAATGGGGAAAAATTGAACTGCCCCCGCTGGATGAATTCACAATGACCCTGGTTGAAATTGAAACTTGTCAGTTTGCGAAATAGCTGCACTAGTGGAGGATCGTTCTACAACCTCACCGATGCCTACGGAGACCAAGAGACTTAGTCTGTACACAGGAATCAGTCTTTTTCCCTTCCCTAGACAAGGGTGGGAAGGTTTTTGGCTGATGACTGTTAGGAGCAGGCAATCTGGGGGAGCAACCTAAAAAATTCGGACTTTTGCTAGACAGGCCATGATAAGACTAGAATGGGGACATTAATCCCTGACCAAAATACTTGGCTCCCCCACGTTGCCTACAAGTGTGATTAAATATGTGCATGTGAACGGGGTCAAACAGGGGGACTATCTGCGATGGCCTTGATAATTGGAATGAGACTAGGGGATAGTCTCAAAGGGGGGATATGTAAGGAAATTTGTACTCAATATGTAAGCATGTTAGTACTTAGAGAATTTGTACTGAATAATTGTGCCTAAACTGGATATGAAATACGGAAGCAAGGATAGTATTAGAATGTCTTCCTTGAAGTAGAATTAGGATGGGTAATCAAGTATAGCTGATTTGTAACCTAATATAATCAAGTGTAGCAAATGTGATCAAAGCAGGAGGCCCAGAGCAGCAGTATAGCAGTTACTTACTAGCAAATGCAACCAATAGTCCCTTAGGGGACAATGGACACAACCCATCTGTCCAGCTTGAGATTGACCGTAATAAAAAGAAAGTAATAAAGTGAGCATGTTTTCTTCACATTCGGCCTAAGTCAGCTAAACCACTATTAGTGTACAAGCAGAGTTGTAAAGATAAAAGCAAGGGATATAACCACCATGGTTTCAAGAAGAAAAGAGAGGAAACAGGGGGTGATCAATCTCAAGCAAGACAGATAAAGGGTCAGTGGGTCGTAAAAGCGAGATAAGGATCTTGAGGTATGGAGCTGAAATGTGCTTAAAAAGACTGTAAGCCGATGGCTCGATGGAGTGTTCCGGACATCCCGGCTTTATTTCTGTTGTACTGGAAATAGAGTCCATTGCTTGGAGGATTACAACTCAGACTCTCTGTTTCAATCGGGTTAAATAAGTTGTCGTCTTGGGGAACCACGACAACAGTAGCAGCTTCGGAAATCTAACCCACTGATACTTTAATTTGCATTTGCTCTGACTGAGAAGAGCTGCAAGATGTAATCCACTCCCAGGTTCCTCGGTGTGAGGAGAGGCTGTTACATTTAGAACCATGGATAATTATCAACACATTAATGGCTGGAATCTTAGACGGGGATTCAGTCAGAGGTTTACATTGGAAATACATGATACACACCGATGAAATACAACCCTTTTATTCCGAGTTTCCGTTGCATGGGCGTTTTTTTCTCTACCGAATTTCAAATCTAATGTTCATTATCCTGGGGATAACTGCCTCCGAATTAGTATCAGCATCTGGATCATAATCCTCAAATAAGGATAGGGAAGAGGGCGGCCTCTCAAGATTCCCGATCAGTGATTCAAGATATCAGCCTCCAAGTGTCCTGGCTCTCTGGCTGTGCCTCTATTGCTCTTCTCAAACCGCTGGCTCTGTGGGATGCTGGTGTGTATTTGCTGACAACGTAAATACTCCACTCGGGGTACAGTCCCATGGGCACTGTAAGCAGGCTTTTTCTCACTCAGTGTCTGGCCATTGCCTCATTCCGCAGGTTTGCAGAGATAGAGGCAGCCAAGATTAAAAGTCAGAATTGCTCCTGATCATGTAATTGGTGCAGTACTGCCAACAGGTTAAAATGCAGGGCATGGCCATAGAACTCCTTCCCCGCTGGTGTTTGTCCAATTTTCAG
This sequence comes from Carcharhinus amblyrhynchos, assembly GCF_965287045.1. NCBI lineage: Eukaryota > Metazoa > Chordata > Chondrichthyes > Carcharhiniformes > Carcharhinidae > Carcharhinus > Carcharhinus amblyrhynchos. The sequence goes on from NW_027649878.1 coordinate 55,447, forward strand.
GTATATTTTGCATTTGTGTTCGGCTGAAAATGAAATAACAACTGCGCAACCGAAAATATGCACATGCAAACAAAGATATGAGCGTGTTTACCACTGGGCCAGTAGATTAACACCCAACAGTTTGGCTCCAACAATGACAATGTCTTCTCAGCATGTGTGAATAGCTTTCTTCATCAGTTATCGTGCCAATCCTGACTCGCACATCGAGGCACCCTGAATCCTGATGGGAACAAGAAAATTGCTGCATGGAGACAGTCACAGACAGGAATGTTGCTTTAGATATCACAATCCAATTGGATAACTCCATTCAATGCATCATGCTATAAGTTATGGGGCCACGGTCAGAGTGGTGTAGACAATCACAGCACACAGTCACGGTGTGGCTTCAAACGGGAAATGTGAAGTAATGGAAATACATTTGGAAGAATTTATTCAGCAAACTGACCACCCGTGAACAAGATCCTGCACGGATTCTTTTTCTGAACCGACTGATGTTGTAATTTCATGCTACAACAATTATGGCATTAAGCTTTACAAAGTGAGGCAACAACCTAATGAAATGTCTAATTAATAATATTTTATTAAAAGGCTACATTGCTGAATAACATTACTGAAATGGTTACAAACATACTCACATCAGATCATCCCCTGACCTTCGAAACTCCAGATAAATCTACTATGTAGAATCTCGCTTCGTAAATTATGTGCCTGTGAGGATTCTTAATGCTGTTTAGTTTTATTGAAATTCGTCCCTCAATTCTGCTCTTAGTGAGTCAATACTTAGTCATGCAGAGACGAACTGCAGGGGAACGAAAGGAGATAGTCACTCCTAGAAATGAGTCTTGGGTAAATGCCAGGAAGAGGGGAAAGAAGCAATCGGGGGGACAATCCCCTGGGGCTGTTCCCCTCCAAAATAGGTTTTCTGTCCTGGAGGCTACAGTTGAGGAGGAATCAACTGGAGATAACCAAAGGGAGCAGGTCTCTGGGGGAGAGCCTAGTGTGAAAGCTCAGGTGGTTAGGGGATGTAAGAGATTGGGCCTCGTGATTGGGGACTCCACAGTTAGGGGGACAGATAGGAGAGTCGGAAGTAATGGTAGGGGCTCAGGGCTGGTGTGTTGCCTACCAGGGGCTGGGGTCCGGGATGTATCGGACAGGGTATTCAGGACTCTTAGGGGAGAGGGAGATCAGCCCCAAGTTATAGTTCATGTGGGGACACATGACATAGGGAGGTTAAGGGAAGGGAATATTAAGCAGAGATTTATGGAGTTGGGGTGGAAACTAAAGGCCAAGTCAGAAAGAGTGGTTATCTCCGGACTCTTGCCTGTGCCAAGGGATAGTTTAGAGAGGAATAGAGAGAGGGAAAGTTTGAACTCATGGCTGAGGGGATGGTGCAGGAGGGAGGGGTTCAGGTACTTGAGCAACTGGGGCTCGTTCTGGGGAAGGTGGGACCTCTATAAGAGTGATGGTCTACACCTGAACCAGAGGGGAACCAATATCCTGGGGGGTAAATTTGCAAAGGCTATGCAGGGAGGTTTAAACTGATTCGGAGGGGGGGTGGGATCCTGAGTAGAGGGGTTGAAAGTGAGGGGGGCATAGATGGGGACTGCAATGCACGGCATCACAGGGGTGGGGTGGAGCAGGGTTTGAAATGCGTATACTTTAATGCAAGGAGTATTCGCAATAAAGTGGATGAACTTGCAGCGTGGATCAGTACCTGGGACTTTGATGTTGTGGCCATTTCAGAGACATGGATAGAGCAGGGTCAGGAATGGTTGTTGCAGGTCCCGGGGTTCAAATGCTTTAGTCGGAGTAGAGAAGGAGGTAGAAGGGGGGGAGGGGTAGCATTATTAGTCAAGGATTGTATCACAGTGTCAGAGAGGAAGTTTGATGAGGACTTGTCTGTTGAGGTAGTATGGGCGGAGATTAGAAATAAGAGAGGAGAGGTCACCCTGTTGGGAGTCTTTTATAGACCTCCTAAAAGTTCTAGAGAGGTTGAGGAAAGGATTGCGGAGATGATCCTGGTTAGGAGTGAAAGTAATAGGGTAATTGTTATGGGGGATTTTAACTTTACTAATATTGATTGGAATTGTTATAGCTCTAGCTCGTTAGAGGGGTCAGTTTTTGTACAAAGTGTGCAGGAGGGTTTTTTGACTCAGTATGTAGATAGGCCAACTAGAGGTGAGGCTATATTGGATTTGGTGCTGGGAAATGAGCCAGACCAGGTGCTAGACTTGGAAGTTGGTGTGCATTTTGGTGATAGTGACCACAATTCGGTTACGTTCACTTTAGTGATGGAAAGGGATAGGCGTGAACCTCGGGTCAGTGGTTTTAGCTGGGGGAAGGGTAATTATGAGGCTATTAGGAGAGAATTAGGAAGCATAGGTTGGACTAGGAGATTACAGGGGCTGGGAACGTCCGAAATGTGGAGTTTTTTCAAGGAGCAGCTACTGCGAGTCCATGATAGGTATGTCCCTGTCAGGCAAGGAGGAATTGGTAGGGCTAGGGAACCGTGGTGCACTAAAAAAGTTGATTCGTTGGTTAAAAAGAAAAAGGAGGCTTATGTTCAGATGAGACTTGAGGGCTCGGGTAGTGCACTAGAAAGCTTTAGATTGGCTAGGAGGGAGTTAAAGAGTGAGCTAAGAAGGGCTAAAAGAGGACATGAGAAGACTTTGGCTGATAGGATTAAGGAGAATCCTAAGGTGTTCTATAGATATGTTAAGAACAGAAGGTTGGTTAGGGCAAGATTAGGGCCAGTTACAGACAGCAGAGGGAAGTTATGTGTGGAACCGGAAGAGATTGGAGAGGCATTGAACCAATATTTCTCTTTGGTGTTCACGCAGGGGGACATGAATATAGCTGAGGAGGACACTGGGTTGCAGGGGAGTAGAATAGACAGTATTACAGTTGATAAGGAGGATGTGCTGGATATTCTGGAGGGTTTGAAAATAGATAAGTCCCCTGGTCCGGATGGGATTTACCCTAGGATTCTCTGGGAGGCAAGAGAAGTGATTGCAGAGCCTCTGGCTCTGATCTTCAGGTCGTTGTTGGCCTCTGGTATAGTACCGGAAGATTGGAGGATAGCGAATGTTGTCCCATTGTTTAAGAAGGGGAACAGAGACTTCCCCGGGAATTATAGACCGGTGAGTCTCACTTCTGTTGTGGGCAAGGTTTTAGAAAAAATTATTAGGGATAGGATTTATAGTTATTTGGAGAGTAATGAATTGATTGGAGATAGTCAGCATGGTTTTGTGGCGGGTAGGTCGTGCCTTACTAACCTTATTGAGTTTTTTGAGAAAGTGACCAAAGAGGTGGATGGGGGTAAGGCAGTTGACGTGGTATATATGGACTTTAGTAAGGCGTTTGATAAGGTTCACCATGGTAGGCTTCTGCAGAAAATGCAGATGTATGGGATTGAGGGTAATCTAGGAAATTGGATCAGGAATTGGCTGGCGGATAGGAGACAGAGGGTGGTGGTTGATGGTAAATATTCGTCATGGAGTTCGGTTACGAGTGGTGTGCCTCAGGGATCTGTTTTGGGGCCACTGCTGTTTGTAATTTTTATTAATGATCTGGATGAGGGTATAGTTGGGTGGATTAGTAAATTTGCTGATGACACCAAAGTCGGAGGTGTGGTAGATAGTGAGGAAGGGTGTCATAGTTTGCAGGAAGACTTAGACAGGTTGCAGAGCTGGGCCGAGAGGTGGCGGATGGAGTTTAATGCGGAGAAGTGTGAGGTAATTCACTTTGGTAGGAATAACAGATGTGTTGAGTATAGGGCTAACGGGAAGACTTTGAATAGTGTGGATGAACAGAGGGATCTAGGTGTATGTGTACATAGATCCCTGAAAGTTGGGAATCAAGTAGATAAGGTTGTTAAGAAGGCATACGGTGTCTTGGTGTTTATTGGTAGGGGGATTGAATTTAGGAGTCGCAGCGTCAAGTTGCAACTGTACACAACTCTGGTGCGGCTGCACTTGGAGTATTGTGTGCAGTTCTGGTCCCCACATTACAGGAAGGATGTGGAGGCTTTGGAGAGGGTGCAGAGGAGGTTTACCAGGATGTTGCCTGGTATGGAGGGGAGGTCCTATGAGGAGAGACTGAGGGATTTGAGGTTGTTTTCATTAGAAAGAAGGCGGCTAAGAGGGGACCTTATTGAAACATATAAGATGATTAGAGGTTTAGATAGGGTGCACAGTGATAGCCTTTTTCCTCGGATGGAGAAAGCTAGCACGAGGAGGCATAGCTTTAAATTAAGGGGAGGTAGTTATAGGACGGATGTCAGGGGTAGGTTCTTTACCCAGAGGGTGGTGAGGGATTGGAATGCCCTGCCTGCTGCAGTTGTAAATGCGCCTAGTTTGGGGGCGTTTAAGAGATCCGTGGATAGGTTTATGGATGGAAAGGGATTGGTTTAGGTTAAAGGGTTATTGTTTTTTAACTGGTCGGCACAACATCGTGGGCCGAAGGGCCTGTTCTGCGCTGTAATGTTCTATGTTCTATGTTCTATGAGACCCTGAGACACTGAGAGACTGAGCCACTGAGACCCTGGACACTGAGACGCTGAGACCCAGAGAAACAGAGACCCTGAGACCCAGAGACCCTGAGACCCTGAGACACTGAGGCTCTGAGACACTGAGAGACTGAGACACTGGGCACTAAGACACTGAGACCCAGAGAAACAGAGACCCTGAGACCCAGAGACCCTGAGACACTGAGACACTGAGACCCAGAGACCGAGAGACCCAGAGACCTAGAAACCCAGTGACCCAGAGATCCTGAGACATTGAGACTCAGAGTCCCTGAGACCCAGAGACCCTGAGACACTGAGACCCAGAGACCCTAGAGTCACTGAGACACTGAGACACAGAGACCCAGGGACACTGAGACACTGAGAAACTGAGACCCAGATACCCGAAGACACTGAGACACTGAGACCCAGAGAGAAAGAGACCCAGAGACCCTGGGACACAGAGACCTAGAGACCCTGAGACCCAGAAACCCTGAAACCCAGAGACACCGAGACCCTGGGACCTAGAGAAACTGAGACACTGAGACACAGAGACCCAGAGACCCAGAGACTCTGAGACCCAGAGAACCAGACACCCGGAGACCCTGAGACACTGTGACACTGAGACCCAGTGACACTGAGACACTGAGACCCTGAGACACTGAGAAACTGAGACCCAAAGACACAGAGACCCAGAGACCCTGAGACACTGAGACCCAGGGACCCTGACACCCTGAGAAACTGAGACACTGAGACCCTGAGGTACTGAGACGTGAGACACTGAGAACCTGAGAAATTGAGACCTTGAGAATCTGACACCCTGAGACACTGCGACACTGATACCCAGAGACCCTGAGACCCTGAGACACTGAGACCCTGAGACAGAGAGCCACTGAGACAGTGAGTCACTGAGACTCTGAGACCGTGAGACCTTGAGAAAGTGAAACACTGAGATCCTGAGTCCCTGAGACACCGAGACACTGAGACTCTGAGACCCTGAGACAATGAGACACTGAGACCCTGAGACACTGAAACACTGAGACCCGGAGACCCTGAGACATTGAGACCCAGAGACCCAGAGATGCAGAGACCCTGTGACCATGGGACCCAGAGAACCTGAGACACTGAGACACTGATTCCCAGGGACCCTGACCCAGATACCCTGAGATCCAGGGACCCTGAGACCCTGAGAAACTGAGACACTGAGACACTGAGACCCTGAAACACTGAGACACTGAGACAGTGAGACACTGAGACCCTGAGAAACTGAGAGCTGAGACTCTGAGACCCTGATTCCATGAGACACTTAGACTCTGGGAGACTGAGACCCTGAGGCACTGATACACAGAGACCCTGAGAAAATGTGACCCAGAGACCGAGAGACCCTGAGACCCTGAGATACTGAGACACTGAGAGCCTGAGATCCTGGGGCACTGAGACACTGAGACCCTGAGACACTGAGACACTGTGACATTGAGACCCAGTTACCCAGAGACACAGAGGCTCTGAGACACAGAGACAGTGAGATCAACAGACCAAGAGACCCAGAGAACCAGACATCCAGAGACCCTGAGACACTGAGACCCAGACACGCAGGGAACCAGAGATCCTGGGACCCTGAGACCCTGAGTCTCTGAGACACTGAGACACAGAGACCCAGAGACCCAGAGAAACGAGACTCAGAGAACCTGGTTAACAGAGACCCTGAGACACAGAGACAGTGAGACCCACAGACCAAGAGACCCAGAGAACCAGAGATCCAGAGACCCTGAGACGCAGAGACCCAAAGACACTGAGACCTTGAGACACTGAGACACTGAGACCCTGAGACACCGAGATCCTGAGACACTGAGACAATGCAACAGTGAGACCCTCAGACCCTGAGACCTTCAGACCCTGAGAAACTGAGACCCTGAGACCCTGAGACACAGAGACACAGAGACCCAGAGACGCTCAGACACTGAGACCCTGAGACACTGAGACACAGAGACACTGAAACCCTGAGACACTGAGACCCTGAGACACTGAGACACAGAGACACTGAAACCCTGAGACACTGAGACCCTGAGACACTGAGAGCTGAGACTCTGAGACCCTGATTCCCTGAGACACTGAGAGACTGTGACCCTGAGACACTGAGACCCTGAGAAAATGTGACCCAGAGACCGTGAGACCCTGAGACCCTGAGGCACTGAGACCCGGAGACACTGAAACACTGAGACCCTGGGACACTGAGACACTAAGACCCTGAGACACTGAGAGCCTGAAACACTGAGACACTGAGACCCTGAGGCCCTGAGCGACTGAGACACTGAGACACTCATACACTGAGTCCCTGAGACACTGAGACTCTGAGACCCTGAGGCACTGAGACACTGAGGCACAGTAACCCTGAGACCCTGAGAAACTGAGACCCAGAGGCACAGAGGCGCTGAGACACAGAGACAGTGAGACCCACAGACCAAGAGACCCAGAGAACCAGAGATCCAGAGAACCTGAGACACAGAGACCCAGACACGCAGTGACGCAGAGACCCTGAGAACCTGAGGCACTGAGACACAGAGACACGAGACACAGAGACCCTGAGAAACTGAGACCCAGAGACCCTGAGAAGCAGAGACCCTGAGGCCCAGAGACACTGAGACCCTGTGACACTGAGACCCTGCGACACTGAGACCCTGCGACACTGAGACACTGAGACCCTGTGACACTGAGACCCTGCGACACTGAGACACTGAGACCCTGAGACTTTGAGATACTGCAACCCTGAAACCCTGAGACCCAAAGACACTGAGACCCTGGGACACTGAGACCCAGATACGCAGAGACCCTGAGAAACTGAGACACCGAGACAGTGAAACACTGAGACCCTGAGAAACTGAGAGCTGAGACTCTGAGACCCTGATTCCCTGAGACACTGAGAGACTGAGACCCTGAGACACTGATACACAGAGACCCTGAGACTGAGAAAATCTGACCCAGTGACCCTGAGTCCCCGAGGCACTGAGACACTGAGAGCTTGAGGCCCTGGGACACTGAGACACTGAGACCCTGAGGCACTGAGACACTGTGACACTGAGACCCAGTTACCCAGAGACACAGAGACAGTGAGGTCAACAGACCAAGAGAGCCAGAGAACCAGACATCCAGAGACCCTGAGACACAGAGATCCAGAGACACTGAGACACTGAGACCCTGAGACACTGAGACACTGAGACCCTGAGACACTGAGATCCTGAGACACTCAGACAATGCAACACTGAGACACTGAGACCCTGAGACACTGAGACCCTGAGACCCAGAAACCCTGAGACACAGAGACACAGAGACCCAGAGACCCTCAGACACTGAGACACTGAGACATTCAGACCCTGAGACACTGAGAGCTGAGACTCTCAGACCCTGAGACACTGAGAGACTGAGACCCTGAGACACTGAGACCCTGAGGCACTGAGACACTGTGACTCTGAGACCCAGTTACCCAGAGACACAGAGTGTCTGAGACACAGAGACAGTGAGGTCAACAGACCAAGAGAGCCAGAGAAGCAGACATCCAGAGACCCTGAGACCCTCAGACCCTGAGACCCTCAGACCCTAAGACACTGAGACCCTGAGACCCAGAGAACCTGAGACACAGAGACCCAGAGACACTGAGACACTGAGACCCTGAGACACTGAGACCCTCAGACCCTAAGACACTGAGACCCTGAGACCCAGAGAACCTGAGACACAGAGACCCAGAGACCCTCAGACACTGAGACACTGAGACACTAAGACCCTGAGACACTGAGAGCTGAGACTCTCAGACCCTGAGACACTGAGACACTGAGAGACTGAGACCCTGAGACACTGAGACCCTGAGACACAGAGACACTGAGAACCTGAGAAAATGTGACCCAGAGACCATGAGACCCTGAGACACTGGGACACTGAGGGCCTGAGACCCTGAGACACTGAGACACTGAGACCCAATTACCCAGAGACACAGAGACTCTGAGAAACTGAGTCAGTGAGATCAACAGGCCGAAAGACCCAGAGAACCAGACATCCAGAGACCATGAGATCCTGAGACACTGAGACACAGACACGCAGTGACCCAGAGATCCTGAGACACTGAGTCTCTGACACACTGAGACCCAGAGACACAGAGACACAGAGACCCTGAGAAACTAAGATCCAGAGACAGAGAAACATAGACCCTGAGACACAGAGACAGTGAGACCCACAGACCAAGAGACCCAGAGATCCAGAGACCCTGAGACACTGAGACCCCAGAGACACTGAGACACTGAGACCCTGAGACACTGAGACCCTGAGGCACTGAGACACTGAGACACAGAGATACTGAGAACCTGAGACACTGAGACACTGAGACACTGGGAGCTGAGACTCTGAGACCCTGATTCCCTGAGACACTAAGACACAGAGAGACTGAGAACATGAGACACTGAGACCCTGAGAAAATGAGACACAGAGACCCTGAGACCCTGAGAAAATGTGACCCAGAGACACTGAGACCCTGAGACCCAGAGACGCTGAGACACTGAGACACAGGGACCCAGAGACACTGACACAGTGACACACTGAGACAGTGTGACACAGGCACCCAGAGACCCTGTGACCCTGAGACTCTGAGACCCTGTGACAAAGAAAAACTGAGACCCAGAGACCCTGAGACCCTGACGAACTGAGACCCTGAAACACTGAGACATTGAGACCCTGAGACCCTGAGACACTGAGACACAGAGACTCAGAGACCCTGAAACCCAGAGAACCAGACACCCAGAGACCCTGAGACACTGAGAGACTGAGACCCTGTGACCCTGAGACACTGAGACACTGAGACCCTGAGACCCTGAGACACCGAGAAACTGAGACACTGTGACCCAAAGACACAGAGACCCGGAGACCCTGAGACACTGAGACCCAGAGACCCTGAGGCCCTGAGACCCTGTGACACTTAGACACTGAGACCGTGAGACACAGAGACATTGCGACCCCGAGACCCTTAGACCCTGAGACCCTGTGAAACTGTAACCCAGAGACCCAGAGACACGAGACAATGAGAATCTGAGAACCTGTGACCCTAATCTACTGTGACATGAAACACTGAGACCCTGAGACATTGAGACCCTGACAGCCTGAGACACTGAGACCCTGAGACACGGAGACCCAGAGACCCTGAGACCCTGAGACCAAGAGACCCTGAGACCCAGAGAGGCTGAGACACTGAGACATGAGACCCTCCGACACTGAGACACTGAGACACTGCCAACCTGAAACCCTGAGACCCTGAGACACTGAGACCCAGAGACCCAGAGACACTGAAACAGTGAGACACTGAGACTCTGAAACCGTGAGGCCTTGAGAAACTGAGACATTGAGATCCTGAGCCCCTGAGACACTGAGACTCTGAGACCCAGAGACAAAGAGACCCAGAGACACTGAGACCCTGAGACAGTGAGACACTGAGACAGTGAGACAGTGAGACACTGAGACTCTGAGACCGTGAGACCTTGAGACACAGAGACCCGGAGACCCTGAGACACTGAGACCAAGAGAGGCAGAGACCGTGTGACCATGGGACCCAGAGAACCTGAGACACTGACTCCCAGGGACCCTGAGACCCAGAGAACCTGAGACCCTGAGGCACTGAGACACTGATATCAGGGACTCTGAGACCCAAGACCCAGAGACCCTGTGACACTGAGGCACTGAGACCCTGAAACACTGAGTCACTGAGACAGGGAGACACTGAGACCCTGAGACACTGAGAGCTGAGACTCTGAGACCCTGAGACACTGGAACACTGTGAGACTGAGACCCTGGGACACTGAGACCCTGAGACACTGAGACCCAGAGACACTGAGACCCAGAGACCCTGAGAAACTGAGACCCAGAGACCGAGAGAAACAGAGACCCTGAGACATAGAGACCCAGAGACACCGAGAGACTGAGACCCTGAGACCCTGAGCCACTGAGACACTGAGACTCTGAGACGCTGAGACACTGAGACCCTGAAACACTCAGACACTGAGACACTGAGAACCTGAAACCCTGGGACACGGAGACAATGCGACACTGAGACACTGAGACACATAGACCCTGAGCCCCTGAGAAACTGAGACACTGAGACCCAAAGACAGAGAGACCCAGAGACCCAAAGACACAGAGACCCAGAGACCCTGAGACACTGAGACCCTGATACACTGAGACACTGAGGCCCTGAGACACTGAGACAGTAAGACACTGAACACCCTAGACACTGAGAGCTGAGACACTGAGACCCTGAGTTCTTGAGACTCTGAGACAATGTGACCATGAGACCCTGGGACACTGAAACACTGAGACTCTGAGAAAATGAGACCCTGAGAAAATGAGACACTGTGACACTGAGACCCTGAGACACTGAGACCCTGAGAAACTGAGATTCTGAGACATTGAGACCCAGAGACCCTGAGAACTAGAGATCCAGAGACCCTGACACCCTGAGACTCTGAGACCCAGAGACCCTGAGACCATGAAACACTGAAACACTGAGAAGCTGAGACACTGAGACACTGAGGCGTTGAGACCCAGACACCAAGAGAACCAGAGACCCAGACACCCAGAGGCCCTGAGACACTGAGACCTAAAGACCCAGAGACCCAGTGATCCAGTGACCCAGAGACACAGAGACCCTGAGACACTGAGACCCAGAGACCCAGAAACATAGAGACCCTGACACACTGAGACACAGAGACCCTGAGTCCCTGAGACACTGAGACCCAGAGACTCAGATACACTGAGACATTGAGACCCAGAGGCCCTGAGACACTGAGACAAACAGACGCAGAGACACTGAGACACTGCAAACCTGAAACCCTGAGACCCTGAGACACTGAGACCCAGAGACACTGAAACCCTGAGACCCAGAGACACTGAGACAGTGAGGCACTGAGACTCTGAGACCGTGAGGCCTTGAGAAACTGAGACACTGAGATCCTGAGCCCCTGAGACACTGAGACTCTGAGACCCAGAGACAAAGAGACCCAGAGACACTGAGACCCTGAGACAGTGAGACACTGAGACAGTGAGACACTGAGACTCTGAGACCGTGAGACCTTGAGTCACTGAGATCCGGAGACCCTGAGACACTGAGACCCAGAGACCCAGAGAGGCAGAGACCCTGTGACCATGGGACCCAGAGAACCTGAGACACTGATTCCTAGGGACCCTGAGTCCCAGAGACCCTGAGACCCTGAGGCACTGAGACACTGATATCAAGGACCCTGAGACCCAAGATCCAGAGACCCTGAGACACTGAGACACTGAGACCCTGAAACACTGAGTCACAGAGACAGGGAGACACTGAGACCCTGAGACACTGAGAGCTGAGACTCTGAGTCCCTGAGACACTGGGACACTGAGACCCAGAGACACTGAGACCCAGAGACCCTGAGAAACTGAGACCCAGAGACCTAGAGAAACAGAGACCCTGATTCATAGAGACCCTGAGACATTGAGAACCTGAAACCCTGGGACACGGAGACAGTGCAACAATGAGACACTGAGACACTTAGACCCTGAGTCCCTGAGAAACTGAGACATTGAGACCCAAAAACACAGAGACCCAGAGACCCAAAGACACAGAGACCCAGAGACCCTGAGACACTGAGACCCTGATACACTGAGACACTGAGGCCCTGAGACACTGAGACAGTGAGACACTGAACACCCTAGACACTGAGAGCTGAGACACTGAGACCCTGAGTCCTTCAGACTCTGAGACAATGTGACCATGAGACCCTGGGACATTGAAACACTGAGACCCTGAGAAAATGAGACACTGGGATACTGAGACCCTGAGTCACTGAGACCCTGAGAAACTGAGACCCTGAGACACTGAGACCCAGAGACCCTGAGAACTAGAGATCCAGAGACCCTGACACCCTGAGACTCTGAGACCCTGAGACCCTGAGACACTGAGACACTGAGACCATGAAACACTGAAACACTGAGAAGCTGAGACCCTGAGAAACTGAGACACTGAGGCGTTGAGACCCAGACACCAAGAGAACCAGAGACCCAGACACCCAGAGGCCCTGAGACACTGAGACCTAAAGACCCAGAGACCCAGTGATCCAGTGACCCAGAGACACAGAGACCCTGAGACACTGAGACCCAGAGACCCAGAAACATAGAGACCCTGAGACACTGAGACACAGAGACACTGAGACCCGGAGACACTGAGACCCTGAGACCCTGAGACATTGAGACACTGATTCCCAGGGACCCTGAGACCCGGAGACCCAGAGACCCTGAGACACTGAGACCCTGAGACACTGAGACCCTGAAACAATGAGACACTGAGACCCTGAGACACTGAGAGCTGAGGCTCTGAGACACTGATACACAGAGACCCTCAGACCCTGACAAAATGTGACCCAGAGACCCTCAGAACCTGAGACACTGAGACCCTGAGACCCTGGGACACTGAGACACAGTGACCCTGAGACACTGAGACACTGTGACACTGAGACCCAGTTACCCAGAGACACAGAGAGCCTGAGACACAGAGACAGTGAGACCCACAGAACAAGACACCCAGAGAACCAGAGATCCAGAGACCCTGAGACACTGAGACCCCAGAGACACTGAGACACTGAGACCCTGAGACACTGAGACCCTGAGAGACTGAGACCCTGAGACACTGAGACACTGAGACAAGGAGACACTGAGACACATAGACACTGAGACACTGAGGACTGAGACTCTGAGACGCTGAGACACTGAGACCCTGAGACACTGAGACACTGAGACAAGGAGACACTGAGACACATAGACACTGAGACACTGAGACACTGAGGACTGAGACTCTGAGACCCTGATTCCCTGAGACACTGAGACACAGAGACACAGAGAGACAGAGAGACTGAGAACATGAGACACTGAGACCCTGAGAAAATGAGAGACAATGACACACTGAGACACTGACACCCTGGTACACAGGGAACCAGAGACCCTGAGACACTGAGACCCTGAGACACTGTGACAATGAGACACTGAGAGACTGTGACCATGAGACTTTGAGACCCAGAGACCCTGAGAGACTGAGACCCTGTGACCCTGAGACACTGAGACACTGAGGCACAGAGACCCTGAGACCCAGAGACGCAGATACCCAGGGACACTGAGACCCAGAGACACAGAGACCCATTGAACCTGAGACACTGAGACCCAGAGACACAGAGACCCATTGAGCCTGAGACCCTGAGACACTGAGACACTGAGACCCTGAGACAAAGAGACCCAGAGAGCCTGAGACCCTGAGTCACTGAGACACACAGACCCAGAGACACAGAGACCCTGTGACCATGAGACCCTGAGAACCTGAGACCCAGAGACACTGATTCCCAGAGACCCTGAGACCCTGAAACCCTGAGACACTGAGACCCTGATACACTGAGACACTGAAGCCCTGAAACACTGAGACAGTGAGACACTGAACCCCCTCAACACTGAGAGCTGAGAGACTGAGACCCTGAGTCCTTGAGACTCTGAGACAATCTGACCATGAGACCCTGGGACACTGAAACACTGAGACCCTGAGAAAATGTGACCCTGAGAAACTGAGACTCTGAGAAACTGAGACCCAGAGACCGTGAGAACTAGAGATCCAGAGACCCTGACACCCTGAGACTCTGAGACTCTGAGACCCAGAGACCCTGAGACACTGAGACCCTGAGACACTGAGCCACTGAGACCACGAAACACTGAAACACTGAGAAGCTGAGACCCTGAGACACTGAGACACTGAGACTAAAGACCCAGAGACCCTGAGACCCAGAGACACAGAGGCTCTGAGACACTGAGAACCAGAGACCCAGAGACCCTGAGTCCCAGAGACACTGAGACCCAATGACCCAGACACCCTGAGACCCAGAGACGAGAGACCCAGAAACTCTGAGACACTGAGACCATGAGACCCTGAGACATTGAGAGACTGAGACACTGAGACCCAGAGACCCAGGGACCCAGAGACTGTGAGACCTAGGAACCCAGAGGAGCTGTGACACTGAGACACTGAGACAATAAGACCCTGAGACACTGAGACACAAAAACCCTGAGACCCCGAGATCCTCAGAAACTGAGGCACTGAGACCCTGAGGCACTGAGACACAGAGACCCAGAGGCCCTGAGACCCTGAGACACTGAGACACGGAGACCCAGAGGCCCTGAGACCCTGAGACACTGAGACCTTGAGACACTGAGACACTGGGGCACAGAGACCCAGAGAGCCAGAGACCTGGAGTCCCTTAGACACTGAGACATTGAGTCTCAGAGACCTAGAGAACCAGAGACCCAAAGACCCAGAGGCCCTGAGACATAGAGACCCAGAGTCCCAGAGACCCAGTGAACCATAGACCCAGAGACCCTGAGACACAGAGACCCAGAGACACAGAGACCCTGAGACCCTGAGGCCCTGATACGCTGAAGCACAGAGACACAAAGACCCGGAGACCCTGAGACACTGAGACATTGAGACACAGAGACCTAGAGAACCAGAGACCCAGAGATCCAGAGGCCCTGAGGCACTGAGACCCAGAGACCCAGTGAACCGTAGACCCAGAGACCTTGATACACAGAGACCCAGAGACCTCAAGACCTAGACACCCTGAGGAACTTAGACCCTGAGTCCCTGAGTCCCTGTGACACAGAGACACAGAGACCCAGAGACACCGAGACACTGCGACCCTGAGACCCTGAGCCACTGAGACACTGAAACCTTGAAACACTCAGACACTGAGACACTGAGAACCTGAAACCCTGGGACACAGAGAGAATGCGACACTGAGACACTGAGACCCAAAGACACAGAGACCCAGAGTCCCTGAGGCACTGAGACCCAGAGACCCTGAGACACTGAGACACTGCGACACTGAGACACTGAGGCACTGTGACCCTGAGACCCTTCGACCCTGAGACCCTGTGAAACTGTGACCCAGAGACACGGAGACACTGAGACCCTGAGATACTGAGACATGAGACACTGAGGCCCTGAGACATTGAGACTCTGAGACCCTGACACCCTGAGACACGGAGACACTGCGACACTGAGACCCTGAGACACTGAGACCGAGAGACCCTGAGACCCAGAGACACTGAGACCCTGAGACAGTGAGACCCTGAAACAGTGAGACACTGAGACTCTGAGACCGTGAGACCTTGAGAAACTGAGACACTGAGATCCTGACCTCCTGAGACTCTGAGACCCTGAGACACTGAGAACGGGAGACCCTGAGACACTGAGACTCAGAGACGCAGAGACCCTGTGACCATGGGACACAGAGAACCTGAGACACTGAGACACTGATTCCCAGGGACCCTCAGACCCCAAGACTCTGAGACCCTGAGACACTGAGACACTGATTCCCAGGGACCCTGAGACCCAGAGACCCTGAGACCCTGAGACATTGAGACACTGATTCCCAGGGACCCTGAGACCCAGAGACCCTGAGACCCTGAGACATTGAGACACTAATTCCCAGGGACCAGGAGACCTGGAGACCCAGAGACCCTGAGACACTGAGAACCTGAGACACTGAGACCGTGAAACCTTGAGACAGTGAGATACTGAGACCCTGAGACACTGAGAGCTGAGACTCTGAGACCCTTATTCCCTTGGACACTGAGACACTGAGACCCTGAGACATTGATACACATGAGACCCTGAGGCCCTGAGAAAATGTGACCCAGAGACGCTCAGAACCTGAGACACTGAGACACTGATTCCCAGGGACCCTGAGACCCAGAGACCCAGAGACATTGAGACACTGATTCCCAGGGACCCGGAGACCTGGAGACCCAGAGACCCTGAGACACTGAGACCCTGAGACACTGAGACCCTGAAACATTGAGGCACTGAGACAGTGAGACACTGAGACCCTGAGACTCTGAGACCCTGATTCCCTTGGACACGGAGACACTGAGACCCTGAGACCCTGAGAAACTGAGACACTGAGACACTGAGATCCTGAGACATGAGGCAATGCGACACAGAGACACTGAGACCCTGAGAGACTGAGACCCTGAGACAGTGAGACACTGAGACCCTGAGACACTGAGACTCTGAGAGACTGAGACCCTGAGACAGTGAGACCCTGAGACACAGAGACTCTGAGACCCTGAGACACTGAGACACTGAGATCCTGAGACATGAGGCAATGCGACACAGAGACACTGAGAGACTGAGACCCTGAGTACCTGAGACACTGAGGCCCTGAAACACTGAGACCCTGAGACACTGAGACACTGAGATACTGAGACACTGAGACGCTGAGACACTGAGATACTGAGACACTGAGACGCTGAGACACTGAGATCCGGAGAAACTGAGACCCAGAGACCCAGAGACCCTGAGGCCCAGACATCCAGTGACCCTGAGACCCTGAGACACTGAGACATTGAGACCATGAGACACTGATACACTGACACCCTGAGAACCTGAGACACTGAGACACCGAGACACTGAGATACTGAGACCCAGAGACACTGAGACAATGAGACACTGAGACCCAGAGACCCGGTCACCCTGAGACCCTGAGACACTGAGACCCAGAGACCTTGAGACAATGAGACCCTGTGACACTGAGACCCTGAGACACTGAGACACTGTGACACTGAGACCCTGAGACACTGAAAAACTGAGACACTGAGACCCAGAGACCCAGAGATACTGAGACACTGATACCCTGAGACCCTGAGACCCAGAGAGCTTGAGTCACTGAGATACTGAGACACAATGACCCAGGGACACTGAGACCCTGAGAAACTGAGACCCAAATACCCAGAGACACTGAGACCCTGAGGAACTGAGACACTGAGAACCAGAGACCCTGAGGCCCAGAGACACTGAGACCATGAGTCCCAGAGACACTGAGACCCAATGACCCAGACACCCTGAGACCCAGTGACCAGAGACCCAGAAAACCTGAGACACTGAGACCATGAGACCCTGAGACACTGAGAGACTGAGACACTGAGACCCAGAGACCCGGAGACTGTGAGACCTAGCGACCCAGAGAACCTTTGACACTGTGACACTGAGACCCTGAGACCCAGTGACCCAGAGTCCCAGAAACACAGAGACCAGGGGACCCAGCGACCCTGACACAGTGACACACTGAGACAGTGAGACACGGAGACCCAGAGACCCAGTGACGCAGAGGCCTAGAGAACCAGAGACCTTGAGACACTAAGACCCTGAGACAATTAAAAACTGAGACCAGAGATGCAGAGACCCTGAGACATTGAGACACACCAACCCTGAGACCCAGAGACCCTGAGAAACTGAGACCCTGAGGGACTGATACAATGAGGCAAGGTGACCCAGAGATACAGAGACCCTGAGACATTGAGACACAGCGACCCTGAGACCCAGAGACCCCGAGAAACTGAGACTCTGAGGGACTGATACAATGAGGCACAGTGACCCAGAGACACTGAGACCCTGAGACTCTGAGACCCTGAGACACTGAGACCCTGAGAAACTGAGAGACTGAGAACCGGAGGCCCAGAGACACAGAGACCCTGACACCCTGAGACCCTGAGACACTGAGATACTGAGAAACTGAGACACTGAGACCAGAGACCCAAAGACCCTGAAACCCTGAGACCCTGAGACCCAGAGACACTGAGACCCAGAGACAGTGAGACCCTGAGACACTGAGACACAGAGTCCCAGAGACCCTGAGAAGCAGAGACCCAGAGACCTGAGACCCTGAGAAACTGAGACCAAGAGTCCCAGAGGCCCTGATACTCAGAGACCCAGACACACTGAGACGCAGAGAGCCAGAGACGCTGAGACCCTGAGATACTGAGACCCTGAGACACTGAGAGCCAGAAACCCAGAGGCCCAGAGACAATGAGACACTGAGAACCAGAGACCCAGACAGCCTGAGGCACTGAGACCCTGAGACACTGAGACATTGAGACTCAGAGACCCAGAGACCCTGAGACGCGGAGACACTGAGACCCTGAGACCTTGAGACACTGAGGCCAAGTGACCCAGAGTCCCAGAGACCCAGAGACCACAGGACCCAGAGACCCTGACACAGTGACACACTGAGACAGTGTGACACAGAGACCCAGTGATGCAAAAGCCCAGAGACCCAGAGACCGTGAGACACTGAGACAGTGAGACACAGAGACACAGAGACCCTGAGACCAGAGACACTGAGACCCCGAGGCGCTATGACCCTGAGACACTGATACAATGAGACACTGAGACCCTGAGACAATGAAAAACTGAGAGCAGAGACCCAGAGGCCCTTTGACACTGAGACACAGAGACCCTGAGACCAGAGACCCTGAGACACCGAAGCGCTATGACCCTGAGACACTGATACAATGAGACACAGAGACCCAGAGACCCCGAGACCCTGAGAAACTGAGACCCTGAGACACTGAGACCCAGAGACCCTGAAACCCAGAGAACCAGACTCCCTGAGACCCTGAGACACTGAGACCCAAAGACACAGAGACCCGGAGACCCTGAGACACTTAGGCACTGAGACCCTGAGACACTTAGGCACTGAGACACTGAGACCCTGAGACACTGAGAGATTGAGACACTGAGACCCAGAGACCCTGAGATGCGGAGACACTGAGACCCTCAGACCCTGAGACACAGTGACCCAGAGTCCCAGAGACCCAGAGACAACGGGACCCAGAGACCCTGACACAGTGACACACTGAGACAGTGTGAAACAGACACCCAGACACACAGTGACACAAAGGCCCAGAGACCCAGAGACCATGGGACACTGAAACCATGAGACAATGAACAAGTGGGACCCAGAGACCCTGAGACACTGAGACACAGAGACCCTGAGACCAGAGACCCTGAGACCCCGAGACGCTTTGACCCTGAGACACTGATACAATGAGACACAGAGACCCACAGACACTGAGACCCTGAGACACTGAGACCCTGAAAACCAGAGAACGAGACTCCCAGAGACCCTGAGACACTGAGACCCACAGACACTGAGACACTGAGAACCAGAGGCCCTGAAAACAAGAGAACGAAACTCCCAGAGACCCTGAGACTCTGAGACACTGAGACCCTGAGACACTGAGAAACTGAGACACTGAGACCCGGAGACCCTGAGACACTTAGATACTGAGACACTGAGACCCAGAGACACTGAGACCCTGAGACATTTGGACACTGAGACAGTGAGACACTGAGACATTGAGACCCTGTGAAACTGAGACCCAGAGACACAGAGACCCAGAGACCCTGAGACATTGAGACAATGAGAGACTGAGACACAGATACACTGAGACACTGACACACTGAGACACTGCAACATTGAGACCCTGAGACACTGAGACCCTGAGACCGTGAGACCCAGAGAGGCTGAGACACTGAGTCACTGCGACACTGAGACCCAGAGACATTGAGACACTGAGACACTGAGACCCTGAGACACTGAGACCCAGAGCCCCTGAGGCCCTGAGACACATAGGCCCAGAGAAACTGAGACCCTGAGACAATGCGACACTGAGACAGTGAGACACTGAGTCACTGAGACCGTGCAACCTTGAGAAACTGAGACACTGACATCCTGAGCACCTGAGACACTGAGACTCTGAGACAATGAGACACAGAGACCCTGAGGCACTAAGACACTGAGACCCTGAGACCCTGAGGCACTGAGACCCAGATATACAGAGACCATGTGACCATGGGACCCAGAGAACCTGAGACACTGAGACAATGATTCCCAGGGACCCTGAGACACTGAGACACGGATACATTGAGACCCTGAGACACTGAGACCCAGAGACCCTTTGACCCTGAGAAAATATGAGAAAGAGACCCAGAGTTCCTGTGATCCTGAGACACTGAGACACTGAGAATTTGTGACACTGAGGCCCAGTTACCCAGAGACACAGAGACAGTGAGATCAATCGACCAAGAGAACCAGAGAACCAGACATCCAGAGACCCTGAGACCCTGAGACACAGAGACCCAGAGACCCTGACACCCAGAGACTCAGAGACCCTGAGACCCTGAAAAACTGAGACACTGAGTCCCAGAGACACTGAGACCCTGATACACTGAAACACAGAGACCCTGAGACAGTGAGAGACTGAGAACATGAGACACTGAGAGCTGAGACACTGAGACCCTGAGACACTGAGAGCCGGAGACCCTGAGACACTGAGACCCTGAGACACTGAGACACAGAGACCCTGAGAAACTGTGACCCGGAGACCCAGAGACCCTGAGACACTGAGACACGGAGACACTGAGACACGGAGACACTGAGACACTGAGACCCTGAGACCCTGGGACCCTGGGACACTGAGACACTAAGACCCTGAGACACTGAGGCACTGAGACCCTGAGACACTGAGACCCTGAGACCCTGGGACACTGAGACACTAAGACCCTGAGACACTGAGGCACTGAGACACTGAGATACTGAGACCCTGAGGCCCTGAGAGACTGAGACACTCATACACTGAGTCCCTGAGACACGGAGACCCTGAGACACTGGGACACTGAGACACTAAGACCCTGAGACACTGAGGCACTGAGACCCTGAGGCACTGAGACCCTGAGACACAGCGACACAGAGATCCTGAGAAACTGAGACCCAGAGACACAGAGACCCTGAGACATAGAGACAGTGAGACCCACAGACCAGGAAACCCAGAGAACCAGAGATCCAGAGACCTTGAAACCCTGAGTCACCAAGACCCAAACATGCAGTGACCCAGAGACCCTGAGACCCTGAGACACTGAGACATGAGACACAGAGACCCTGAGACCCTGAGAAACTGAGACCCAGAGACCCAGAGACCCAGGGACCCTGAGAACCTGAGACCCAGAGACCCAGGGACCCTGAGAACCTGAGACCCAGAGACCCAGGGACCCTGAGAACCTGAGACCCAGAGACCAAGAGACCCAGAGACCCTGAGACCCTGAGACCGTGAGACAGTGAGATGCTGAGACAATGAGACACTGACACACTGAGACACTGAGACCCTGAGAAACTGCACAAGTGAGACACTGAGCCCCTGAGATACTGAAACAGTGAGGCACTGAGACACTGAGACCCTGAGACACGGATACACTGAGACACTGAGACCCTGAGACACTGAGAAACTGAGACATGAGACACTGAGTTCCTGAGAACCTGAGACATTGAGACCATGAGACCATGAGACCATGAGACACTGAGACCCAGAGACCCAGAGACCTAGAGACCCAGAGACACAGAGATCCTGAGAACCTGAGACCCAGAGACCATGAGACCCAGAGACACTGAGCCCCTGAGACACTGAAACAGTGAGACACTGAGACGCTGAGACCCTGAGACACTGAGGCACAGTGACCCTGAGACACAGATACACTGAAACACTGAGACCCTGAGACCCAGAGACTCTGAGACCCAGAGACCCTGAGACCCTGAGACTCTGAGACAGTGAGACAATGAGACCCTGAGATCTTGAGAAACTGAGACACTGAGGTCCTGAGCCCCTGAGGCACTGAGACTCTGAGACCCTGTGACACGGAAACACTGAGACCCTGACACCATGACACCCAGAGGCCCAGAGGTGCAGAGACCCTGAGACACAGAAACAGTGAGACCCACAGACCAAGAGACCTAGAGAACCAGAGGTCCAGTGACCCTTAGACCCTGAGACCCTGAGACACTGAGACCCTGAGAAATGAAACCCAGAGACCCAGTGAACCTGAGACCCAGAGACCAAGAGACCCAGAGTCCCTGAGACCCTGAGACTGTGAGGCACTGAGACATAGGTACACTGAGACACTGAGACCCCGAGACACAGAGACAGTGAGACCCACAGACCAAGAGACCCAGAGAACCAGAGGTCCAGTGACCCTTAGACCCTGAGACCCTGAGGAACTGAGACCCAGAGACCCAGAGAACCTGAGACCCAGAGACCAAGAGACCCTGAGACCCTGAGACAGTGAGATACTGAGACACTGAGACAGAGATACACTGAAACACTGAGACACTGAGACCCTGAGACACTGAGACATTGAGTCCCTGAGACCCTGAGAAACTGAGGCCCGTAGGCTCTGAGACCCTGAGATACTGAGACATGAGACCCTGAGACACTGAGACCCTGAGACACTGAGACCCAGAGACCCTGAGACACTGAGACCCTGAGAGACTGAGACCCAGAGACCCTGAGACACTGAGACCCTGAGAACCAGAGACCCTGAGACATTGAGAAAATGAGACCCTATTAGACTGGGACACTGAGACAGTGAAAACCTGAGACACTGAGACACTGCAACCCTGAAACCCTGAGACCCAGAAAACCTGAGGCCCAGAGACACTGCGACCCAGAGACCCAGAGACCTTGAGACAGTGAGACACTGAGACACTGAGACATTGTGACCCTGAGATCTTGAGAAACTGAGACACTGAGGCCTTGAGCCCCTGAGAAACTGAATCTCTGAGACCCTGAGTCACTGAGACAGTGAGACACTGCGACACTGGGACCCTGAGGCCTTGAGAAACTGAGACACTGAGGTCCTGAGCCCCGGAGACACTGAGACACTGGGGCCCTGAGACACTGACACCCGACGACCCTAAGACACTGAGACACAGAGACCCTGAGACACAGAGACCCAGAGACGCAGAGACCCTGTGTCCATGACACCCTGAGAACCTGAGATCCAGAGACACTAAGACCCAGGGATCCTGAGACCCAGAGACCCTGAGACCATGAGACACTGAGGCGCTGAGACAAAGAGACACTGAGACCCAGAGACACAGAGAGCCAGAGAGACAGAGACCCTGAGACCCTGAAACCCAGAGACTCAGACACACAGTGACCCTGAGACCCTGAGTCACTGAAACACTGAGACACAGAGACCCAGGGACACTGAGACCCTGAGAAACTGAGACACTGAGAACCAATGACCCAGATACCCTGAGACCCAGAGACCATGAGACCCTGAGACACTGAGAGACTGAGACACTGAGACCCTGGACACTGAGACACTGAGACACTGAGACAAAAGAAACAGAGACCCTGAGACCTGGAGATCCAGGGACCCTGAGACACTGAGAATCAGAGACATAGAGAACCAGAGACCCTGAGAAACTGAGACACTGAGACCCAGAGGCCCTGAGATCCTGAGTCAGTGAGACACTGAGACACAGAGACCCAGGGACACTGAGACCCTGAGAAACTGAGACCCAGGTACCCAGAGACACTGAGACAATGAGACCCAGAGACAAAGAGACACTGAGACCCTGAGAAACTGAGACCCAGGTACCCAGAGACACTGAGACCCAGAGACAAAGAGACCCAGAGACCCTGGGACCCAGAGATCCAGAGACTCTGAGACACTGAGTCACTGAGAACCAGAGACCCAGAGACCCTGAGACCCAGAAACCCTGAGACCCAGAGACACTGAGACCCTGAGACCCAGAGACACTGAGAACCAATGACCCAGATACCCTGAGACCCAGAGACCATGAGACCCTGAGACACTGAGAGACTGAGACACTGAGACAAAAGAAACAGAGACCCTGAGACCTGGAGATCCAGGGACCCTGAGACACTGAGAATCAGAGACATAGAGAACCAGAGACCCTGAGAAACTGAGACACTGAGACACAGAGACCCTGAGACCCTGAGTCAGTGAGACACTGAGACACAGAGACCCAGGGACACTGAGACCCTGAGAAACTGAGACCCAGATACCCAGAGACTCTGAGACACTGAGACCCAGAGACAAAGAGACCCAGAGACCCTGAGAAACAGAGACCCAGAGACCCTGGGACCCAGAGACCCAGAGACTATGAGACACTGAAACACTGAGAACCAGAGACCCTGAGACCCAGAAACCCAGAGACCCAGAGACACAGTGACCCTGAGACACAGTGACCCTGACACCCTGAGACCCAGAAACCCTGAGGCACTGAGACCATGAGACACTGAGAGACTGAGACGCAGAGATCCAGAGATCCAGAGACCCAGAGACTCTGAGACCCAGGCACCCAGGGACCCTGAGACACTGAGGCCCTGAGACCCTGAGACACTGAGACACTGAGACACTGAGACGCTGAGACCCTGAGACACTGAGACCATGAGACCCTGAGACACTGAGGCCATGAGACTCTGAAACACTGAGACCAAGAGACCCAGAGACCCTCAACCCTGAGACCCAGAGGCCCTGAAGCCCTGAGTCACTGAGAAACTGAGACACAGAGACCCAGGGACACTGAGACACTGAGATCCAAAGACAAAGAGACCCTGAGACACTGAGACCCAGAGACACAGAGACCCTGAGACCCAGAGACGCAGAAGCACAGAGACCCAGAGACCCGGTGACCCTGAGAAACTGAGACACTGAGGCCCAGGTACCCAGAGACCTTGAGACACTGAGACCCTGAGACACTGAGACACTGAGACCCAGAGGCCCTGAGAAACAGAGACCCAGAGACCCTGGGACCCAGAGACCCAGAGACTATGAGACACTGAAACACTGAGAACCAGAGACCCTGAGACCCAGAAACCCAGAGACCCAGAGACACAGTGACCCTGAGACACAGTGACCCTGACACCCTGAGACCCAGAAACCCTGAGGCACTGAGACCATGAGACACTGAGAGACTGAGACGCAGAGATCCAGAGATCCAGAGACCCAGAGACTCTGAGACCCAGGCACCCAGGGACCCTGAGACACTGAGGCCCTGAGACCCTGAGACACTGAGACACTGAGACGCTGAGACCCTGAGACACTGAGACCATGAGACCCTGAGACACTGAGGCCATGAGACTCTGAAACACTGAGACCAAGAGACCCAGAGACCCTCAACCCTGAGACCCAGAGGCCCTGAAGCCCTGAGTCACTGAGAAACTGAGACACAGAGACCCAGGGACACTGAGACACTGAGATCCAAAGACAAAGAGACCCTGAGACACTGAGACCCAGAGACACAGAGACCCTGAGACCCAGAGACGCAGAAGCACAGAGACCCAGAGACCCGGTGACCCTGAGAAACTGAGACACTGAGGCCCAGGTACCCAGAGACCTTGAGACACTGAGACCCTGAGACACTGAGACACTGAGACCCAGAGGCCCTGAGACCCTGAAAAACTGAGACAATGTGACCATGACTCCCTGAGATCCAGAGACCCTGAGACACTGAGTCATTAAGACACTGAGACACAGAGACCCAGGGACACTGAGACCCAGAGAAACTGAGAACCTGAGACATGGAGACATGGAGACACTGAGACCCAGAGACCTCAAGACCTTGAGATCCTGAGAAACTGAGACCCTGAGACACAGAGACACTGGACCCAGAGACTCAGAGACCCTCAGTCCCTGACAAACTGAGACACAGAGACCCAGGCACACAAAGAGCCAGAGACCCTGAGACACTGACATCCAGAGACCCAGTGACCCAGAGACCTAGTAACCCAGAGACCCAGAGACCCAGGGACACTGAGACACTGAGTCACAGAGACCCAGACTCCCTGAGACACTGAGACCCTGAGACTCTGAGACACTGAGACATTGAGACACTGAGACCCAGAGACACTAAGACCCTGAGACCCTGAGACACTGAGACCCAGAGACCCTGAGACACTGAGACCCAGTGACCCAGAGTCCCATAAACACAGTGACCGGGGGACCCGGCGACCCTGACACAGTGACACACTGAGACACGGAGATCCAGAGACCCAGAGACGCAGAGGCCCAGAGACCCTGAGACACTGAGACCCTGCGACAATTAAAAACTGAGACCAGAGATACAGAGACTCTGAGACATTGAGACACAGAGACCCTGAGAACCAGTGACCCCGAGACTCTGAGACCCTGAGGGACTGATACAATGGGACACAGTGACCCACAGACACTGAGACCCTGAGAAACTGAGACCCTGAGAACCTGAGACCCTGAGACACCGAGACAGAGACCCAGACACCCAGAGACCCTGAGACACTGAGGCACTGAGACTATGAGTCACTGAGACCCTGAGACACTGAGACACTGAGACCCAGAGACCCTGAGAACCAGAGACCCAGAGACCTAGAGACCCTGAGAAACTGAGACCCAGAGTCCCAGACGCCCTGATACCCAGTGACCCAGAGACACAGAGACACTGAGACCCAGAGACCCAGAGACCCTGAGACACTGAGAGCCAGAAATCCAGAGACCCAGAGACAATGAGACACTGAGAACCAGAGACCCAGTGACCCTGAGACACTGAGACCCTGAGACACTGAGACCCAGAAACCCAAAGACCCAGAGACAATGAGACAATGAGAAGCAAAGACCCAGACACCCTGAGAAACTGAGAACCTGAGACACTGAGACATTGAGACCCTGAGACACTGAGATCCAGTGACCCAGAGTCCCAGAGACCCAGAGACCACGGGACCCAGAGACCCTGACACAGTGACACGCTGAGACAGTGTGACCCAGAGACCCAGTGATGCAAAGGCCCAGAGACCCAGAGACCCTGAGACACTGAGACACAGAGACCCGGAGACCCCGAGGCACTATGACCCTGAGACACTGAGGACCAATGACCCAGACACCCTGAGAGACAGAGACCGGAGACCGTGAGACACTGAGACCATAAGACCCTGAGACACTGAGACCATGAGACCCTGAGACACTGAGACACTGAGACACTGAGACCCAGAGGCCCTGAGACCCTGAGTCACTGAGACACTGAGAGACAGAGACCCAGGGACACTGAGACCCTGAGAAATTGAGACCCAGATACCCAGAGACACTGAGACCCAGAGACAAACAGACCCTGAGAAACTGAGACACCGAGACCCAGAGACACAGAGACCCAGAGGCCCTGGGACCCAGAGACCCAGAGACTCTGAGACACTGAGACACTGAGAACCAGAGACCCAGAGTCCCGGAGACCCAGAGACCCTGAGACCCAAAAATACTGAGACCCAGAGACACAGTGACCCTGAGACCCAGAGACACTGAGACACAATGACCCCGACACCCTGAGACCCAGAGACCAGAGACCCAGAAACCCTGAGGCACTGAGACCATGAGTCACTGAGAGACTGAGACACTGAGACGCAGAGACCCAGAGATCCAGAGGCCCAGAGACCTAGAGACCCTGAGAAACTGAGACCCAGAGTCCCAGAGGCCCTGATACCCAGTGACCCAGAGACACAGAGACACTGAGACCCAGAGACCCAGAGACCCTGAGACACTGAGAGCCAGAAATCCAGAGAGCCAGAGACAATGAGACACTGAGAACCAGAGACCCAGTGACCCTGAGACACTGAGACCCTGAGACACTGAGACCCAGAAACCCAAAGACCCAGAGACAATGAGACAATGAGAACCAGAGACCCAGACACCCTGAGAAACTGAGAACCTGAGACACTGAGACATTGAGACCCTGAGACACTGAGATCAAGTGACCCAGAGTCCCAGAGACCCAGAGACCACGGGACCCAGAGACCCTGACACAGTGACACACTGAGACAGTGTGACCCAGAGACCCAGTGATGCAAAGGCCCAGAGACCCAGAGACCCTGAGACACTGAGACACTGAGACACAGAGACCAGAGACCCGGAGACCCCAAGGCACTATGACCCTGAGACACTGAGGACCAATGACCCAGACACCCTGAGAGACAGAGACCGGAGACCGTGAGACACTGAGACCATAAGACCCTGAGACACTGAGACCATGAGACCCTGAGACACTGAGACACTGAGACACTGAGACCCAGAGGCCCTGAGACCCTGAGACCCTGAGTCACTGAGACACAGAGACCCAAGGACACTGAGACCCTGAGAAATTGAGACCCAGAGACACTGAGACCCAGAGACAAACAGACCCTGAGAAACTGAGACACCGAGACCCAGAGACACAGAGACCCAGAGACCCTGGGACCCAGAAACCCAGAGACCCTGGGACCCAGAGACCCAGAGACCCAGAGACTCTGAGACACTGAGAACCAGAGACCCAGAGTCCCGGAGACCCAGAGACCCTGAGACCCAAAAATACTGAGACCCAGAGACACAGTGACCCTGAGACCCAGAGACACTGAGACACAATGACCCCGACACCCTGAAACCCAGAGACCAGAGACCCAGAAACCCTGAGGCACTGAGACCATGAGTCACTGAGAGACTGAGACACTGAGACGCAGAGACCCAGAGATCCAGAGACTCAGAGACTCTGAGACCCAGGCACCCAGAGACCCTGTGACACGGAGACACTGAGACCCTGAGACACGTGACACTGTGACCCTGAGACACTGAGGCCATGACACTCTGAGACACTGAGACCAAGAGACCCAGAAACCCTAGACCCAGAGACCCTGAGGCCCTGAGTCACTGAGACACAGAGACCCAGGGACACTGAGACCCTGAGAAACTGAGACCCAGATACCCAGAGACACTGAGACCCAGAGACAAAGAGACCCTGAGAAACTGAGACACTGAGACCCAGAGACACAAAGACCCAGAGACCCAGAGATGCTGGGACCCAGAGATCCAGAGACTCTGAGACACTGAGTCACTGAGAACCAGAGACCCAGAGACCATGAGACCATGAGACCCAGAGACCCTGAGACCCCGAAACCCAGAGACCCAGAGTCACTGAGACCCAGAGGCACTGAGACCCTTAGACCCAGAGACACTGAGAACTAATGACCCAGAAACCCTGTGACACAGAGACCAGAGACCATGAGACAATGAGACCATGAGACAATGAGACCATGAGACCCTGAGACACTGAGAGACTGAGACACTGAGACCCAGAGAAACAGAGACCCTGAGACCCAGAGACCCTGAGACTCTGAGAACCAGAGACACTGACTCCCAGAGACCCAGAGACCCTGAGAAACTGAGACACTGACACCCAGAGACCGAGAGACCCAGAGACCTAGAATCCCAGGGACCCAGAGACATTGAGACTCAGAGACGCTGAGACCCTGAGACACTGTGACACTGAGATACAGAGACCCTGAGACTCAGACACCCAGTGACCCAGAGACACTGTGACACTGAGACACTGAGACACTGAGACCATGAGACACTGATACAAAGAGGCCCTGAGACACCGAGACACCGAGACACCGAGACCCTGAGACACTGAGACCCAGAGACCAAGAGACACTGAGACCCTGAGACACAGACACCCAGAGACACAGAGGCTCAGAGACACTGTGACCCTGAGACCCTGAGCCACTGAGACACAGAGACCCAGAGACTCTGAGAAACTGAGACACTGAGGCCCAGAGACCCAGAGACCTGAGACACTGAGACCCAGAGGCCCTGAGACCCTGAAAAACTGAGACAATGTGACCCTGAGACCCAGAGACCCAGAGACCCTGAGACCCTGAGACACTGAGTCACTAAGACACTGAGACACAGGGACCCAGGGACACTGAGACCCAGAGAAACTGAGACCCTGAGACACAGAAACATGGAGACACTGAGACCCAGGCACCTCGAGATCTTGAGATCCTGAGAAACTGAGACCCTGAGTCCCTGAGACACACAGACACTGAGACCCAGAGGCTCAGAGACCCTCAGTCCCTGAGAAACTGAGACACAGAGATCCAGGCTCACACAGACCCAGAGACCCTGAGACACTGACATCCAGAGACCCAGAGTCCCAGAGACCTAGTAACCCAGAGACCCAGAGGCAGTGAGACACTGAGTCACAGAGACCCAGAGTCCCTGAGACACTGAGACCCTGAGACACTGAGACATTGAGGCACTGAGACCCAGAGACACTGAGACCCTGAGACACTGAGACCAGAGACCCAAAGTCCCTGAAACCCTGAGACACTGAAACTCAGAGACCCAGAGACACTGAGACCCTGAGACACTGAGACCCAGAGACCCCTGAAAACCAGAGACCCAGAGACCTAGAGACCCTGAGAAGCTGAGACCCAGAGTCCCAGAGGCCCTGATACCCAGAGACACAGGGACACTGAGAACCAGAGAACCAGTGACCCTGAGAAACTGAGACACTGAGACCCTGAGACACTGACACATTGAGACACTGACACCCAGAGACCCTGAGATGCTGAGACACTGAGACCCTGAGACTCTGAGACACTGAGACCCAATGACCCAGAATCCCAGAGACCCAGAGACCACGGGACCCAGAGACCCTGACACATTGACATACTGAGGCAGTGTGACCCAGAGACCCAGAGACCCAGTGATGCAAAGGCCCAGAGACCCAGAAACCATGAGACACTGAGACCCTGAGACAATGAAAAACTGAGACCCAGAGACCCTGAGACACTGAGACACAGAGACCAGAGACCCTGAGACCCCGAGGCGCTATGACCCTGAGACATTGAGAACCAATGACCCAGACACCCTGAGACGCAGAGACCAGAGACACTGAGACCATGAGACCCTGAGACACTGAGACCCTGAGACATTGAGACACTGAGACCAGAGGCCCTGAGGCCCTGAGACCGAGAGACCCAGAGACCTAGAGAACCAGAGACACTGACCTCCAGAGACCAAGAGACCCTGAGAAACTGAGACACTGAGACCCAGAGACCGAGTGACCCAGAGACCTAGAAACCCAGAGACCCTGAGACATTAAGATTCAGAGACCCTGAGAACCAGAGACCCTGAGACACTGACACCCAGAGACCCTGAGATACTGAGACACTGAGTCACTGCGACACTGAGACACTGAGACCCTGAGACACTGTGACACTGAGACACAGAGACCAGAGACCCTGAGACCCCGAGGCGCTATGACCCTGAGACATTGAGAAACAATGACCCAGACACCCTGAGACAGAGAGACCAGAGACACTGAGACCATGAGACCCTGAGACACTGAGACCCTGAGACACTGAGACCCTGAGACACTGAGACCCTGAGACCAGAGGCCCTGAGACCGAGAGACCCAGAGGCCCTGAGACCGAGAGACCCAGAGACCTAGAGAACCAGAGACACTGACTCCCAGAGACCAAGAGACCCTGAGAAACTGAGACACTGAGACCCAGAGACCGAGTGCCCTAGAGACCTAGAAAGCCAGAGACCCAGAGACCCTGATACATTGAGACTCAGAGACCCTGAGACACTGACACCCAGAGACCCTGAGATACTGAGACACTGAGTCACTGCGACACTGAGACACTGAGACACTGAGACCCTGAGACACTGTGACACTGAGACCCAGAGACCTTGAGAACCAGAGACACTGACTCCCAGAGACCCTGAGACCCTGAGACATTGAGACTCAGAGACCCTGAGACCCAGAGACCCTGAGATACTGTGACACTGAGACACTGAGACCCTGAGACACAGAGACCCTGAGACCCTGAGACATTGAGACACAGAGACCCTGAGAACCAGAGGCCCTGAGACATTGAGACTCAGAGACCCTGAGAGCCAGAGACCCTGAGACACTGAGACACTTGTGACACTGAGACACAGAGACCCTGAGACACTGAGACACTGAGACCCAGACACCCAGTGACCCTGAGACCCTGAGACACTGAGACCATGAGACACTGCTACACAGAGACCCTGAGAACCTGAGACACTGAGTCACCGAGACACCGAGACACTGAGACCCTGAAACCCTGAGAAACTGAGACACTGAGACCCAGAGACCAAGAGACACTGAGACCCTGAGACACAGAGACCCAGAGACACAGAGACCCAGAGACCCTGTGACCCAGAGATGCTGAGCCACTGAGACACAGAGACCCTGAGAAACTGAGACACTGAGACCCAGAGACCTTGAGACGCTGAAACCCTGAGACACTGAGACCCAGACACCCAGTGACCCTGAGACCCAGAGACACTGAGACCCAGAGAACCTGAGAAACTGAGGCCCAAAGGCCCTGAGACCCTAAAAAACTTAGACAATGAGACCGTGAGACCCTGAGACACTGAGTCACTGAGACCCAGAGACTTCGAGATCTTGAGATCCTGAGAAACTGAGACCCTGAGTCCCTGAGACCCAGACACACTGAGACCCAAAGACTCAGAGACCCTCAGTCCCTGAGAAACTGAGACACAGAGACCCAGGCACACACAGACCCAGAGAGCCTGAGACACTGACATCCAGAGACCCAGAGACCCAAAGACCTAGTAACCCAAAGACCCAGAGACACTGAGACACTGAGTCACAGAGACCCAGAGTCCCTGAGACACTGAGATCCTGAGACACTGAGACATTGAGACACTGAGACCCAGAGACACTGAGACCCTGATACCCTGACACACTGAGACCCAGAGACCGTGAGACACTGAGACCCAGTGACCCAGAGTCCCAGAAACACAGAGACCAGGGGACCCGGCGACCCTGACACAGAGACACACTGAGACACGGAGACCCAGAGACCCAGCGACACAGAGGCCCAGAGAACCTGAGACACTGAGACCCTGAGACAATTAAAAACTGAGACCAGAAATACAGAGATCCTGAGACATTGAGACACAGAGACCCTGAAACCCAGAGACCCCGAGACGTTGGGACCCTGAGGGACTTATACAATGAGACACAGTGAACCACAGACACTGAGACCCTGAGAAACTGAGACCCGGAGACCCGAAGACTCTGAGACACTGAGACCCAGATACCCAGAGACCCTGAGACACTAAGACACTGAGACCCTGAGACACTGAGACCCTGAGACACTGAGACCCGGAGACACTGAGACACTGAGACCCTGAGACACTGAGATACTGAGAAACTGAGACACTGAGACCAGAGCCCCAAAGACCCTGAAACCCCAAGACACTGAGACCCAGAGACCCAAAACCCTGAGAAACGGAGGCCCTGAGACACTGAGACCCAGAGACCCTGAGAACCAGAGACCCAGAGACCTAGAGACCCTGAGAAACTGAGACCCAGAGTCCAGAGGCACTGCTACCCAGAGACCCAGAGACTCAGAGACACTGAGACCCAGAGACCCTGGGACACTGAGCCAGAAACCCAGAGACCCAGAGACAATGAGACACTGAGAACCAGAGACCCTGAGACCCTGAGAACCAGAGACCCAGTGACCTAGAGACCCTGAGAAACTGAGACCCAGAGTCCAGAGGCACTGCTACCCAGAGACCCAGAGACTCAGAGACACTGAGACCCAGAGACCCTGAGACACTGAGCCAGAAACCCAGAGACCCAGAGACAATGAGACACTGAGAACCAGAGTCCCTGAGACCCGGAGACACTGAGACACAGAGACCCAGAGACCCTGAGACACTGAGACCTGGAGACACTGAGACCCAGAAACCCAGAGACCCAGAGACAATGAGACACTGAGAACCAGAGACCCAGACACCCTGAGAAACTGAGACCCTGAGACCCTGAGACACTGAGACATTGAGACACTGAGACCCAGAGACCCTGAGACACTGAGACCTTGAGACCCTGAGACCCAGTGGCCCAGAGTCCCAGAGACCCAAAGACCACCCGACCCAGAGACCCTGACACAGTGACACGCTGAGACAGTGTGACACAGAGACCCAGTGATGCAAAGGCCCAGAGACCCAGAGACCGTGAGACACTGAGACCCTGAGACAATGAAAAACTGAGACCCAGAGACCCACACACCCTGAGACGAGTGACCCTGAGACCCCGAGGTGCTATGACCCTGAGACACTGATACAATGAGACACAGAGACCCAGAGACCCTGAGAAACTGAGACGCTGAGAAACTGAGGCCCAGAGACCCTGAGACCCTGAGATACTGGGACATGAGACCCTGAGACCCTGAGACACTGAGACCCAGAGACCAGAGGCCCTGAGACCGAGAGACCCAGAGGCCCTGAGACCGAGAGACCCAGAGACCTAGAGAACCAGAGACACTGACTCCCAGAGACCAAGAGACCCTGAGAAACTGAGACACTGAGACCCAGAGACCGAGTGCCCTAGAGACCTAGAAAGCCAGAGACCCAGAGACCCTGATACATTGAGACTCAGAGACCCTGAGACACTGACACCCAGAGACCCTGAGATACTGAGACACTGAGTCACTGCGACACTGAGACACTGAGACACTGAGACCCTGAGACACTGTGACACTGAGACCCAGAGACCTTGAGAACCAGAGACACTGACTCCCAGAGACCCTGAGACCCTGAGACATTGAGACTCAGAGACCCTGAGACCCAGAGACCCTGAGATACTGTGACACTGAGACACTGAGACCCTGAGACACAGAGACCCTGAGACCCTGAGACATTGAGACACAGAGACCCTGAGAACCAGAGGCCCTGAGACATTGAGACTCAGAGACCCTGAGAGCCAGAGACCCTGAGACACTGAGACACTGAGACACTTGTGACACTGAGACACAGAGACCCTGAGACACTGAGACACTGAGACCCAGACACCCAGTGACCCTGAGACCCTGAGACACTGAGACCATGAGACACTGCTACACAGAGACCCTGAGAACCTGAGACACTGAGTCACCGAGACACCGAGACACTGAGACCCTGAAACCCTGAGAAACTGAGACACTGAGACCCTGAGACCCAGAGACCAAGAGACACTGAGACCCTGAGACACAGAGACCCAGAGACACAGAGACCCAGAGACCCTGTGACCCAGAGATGCTGAGCCACTGAGACACAGAGACCCTGAGAAACTGAGACGCTGAAACCCTGAGACACTGAGACCCAGACACCCAGTGACCCTGAGACCCAGAGACACTGAGACCCAGAGAACCTGAGAAACTGAGGCCCAAAGGCCCTGAGACCCTAAAAAACTTAGACAATGAGACCGTGAGACCCTGAGACACTGAGTCACTGAGACCCAGAGACTTCGAGACCTTGAGATCCTGAGAAACTGAGACCCTGAGTCCCTGAGACCCAGAGACACTGAGACCCAAAGACTCAGAGACCCTCAGTCCCTGAGAAACTGAGACACAGAGACCCAGGCACACACAGACCCAGAGAGCCTGAGACACTGACATCCAGAGACCCAGAGACCCAGAGACCCAGAGACCTAGTAACCCAAAGACCCAGAGACACTGAGACACTGAGACACTGAGACACTGAGACACTGAGTCACAGAGACCCAGAGTCCCTGAGACAGTGAGATCCTGAGACACTGAGACATTGAGACACTGAGACCCTGATACCCTGACACACTGAGACCCAGAGACCGTGAGACACTGAGACCCAGTGACCCAGAGTCCCAGAAACACAGAGACCAGGGGACCCGGCGACCCTGACACAGAGACACACTGAGACACGGAGACCCAGAGACCCAGCGACACAGAGGCCCAGAGAACCTGAGACACTGAGACCCTGAGACAATTAAAAACTGAGACCAGAGATACAGAGATCCTGAGACATTGAGACACAGAGACCCTGAAACCCAGAGACCCCGAGACGTTGGGACCCTGAGGGACTGATACAATGAGACACAGTGACCCACAGACACTGAGACCCTGAGAAACTGAGACCCGGAGACCCGAAGACTCTGAGACACTGAGACCCAGATACCCAGAGACCCTGAGACACTAAGACACTGAGACCCTGAGACACTGAGACCCGGAGACACTGAGACACTGAGACACTGAGACCCTGAGACACTGAGATACTGAGAAACTGAGACACTGAGACCAGAGCCCCAAAGACCCTGAAACCCCAAGACACTGAGACCCAGAGACCCAAAACCCTGAGAAACGGAGGCCCTGAGACACTGAGACCCAGAGACCCTGAGAACCAGAGACCCAGAGACCTAGAGACCCTGAGAAACTGAGACCCAGAGTCCAGAGGCACTGCTACCCAGAGACCCAGAGACTCAGAGACACTGAGACCCAGAGACCCTGGGACACTGAGCCAGAAACCCAGAGACCCAGAGACAATGAGACACTGAGAACCAGAGACCCTGAGACCCTGAGAACCAGAGACCCAGTGACCTAGAGACCCTGAGAAACTGAGACCCAGAGTCCAGAGGCACTGCTACCCAGAGACCCAGAGACTCAGAGACACTGAGACCCAGAGACCCTGAGACACTGAGCCAGAAACCCAGAGACCCAGAGACAATGAGACACTGAGAACCAGAGTCCCTGAGACCCGGAGACACTGAGACACAGAGACCCAGAGACCCTGAGACACTGAGACCTGGAGACACTGAGACCCAGAAACCCAGAGACCCAGAGACAATGAGACACTGAGAACCAGAGACCCAGACACCCTGAGACACTGAGACCCTGAGACCCTGAGACACTGAGACATTGAGACACTGAGACCCAGAGACCCTGAGACACTGAGACCCTGAGACCCTGAGACCCAGTGGCCCAGAGTCCCAGAGACCCAAAGAGCACCCGACCCAGAGACCCTGACACAGTGACACGCTGAGAAAGTGTGACACAGAGACCCAGTGATGCAAAGGCCCAGAGACCCAGAGACCGTGAGACACTGAGACCCTGAGACAATGAAAAACTGAGACCCAGAGACCCACACACCCTGAGACGAGTGACCCTGAGACCCCGAGGTGCTATGACCCTGAGACACTGATACAATGAGACACAGAGACCCAGAGACCCTGAGAAACTGAGACGCTGAGAAACTGAGGCCCAGAGACCCTGAGACCCTGAGATACTGGGACATGAGACCCTGAGACACTGAGACCCAGAGACCCTGTGACCCTGAGACCCAGAGAACTTGAGACACTGAGACAGTGAGACAGTGAGACACTGAGACACTGGGACCCTGAGATCTTGATAAACTGAGACACTGAGGTCCTGAGCCCGTGAGACACTGAGACACTGAGAATTTGAGACCCTGAGACACTGAGACACTGTGACTCTGAGACTCTGAGACAATGAGACACTGAGACCCTAAGACACTGAGACACTGAAACCCCGAGACCCTGAGACACTGAGACCCAGAGACCCTGAGACCCAGAGACCCTGAGACACTGAGACCGTGAGAAACTGAGACACTGGGACCCTGAGACCTTGAGACACTGAGACCTGAAGACCCTGAGATACTGAGACACAGAGACCCAGAGACGCAGAGACCCTGTGACCATGTGACCCTGAGAACCTGAGACCCAAAGACCCTGAGACACTGAGACACAGAGACACAGAGATGCAGAGACACTGTGACCATGAGACCCTGAGAACCTGAGACCCAGAGACACTGAGAACTGGGGATCCTGAGACCCAGAGACCCTGAGACCCTGAGGCACTGAGACAAAGAGACACTATTACTCAGAGACAATGAGACACTGAGACCCAGAGACCCAGAGACACAGAGACCCAGAGAGACAGAGACCCTGAGACCCTGAAATCCAGAGACTCAGACACCCAGTGACACAGAGACCCTGACTCACTGAGACCCTGAGACACTGAGACACTGAGACAAAGATACACTGAGACACAGAGACCCAATTACTCAGAGACAATGAGACACTGAGACCCAGAGACCCAGAGACACAGAGACCCAGAGACCCTGAGGCACTGAGACAATGAGACACTGAGACCCAGAGACCCAAAGACACAGAGACCCAGAGAGCCAGAGAGACAGAGACCCTGAGACCCTGAAACCCAGAGACTCAGACACCCAGTGACCCTGAGGCCCTTAGACCCTGAGTCACTGAGACACTGAGACACAGAGACCCAGGGACACTGAGACCCTGAGAAAATCAGACCAAGAGACACAGACACACTGAGACCCTGAAACAAAGAGACCCAGAGACCCTGGGACCCAGAGATCCAGAGACTCTGAGACACTGAGCCACTGAGTACCAGAGACCCAGAGACCCTGAGACCCAGAAACCCTGAGACCCAGAGACCCTGAGACCCAGAAACCCTGAGACCCAGAGACACTGAGACCCTGAGACCCAGAGACACTGAGAACAAATGACCCAGGCACCCTGAGACCCAAAGACCAGAGACCCTGAGACACTGAGACCATGAGACCCTGAGACACTGAGATACTGAGACACTGAGACCCTGGACATTGAGACACTGAGACCCAGAGAAACAGAGACCCAGAGACCCTGAGACCCAGAAACCCTGTGACCCAGAGACACTGAGACCCTGAGACCCAGAGACACTGAGAGACTGAGACCAGAGAAACAGAGACCCTGAGAACCAGAGACACAGGGACCTATTGACGCTGAGAAACTGAGACACTGAGCCCCAGAGACCCAGAGACACAGAGGCCTTGAGACACTGAGACCCTGAGACACTCAAACACTGAGACTCAGAGGCCCTGTGACCCTGAGAAATGAGACACTGAGACCCAGGGACCCAGAGGCCCTGAGACCCAGAGACCCTGAGTCACTGAGACACTAAGACACAGAGACCCAGGGACACTGAGACCCTGAGAATCTGAGACACTGAGACCCGGAGGCCCTGTGACCTTGAGAAACTGAGACCCTGAGACCCAGAGACCCTGAGACCCTGAGACACTGAGACCCAGGGATACTGAGATCCTGAGAATCTGAGACCCAGATACCCAGTGACACTGAGAGACTGAGACGCAGAGACACAGAGACCCATAGACCCTGAGACCCAGAGACCCTGGGACCCAGAGATCCAGAGATTCAGAGGCACTGAGTGACTGAGAACCAGGGACCCAGAGACCCTGAGACCAAGAGACCCAGAGACCCTGAGACCCAGAAACACTGAGACCCAGAAACACTGAGACCCAGAGACCCAGAGACCCTGAAACCCTGAGTCACTGAGACTCTGAGACACAGAGACCCAGGGACACTGAGACCCTGAGAATCTGAGACCCAGATTCCCAGAGACACTGAGAGACTGAGACCCAGAGACTCTGAGACCCAGAGACCCTGGGACCCAGAGATCCAGACACTCTGAGACACTGAGTGACTGAGAACCAGGGACCCAGAGACCCTGAGACCAAGAGACCCAGAGACCCTGAGAACCAGAGACCCACAGACCCTGGGACCCAGACACCCAGAGACTCTGAGACACTGAGACACTCAGAACCAGAGACCCAGAGACCAAGAGACCGTGAGACCCAGAAACCCTGAGACCCAGAGACCAGAGACCCTGAGACACTGAGACCCTGAGACACTGAGACCCAGAGGCCCTGTGACCCTGAGAAACTGAGACCCTGAGACCCAGAGACCCTGAGACCCTGAGTCAGTGAGACACTGAGACACAGAGGCCCAGGGACACTGAGACCCTGAGACACTCAGACACTGAGACCCAGAGGCCCTGTGACCCTGAGAAACTGAGACCCTGAGACCCAGTGACCCTGAGACCCAAAGACCCTGAGACCCTGAGTCACTGAGACACTAAGACACAGAGACCCAGGGACACTGAGACCCTGAGAATCTGAGACACTGAGACCCGGAGGCCCTGTGACCCTGAGAAACTGAGACCCTGAGACACAGAGACCCAGAGACCGTGAGACCCTGAGTCACTGAGACACTGAGACACAGAGACCCAGGGACACTGAGATCCTGAGAATCTGAGCCCCAGATACCCAGTGACACTGAGAGACTGAGACCCAGAGACCCTGAGACCCAGAGACCCTGGGACCCAGAGATCCAGAGACCTGGAGACCCTGAGAAACTGAGGCCCTGATACCCAGAGACCCAGAGACCCGAGACACTGAGAGCCAGAAACCCAGAGACCCAGAGACAATGAGACACTGAAAACCAGAGATCCAGTGGCCCTGAGACACTGAGACCCTGAGACACTGAGACCCAGAAACCCAGTGACCCAGAGACAATGGGACACTGAGAACCAGAGACCCAGTGGCCCTGAGACACTGAGACCCTGAGACGCTGAGACGCAGAAACCCAGTGACCCAGAGACAATGAGACACTGAGAACCAGAGACCCAGACACCCTGAGAAACTGAGACCCTGAGACACTGAGACATTGAAACCCTGAGACCCTGAGACCCAGTGACCCAGAGTCCCAGAGACCACGGGACCCAGAGACCCTGACACAGTGACACACTGAGACAGTTTGACCCAGAGACCCAGTGATGCAAAGGCCCAGAGACCCAGAGACCCTGAGACACTGAGACACTGAGACCATGAGACCCTGAGACACTGAAACCCTGAGACACTGAGACACTGAGACCCAGAAGCTCTGAGACCCCAAAAAGCTGAGACAATGTGACCATGAGACCCGGAGACTCAGAGACCCTGAGATACTGAGTCACTAAGACACTGAGACATAGAGACCCAGGGACACTGAGACACTGAGAACCTGAGACACTGAGACACCAAGACACCGAGACACTGAGTGCCTGAGACACTGAGACACTGAGACACTGAGAACCAGAGACCAAGAGACACTGAGACCCTGAGACACAGACACCCAGAGACACAGAGACCCTGTGACCCTGAGACGCTGAGCCACTGAGACACAGAGACCCAGAGACCCTGAGAAACTGAGACACTGAGAGCCAGAGACCTTGAGACACTGAAATCCTGAGACACTGAGACCCAAAGGCCCTGAGACCCTAAAAAACTGAGACAATGTGACCATGAGACCTTGAGACCCTGAGAACCAGAGACTCAGAGACCCTGAGACACTGAGTCACTAAGACACTGAGACACAGAGACCCAGGGACACTGAGACCGGGAGAAACTGAGACCCTGAGACACAGAGACTGAGACCCAGAGACCTCGAGACCTTGAGATTCTGAGAAACTGAGACCCTGAGTCCCTGAGATACACAGACACTGAGACCCAGAGACTCAGAGACCCTCAGTCCCTGAGAAACTTAGACACAGAGACCCAGGCACACACAGACCCAGAGACCCTGAGACTCTGACATCCAGAGACCCAGAGACACAGAGACCTAGTAACCCAGTGACCCAGAGACCCAGAGATACTGAGACACTGAGTCACAGAGACCCAGAGACACTGAGTCACAGAGACCGAGAGTCCCTGAGACACTGAGACCCTGAGACACTGAGACATTGAGACACTGAGACCCTGAGACACTGAGACCCAGTGACCCAGAGTCCCAGAAACACAGAGACCAGGGGACCCGGCGACCCTGACACAGTGAGACCCAGAGACCCAGTGACGCAGAGGCCCAGAGACCCTGAGACACTGAGACCCTGAGACAATTAAAAACTGAGACCAGAGATACAGAGACTCTGAGACATTGAGACACAGAGACGCTGAAACCCAGAGACCCCGAGACGCTGAGACCCTGAGACACTGATACAATGAGACACAGTGACCCACAGACACTAAGGCCCTGAGAAACTGAGACCCGGAGACCCTAAGACTCTGTGACCCAGAGACACAGAGACACAGATACCCAGAGACACTGAGACACTGAGACCCTGAAACACTGAGACACTGAGACCCGGAGACCCAGAGGCACAGAGACCCTGAGACACTGAGAAACTGAGACACTGAGACCAGAGTCCCAAAGACCCTGAAACCCGAAGACACTGAGACCCAGAGACCCTGAGAAACTGAGGCCCTGAGACACTGAGACCCAGAGACCCTGAGAACCAGAGACCCAGAGACCTAGACACCCTGAGAAACTGAGACCCAGAGTCCCAGTGGCCCTGATACCCAGAGACCCAGAGACTCAGAGACACTGAGACCCAGAGACCCTGAGACACTGAGCCAGAAACCCAGCGACCCAGAGACAATGAGACACTGAGAACCAGAGACCCAGAGACCCTGAGACACTGAGACCCTGAGACACTGAGACCCGGAAA
Organism: Carcharhinus amblyrhynchos; assembly: GCF_965287045.1. Taxonomy (NCBI): domain Eukaryota; kingdom Metazoa; phylum Chordata; class Chondrichthyes; order Carcharhiniformes; family Carcharhinidae; genus Carcharhinus; species Carcharhinus amblyrhynchos. The sequence continues at coordinate 97,637 of NW_027649878.1, forward strand.
CACTGAGACCCAGAAACCCAGAGACCCAGAGACAATGAGACACTGAGAACCAGAGACCCAGACACCCTGAGAAACTGAGACCCTGAGACACTGCGACACTGAGACCCTGAGACCCAGTGGCCCAGAGTCCCAGAGACCCAAAGACCACGGGACCCAGAGACCCTGACACAGTGGCACACTGAGACAGTGTGACCCAGAGACCCAGTGATGCAAAGGCCCAGAGACCCAGAGACCGTGAGACACTGAGACTCTGAGACAATGAAAAACTGAGACCCAGAGACCCCGACATCCTGAGACCAGAGACCCTGAGACCCCGAGGCGCTATGACCCTGAGACACTGATACAATGAGACACCGAGACCCAGAGACCCTGAGAAACTGAGACGCTGAGACACTGAGACCCAGAGACTCTGAAACCCAGAGAACAAGACTCCCAGAGACCCTGAGACACTGAGAAACTGAGACACTGAGACCCAAAGACACAGAGACCGAGAGACCCAGGGACCCTGAGACACTTAGGCACTGAGACCCTGAGACCCTGAGACACTGAGACTCAGAGATCCTGAGACGCTGAGATACTGAGAACCTGACACCCAGAGACACTGAGAACCAATGACCCGGACACCCTGAGACCCAGGCTCCAGAGACCCTGAAACACTGAGACCCTGGACACTGAGGCACTGAGACCCAGAGAAACAGAGACACTGAGACCCGGAAACCCAGAGACCCAGAGACACTGAGACCTTGAGAACCAGAGACAATGACTCCCAGAGACCCTGAGAAACTGAGACACTGAGACCAGAGACCGAGAGACCCAAAGACCCGGAGACCTAGAAACCCAGAGACCCAGAGTCCCAGAGACCCTGAGACCCAGAGACCCAGAGACCCTGAGATACTGAGACACTGAGACCCTGAGACACTGAGACCATGAGACACTGATACACAGAGACCCTGAGAACCTGAGGCACTCAGACACGGAGACATCGAGGCACTGAGACCCAGAGGCCCTGAGACCCTGAGAAGCTGAGAGACTGAGACCCAGATACCCTGAGATCCTGAGGCCCAGAGACCCAGAGACCCAGAGACGCTGAGACCCTGAGTCACTGAGACACTGAGACACTGAGAGCTGAGACTCTGAGACCCTGAGACACTGACTCCCTGAGACACTGAGACCCTGAGACAATGAGACACTGAGACCCTGAGGCACGGAGACACTGAGGCCCTGAGACACTGAGACCCTGAGACACAGAGAGACTGAGACCCTGAGACACAGAGGCACTGAGGCCCTGAGACACTGAGACACAGAGACCCTGAGACCCTGAGAAACTCAGACCCAGAGACCCTGAGAAGCAGAGACCCTGAGACGAAGAGAACCTGAGACCCTGAGACACTGAGACCCTGCGACACTGAGACACTGAGAACCTGAGACATTGAGACACTGCAACCCTGAATCCCTGAGACCCTGAGACCCAGAGACCCAGAGACCCTGAGTAAATGAGACACTGAGACCCAGAGACCCTGAGACACTGAGCCAGAAACCCAGAGACCCAGAGACAATGAGACACTGAGAACCAGAGACCCAGAGACCCTGAGACACTGAGACCCTGAGACACTGAGACCCGGAAACACTGAGACCCAGAAACCCAGAGACCCAGAGACAATGAGACACTGAGAACCAGAGACCCAGACACCCTGAGAAACTGAGACCCTGAGACACTGCGACACTGAGACCCTGAGACCCAGTGGCCCAGAGTCCCAGAGACCCAAAGACCACGGGACCCAGAGACCCTGACACAGTGGCACACTGAGACAGTGTGACCCAGAGACCCAGTGATGCAAAGGCCCAGAGACCCAGAGACCGTGAGACACTGAGACTCTGAGACAATGAAAAACTGAGACCCAGAGACCCCGACATCCTGAGACCAGAGACCCTGAGACCCCGAGGCGCTATGACCCTGAGACACTGATACAATGAGACACCGAGACCCAGAGACCCTGAGAAACTGAGACGCTGAGACACTGAGACCCAGAGACTCTGAAACCCAGAGAACAAGACTCCCAGAGACCCTGAGACACTGAGAAACTGAGACACTGAGACCCAAAGACACAGAGACCGAGAGACCCAGGGACCCTGAGACACTTAGGCACTGAGACCCTGAGACCCTGAGACACTGAGACTCAGAGATCCTGAGACGCTGAGATACTGAGAACCTGACACCCAGAGACACTGAGAACCAATGACCCGGACACCCTGAGACCCAGGCTCCAGAGACCCTGAAACACTGAGACCCTGGACACTGAGGCACTGAGACCCAGAGAAACAGAGACACTGAGACCCGGAAACCCAGAGACCCAGAGACACTGAGACCTTGAGAACCAGAGACAATGACTCCCAGAGACCCTGAGAAACTGAGACACTGAGACCAGAGACCGAGAGACCCAAAGACCCGGAGACCTAGAAACCCAGAGACCCAGAGTCCCAGAGACCCTGAGACCCAGAGACCCAGAGACCCTGAGATACTGAGACACTGAGACCCTGAGACACTGAGACCATGAGACACTGATACACAGAGACCCTGAGAACCTGAGGCACTCAGACACGGAGACATCGAGGCACTGAGACCCAGAGGCCCTGAGACCCTGAGAAGCTGAGAGACTGAGACCCAGATACCCTGAGATCCTGAGGCCCAGAGACCCAGAGACCCAGAGACGCTGAGACCCTGAGTCACTGAGACACTGAGACACTGAGAGCTGAGACTCTGAGACCCTGAGACACTGACTCCCTGAGACACTGAGACCCTGAGACAATGAGACACTGAGACCCTGAGGCACGGAGACACTGAGGCCCTGAGACACTGAGACCCTGAGACACAGAGAGACTGAGACCCTGAGACACAGAGGCACTGAGGCCCTGAGACACTGAGACACAGAGACCCTGAGACCCTGAGAAACTCAGACCCAGAGACCCTGAGAAGCAGAGACCCTGAGACGAAGAGAACCTGAGACCCTGAGACACTGAGACCCTGCGACACTGAGACACTGAGAACCTGAGACATTGAGACACTGCAACCCTGAATCCCTGAGACCCTGAGACCCAGAGACCCAGAGACCCTGAGTAAATGAGACACTGAGACACTGAGACCCTGAGAAACTGAGACTCTGAGACACTGAGACCCAGATACCCCGAGAACTAGAGATCCAGAGACCCAGAGACCCTGACACCCTGTGACACTGAGACCCTGAGACATTGAGCCACTGAGACAGTGAGACCCTGAAACACAGAAACTCTGAGACACTGAGAAGCTGAGACTCTGAGACACAGAGGCACAGAGACCCTGAGACCCAGAGTACCAGAGATGAAGAGACCCTGAGACCCTGAAACACTGAGGCACTGAGAAGCTGAGACCGTGAGACCCTGAGACACTGAGGCACAGAAACCCTGAGACCCAGAGACCCAGAGTCACAGAGACCCTGAGACCCAGAGCCCCAGAGAGCCTGAGACCCTGAGACACTGAGACCCTTAGACACTGAGACACTGAGACACAGAGACCCTGAGAAACTGAGACCCAGAGACCCTGAGAAGCAGAGACCCTGAGACCAAGACAACCTGAGACACTGAGACACTGAGACCCTGTGACACTGAGACAGTGAGAGACCGAGACCCTGAGACACTGAGAGCTGAGACACTGAGATAATGAGTCCCAGAGACACTGAGACACTGAGAGCCGGAGACCCTGAGACACTGAGACCCTGAGACAGAGAGAGACTGAGACTCTGAGACACTGAGAGCTGAGACACTGAGATAATGAGTCCCAGAGACACTGAGACACTGAGAGCCGGAGACCCTGAGACACTGAGACACTGAGACACAGAGACCCTGAGAAACTGTGACCCGGAGACCCAGAGGCCCTGAGACACTGAGACAAGGAGACACTGAGACCCTGAGACACTAAGACCCTGAGACACTGAGGCACTGAGACCCTGAGACACTGAGACCCTGAGGCCCTGAGAGACTGAGACACTCATACACTGAGACCCTGAGACACTGAGACAGTGAGACCCACAGACCAGGAAACCCAGAGAACCAGAGATCCAGAGGCCATGAGACCCTGAGTCACTGAGACCCAGACATGCAGTGACCCAGAGACCCTGACACCCTGAGAAACTGAGACCCAGAGACCCAGGGACCCTGAGACTCTGAGAACCAGAGACCAAGAACCCAGAGACCCTGAGACCCAGAGACCCTGAGACCGTGAGACAGTGAGAAACTGAGACAATGAGGCACTGACACACTGAGACTCTGAGACCCTGAGAAACTGTGACAGTGAGACACTGAGCCCCTGAGACACTGAGACACTGAGGCACAGTGACCCTGAGCCACAGATACACTGAGACACTGAGGCCCTGAGACACTGAGACACTGAGTCCCTCAGACACTGAGACCCTGAGACACTGAGACACTGAGGCACAGTGACCCTGAGCCACAGATACACTGAGACACTGAGACACTGAGGCCCTGAGACACAGAGACCCAGAGACCCTGAGACACTGAGAAACTGCGGCCCGTAGACCTGAGACCCTGAGATACTGAGACATGAGACACTGAGACCCTGAAACACTGAGACCCTGAGACACTGAGACGCAGAGACCTTCAGACAATGAGGCTCTGAGACCCAGAGAACTGAGACCCAGAGACCCTGAGATCCTGAGACACTCAGAAACTGAGACCCTGAGACACTGAGACCCTGAGACACTAAGACATTGAGACACTGAGACACAGTGACCCTGAGACCCTGAGAAACTGAGGCCCAGAGACCCAGAGACACAGAGACCCTGAGACACAGAGACAGTGAGACCCACATACCAAGAGACCCAACGAACCAGAGACCCTGAGACACAGAGATCCTGAGACACTGAAGCACTGAGACTCAGAGAGTCTGAGACACAGAGACCCAGTTACTCAGAGACAATGAGGAATTGAGACCCAGAGACACAGAGACCCAGAGAGACAGAGACCCTGAGACCCTGAAACCCAGAGACTCAGACACTCAATGGCCCTGAGACCCTGAGTCACTGAGAGACAGAGACACAGGGACACTGAGACCCAGAGAAACTGAGACACAGATACCCAGAGACACTGAGACACTGAGACAAAGAGACCCTGAGAAACTGAGACACTGAGACCCAGAGACACAGAGACCCAGAGATCCAGAGACTCTGAGACGCTGAGTCACTGAGAACCAGAGACCCAGAGGCCCTGAAACCCCGAGACTCTGAGACCCAGAAACCCTGAGACCCAGAGACACTCTGACCCTGAGACCCAGAGAAACAGAGACCCTGAGACCCAGAGACCCTGAGACACTGAAACCCTGAGACCCAGAGACCCTGGGACCCAGAGATCCAGAGACTCTGAGACACTGAGTCACTGAGAACCGGAGACCCAGAGGCCCTGAAACCGCGAGACCCTGAGACCCAGAAACTCTGAGACCCAGAGACACTTTGACCCTGAGACCCAGAGACACTGAGACCCAGAGAAACAGAGACCCTGAGACCCTGAGACACTGAGACCCAGAGGCCCTGAGATACTGAGACACTAAGACCCTGAGACACTGCGACACTGAGACACCGAGACCCTGAGACACTGAGACCCAGACACCCAGTGACCCTGGGACCCTGAGACCCTGAGACACTGAGACACTGAGACCATGAGACACTGATACACAGCAACGCTGAGAACCTGAGACACCGAGAAACCGAGACACTGAGACCCAGAGACCCTGTGACACTGAGACCCAGCGACCAAGAGACACTGAGACCCTGAGACACAGACACCCAGAAACACAAAGACCCAGAGACCCTGTGACCCTGAGACCCTGAGCCACTGAAACCCAGAGACCCTGAGGCACTGAGACTCAGAGATCCAGAGACCAAGAGACACTGAGACCCGGAGGCACGGAGGCACAGAGACACAGAGACCCTGAGACACAGAGACCCTGAGACCCTGAGCCACTGAGACAGAGACCCTGAGAAACTGAGACACTGAAACCCAGAGACCCAGAGACCTTGAGACAGTGAGACACTGAGACCCTGAGACCCAGAGACCCTGAGGCGCTGAGACACAGAGATCCAGAGACAAAGAGACCCTGTGAAACTGAGACCCAGAGACACAGAGGCCCAGAGACACTGAGACCCAGAGACCCTGAGACCCAGGGACCCAGAGAGCCTGGGACCCAGAGATCCAGAGACTCTGAGACACTGAGTCACTGAGAACCAGAGACCCAGAGACCCTGAGAATCAGAGACACAGAAACCCTGAGACCCAGAGACACTAAGACCCTGAGACTCAGAGACACTGAGAACCAATGACCCAGACACCCTGAACCCTGAGATCAGAGACGCTGAGACGCTGAGACCATGAGACCCTGAGACACTGAGAGACTGAGACCCTGAGACCCTGGACACTGAGACACTGAGACCCAGAGAAACAGAGACCCTGAGACACTGAGACCCGGAGACCCAGAGACCCTGAGAAACTGAGACACTGAAACCCAGAAACACTGAGAACCAATGAGCCAGACACCCTGAGACCCAGAGACCAGAGACACTGAGACCTAGAAACCCAAAGACACAGAGACCCTGAGACATTGAGACTCAGAGTCCCTGAGACCCTGAGACCCAGAGACCCTGAGATACTGAGACACTGAGACCCTGAGGCACTGTGACACTGAGACACAGGGACACTGAGACCCAGAGACCCTAAGACCCTGAGACATTGAGACACAGAGACCCAGGGACACTGAGACCCTGAGAAACTGAGACCCAGATACCCAGAGACACTGAAACACTGAGAACCAGAGACAAAGAGACCCTGAGATACTGAGACATGAGACACTGAGACCCAATGACCCCGACACCCTGAGACCCAGAGACCAGGGACCGAGAAACCCTGAGGCACTGAGACCATGAGATCCTGAGACACTGAGAGTCTGAGACACTGAGACTCAGAGACCCAGAGATCCAGAGACACAGAGACTCTGAGACCCAGGCACCAGAGACCCTGTGACACTGAGACCCTGAGACACTGAGGCCATGAGACTCTGAGACACTGAGACCCAGAGACCCTGAGACCCTGAGAAACTGAGACACTGAGACCCTGAGATACTGAGACATGAGACACTGAGACCCTGACACATTGAGACCCTGAGACCGTGAGACACTGAGACCCAGAGACACTGAGACCCTGAGATACTGAGACATGAGACACTGAGACCCTGACACATTGAGACCCTGACACCCTGACACCCTGAGACACTGCGACACTGATACCCAGAGACCTGAGACACTGTGACACTGAGACCCAGTTGCCCAGAGACTCAGACAGTCTGTGACACAGAGACAGTGAGATCAACAGACCAAGAGACCCATAGAACCCGACATCCAGAGACCCTGAGGCACTGAGACCCAGACACGCAGGGACCCAGAGATCCTGAGACCCTGAGTCTCTGAGACACTGAGACCCAGGGACCCTGAGAAAGTGAGACCCAGAGCCCCAGAGAAACAGAGACCCTGAGACACAGAGACAGTGAGACCCACAGACCAAGAGACCCTGAGACCCAGAGGCCCTGAGATAAAGAGACACAGAGACACAGAGACACAGAGACCCAGAGACCCTTAGACACTGAGACACTGAGACCCTGAGACCCTTAGACACTGAGACACTGAGACAGTGAGACACTGAAACGTTGAGACACTAGAACCCTGAAACCCTCAGACCCTGATACCCTGAGATCCAGAGACCCAGTGACACTGAGACCCTGAGAACTGAGACAGTGAGACATTAAGACCCTGAGACACTGAGAGCTGAGACTCTGAGACCCTGAGACACTGAGACATTGAGACACAGAGAGACTGAGACCCTGAGACACTGAGACCCTTAGACACTGATACACTGAGACACTGAGACACTGAGACACAGAGAGACTGAGACCCTGAGACACTGAGACCCTTAGACACTGATACACTGAGACCCTGAGACACTGAGACCCTGAGACAGTGAGATACTGAGACCCTGAGATCCTGAGACACTGAAACTCTGAGTCCCTGAGACTCTGAGACACTGAGAAACTGAGACCCTGAGACACTGAGACAATGTGACCATGAGATACTGAGACCCAGAGACCATGAGAAAATGAGACACTGAGACCTTGAGACTCTGAGACCCTGTGACCCTGAGACACTGAGACACTGAGACCCTGAGACACAGAGACATAGAGACACAGAGACAGAGACACACAGTGACACAGAGACCCTGAGAACCTGAGACCCTGAGACACTGAGACACAGAGACACAGAGACCCTGAGAAACTGAGACCCAGAGACCCTGTGACCAAGAGAACCTGAGGCCCTGAAGCCCTGCGGCACTGAGACCCTGAGACACAGAGGCACTGAGGCCCTGAGCCCCTGAGACACTGCGACACTGAGACCCTGAGACACTGAGACCATGTGACCATGAGACACTGAGACCCAGAGACCCTGAGAAAATGAGACACTGAGAAGGTGAGACAATGGCACACTGAGACACTGAGACCCTGAGATATTGAGAGACTGTGACCATGAGAACCTGAGAAAATGAGACACTGAGACCCTGAGACACTGAGACCCTGAGTCACTGAGACCCAGAAACCCTGAGAACGAGAGACCCAGAAACCCTGAGAACGAGAGACCCAGAGACCCTGAGATACTGAGACACTGAGACCCTGAGGCACTGTGACACTGAGACACAGGGACACTGAGACCCAGAGACCCTAAGACCCTGAGACATTGAGACACAGAGACCCAGGGACACTGAGACCCTGAGAAACTGAGACCCAGATACCCAGAGACACTGAAACACTGAGAACCAGAGACAAAGAGACCCTGAGATACTGAGACATGAGACACTGAGACCCAATGACCCCGACACCCTGAGACCCAGAGACCAGGGACCGAGAAACCCTGAGGCACTGAGACCATGAGATCCTGAGACACTGAGAGTCTGAGACACTGAGACTCAGAGACCCAGAGATCCAGAGACACAGAGACTCTGAGACCCAGGCACCAGAGACCCTGTGACACTGAGACCCTGAGACACTGAGGCCATGAGACTCTGAGACACTGAGACCCAGAGACCCTGAGACCCTGAGAAACTGAGACACTGAGACCCTGAGATACTGAGACATGAGACACTGAGACCCTGACACATTGAGACCCTGAGACCGTGAGACACTGAGACCCAGAGACACTGAGACCCTGAGATACTGAGACATGAGACACTGAGACCCTGACACATTGAGACCCTGACACCCTGACACCCTGAGACACTGCGACACTGATACCCAGAGACCTGAGACACTGTGACACTGAGACCCAGTTGCCCAGAGACTCAGACAGTCTGTGACACAGAGACAGTGAGATCAACAGACCAAGAGACCCATAGAACCCGACATCCAGAGACCCTGAGGCACTGAGACCCAGACACGCAGGGACCCAGAGATCCTGAGACCCTGAGTCTCTGAGACACTGAGACCCAGGGACCCTGAGAAAGTGAGACCCAGAGCCCCAGAGAAACAGAGACCCTGAGACACAGAGACAGTGAGACCCACAGACCAAGAGACCCTGAGACCCAGAGGCCCTGAGATAAAGAGACACAGAGACACAGAGACACAGAGACCCTTAGACACTGAGACACTGAGACCCTGAGACCCTTAGACACTGAGACACTGAGACAGTGAGACACTGAAACATTGAGACACTAGAACCCTGAAACCCTCAGACCCTGATACCCTGAGATCCAGAGACCCAGTGACACTGAGACCCTGAGAACTGAGACAGTGAGACATTAAGACCCTGAGACACTGAGAGCTGAGACTCTGAGACCCTGAGACACTGAGACATTGAGACACAGAGAGACTGAGACCCTGAGACACTGAGACCCTTAGACACTGATACACTGAGACACTGAGACACTGAGACACAGAGAGACTGAGACCCTGAGACACTGAGACCCTTAGACACTGATACACTGAGACCCTGAGACACTGAGACCCTGAGACAGTGAGATACTGAGACCCTGAGATCCTGAGACACTGAAACTCTGAGTCCCTGAGACTCTGAGACACTGAGAAACTGAGACCCTGAGACACTGAGACAATGTGACCATGAGATACTGAGACCCAGAGACAATGAGAAAATGAGACACTGAGACCTTGAGACTCTGAGACCCTGTGACCCTGAGACACTGAGACACTGAGACCCTGAGACACAGAGACATAGAGACACAGAGACAGAGACACACAGTGACCCAGAGACCCTGAGAACCTGAGACCCTGAGACACTGAGACACAGAGACCCTGAGACCCTGAGAAACTGAGACCCAGAGACCCTGTGACCAAGAGAACCTGAGGCCCTGAAGCCCTGCGGCACTGAGACCCTGAGACACAGAGGCACTGAGGCCCTGAGCCCCTGAGACACTGCGACACTGAGACCCTGAGACACTGAGACCATGTGACCATGAGACACTGAGACACTGAGACCCAGAGACCCTGAGAAAATGAGACACTGAGAAGGTGAGACAATGGCACACTGAGACACTGAGACCCTGAGATATTGAGAGACTGTGACCATGAGAACCTGAGAAAATGAGACACTGAGACCCTGAGACACTGAGACCCTGAGACACTGAGACCCAGAAACCCTGAGAACGAGAGACCCAGAAACCCTGAGAACGAGAGATCCAGAGACCCTGAGACCCTGAGACACTGAGACCCTGTGACCCTGAGACACAGAGACACTGAGACCCTGAGACACAGAGACACTGAGACCCAGACACGCAGTGACCCAGAGTCCCTGAGAACCTGAGACCCTGAGACACTGAGACGCAGAGACCCTGAGACCAAGACAACCTGAGACCCTAAGACACTGAGACCAGGCAACACTGACACACTGAGACACTGAGACATTGAGACACTGCAACCCTGAAACCCTGAGACCCAGAGACCCTGAGACCCAGGGACCCAGAGACCCTGAGAAAATGAGACACTGACACCCTTAGACACTGAGACCCTGAGAAACTGAGACTCTGAGACACTGAGACCCTGAGAACTAGAGATCCTGAGACCCAGAGACCCTGACACCCTGAGACACTGAGACCCTGAGTCCCTGAGGCCATGAGACACTGAGACCCTGAAGCACTGAAACACTGAGACACTGAGAAGCTGAGACGCTGCGACCGTGAGACACAGAGGCACAGAGACCCTGAGACCCAGACTACCAGAGATGCAGAGATCCTGAGACCCTGAAACACAGAGACACTGAGAAGCTGAGACCCCGAGACACTGAGACACTGAGGCAGAGAGACCCTGAAACGCAGAGACCCTGAGACCCTGAGACACGGAGACACTGAGGCCCTGAGACACTGAGACCCTGAGACACAGAGGCACTGACGCCCTGAGCCCCTGAGACACTGCGACACTGAGACACTGAAACTCTGAGTCCCTGAGACTCTGAGACACTGAGAAACTGAGACCCTGAGGCACTGAGACCCTGCGACAATGTGACCATGAGACACTGAGACCCATTGACCCAGAGAACCTGAGACCCAGAGACCAGAGACCCAGAAAACCTGAGACACTGAGACCATGGGACCCTGAGACACTGAGACACAGAGACCCAGAGGCTCTGAGACCCAGGGACCCATACACCCTGTGACACTGAGACACTGAAACCCTGAGACACTGAGACCCTGAGACCCTGAGACCCTGAGACACTGAGACCCTGAGACACTGAAACCATGAGACCATGAGACACTGAGACACTGAGACCCCGAGACACTGAGACCCCGAGACCCAGAGACACTGAGACCCTGAGTCACTGAGACACTGAGATACTGAGACCCTGTGACGCTAAGACACTGAGAACCAGAGATCCTGAGACACTGGGACACTGAGACACAGAGACCCAGAGACCATGAGAGACTGAGACCCTGAGACACTGACTCACAGAGACCCAGAGACTCTGAGAAGCTGAGACACTGAGACCCAGAGACCCAGAGCCCAGAAACCCAGAGTTCCAGAGACCCTGAGATCCTGAGATCCAGAGACACTGAGACCAAATGACCCAGACACCCTGACACCCAGAGACCCAGAAACCCTGACACCCTGAGACACTGAGACACTGCAACCCTGAGACCCTGAGACCCAGGGACCCAGAGACCCTGAGAAAATGAGACATTGAGACCCTGAGACACTGAGACCCTGAGAAACTGAGACTCTGAGACACTGAGACCCAGAGACCCTGAAAACTAGAGATCTTGAGACCCAGAGACCCTGACACCCTGAGACACTGAGACCCTGAGACCCTGAGGCCGTGAGACACTGAGCCACTGAGACCCTGAAGCACTGAAACACTGAGACACTGAGAAGCTGAGATGCTCCGACAGTGAGACACAGAGGCACAGAGACCCTGAGACCCAGACTACCAGAGATGCGGACACCCTGAGACCCTGAAACACTGCGACACTGAGAAGCTGAGACCCCAAGACACTGAGACACTGAGGCACAGAGACCCTGACTCCCAGAGACCCAGAGAAACTGAGACACAGCGACCCCAAGACCCTGAGACACTGAGACGCAGAGACCCAGAGACACTGAGACCTTGAGACCCAGAGACACAGAGACCCTGAGACACTAAGACACTGAGACAGTGAGACACTGAGACTAAGAGACCCTGAGACCTTGAGAAACTGAGACCCTGAGACCCGGAGACACTGAGAACCAGAGACGCAGAGACACGGAGATCCTGAGACTAAGAGACCCTGAGACCCTGAGAAACTGAGACACTGAGACCCTGAGACAATGAGATATTGAGACTCTGAGACCCTGAGATAATGAGACACTGAGACACTGAGACCCGGAGGCCCTGAGACACTGAGTCCCAGAGACCCAGCGATGCAGATAACCTGTGACCATGGGACCCAGAGAATCTGAGACACTGAGACACTGAGACCCTGAGACCCAGAGGCCCTGAGATCCTGAGACACTGAGACCCAGAGACCCTGAGACATTGAGACACTGAGACCCAGAGACCCACAGGCCCACAGGCCCACAGTCCCAGAGACCCAAAGACACAGTGACACTGAGACCCAGAGACCCTGAGACACAGAGACACTGAGACCCAGAGACGCTGTGACACTGAGACTCTGAGACCATGAGACACTTGGACACTGAGAACCAGAGACACAGAGACACTGAGACTCAGGAACCCTGAGACCTAGAGACCCTGAGACCCAGAGACCCTGAGACGCAGAAACCCTGAGACCCAGAGACACTGAGACCCTGAGACCCAAAGACACTGAGACACATTGACCCAGAGACCCTGAGACCCAGAGACCAGAGACCCAGAATCCCTGAGACACTGAGACCATGAGACCCTGAGACACTGAGGCACAGAAACCCAGAGGCTCTGAGACCCAGGGACCCAGGGACCCTGTGACACTGAAACACTGAAACCCTGTGTCCCTGAGACACTGAGACCCTGAGACCACGAGACCCTGAGACACTGAGACCCAGAGACACAGAGTACCAGAAACCCTGAGACACTAAGGCCCAGAAAGCCTCAGACACTGAGAATCTGAGACCTTAGACCCTGAGACACTGAGAAACTGAGATCCTGAGACACTGAGACACTGAGACCAAGAGGCGAAGAGACCCTGAGACCCTAAGATACTGAGACCGTCAGAGACTGAGACACTGAGTCGCAAAGACCCAGAGACCCTGAGACCCGAGACCCTGAGAAACTGAGACACTGAGATATTGAGACACTGAGACCCTGACTCACTGAGACCCTGAGACACTGAGACCTTGAGACATTGAGCTCCTGAGACCCTGAGACTCTCAGCACTGAGGCCCAGAGACCCTGAGATCCTGAGACACGGAGACACTGAGGCCCAGACACCCAGAAACCCAGAGGCCCTGAGACACTGATACCTGGAGACTCAGAGACCCGGAGACCCAGTTTCCCAGAGACCCTGAGAAACTGAGACACTCAGACACCGAGAGAGTGAGACTCTGAGACCCAGAGCCCCTGAGACTCTGAGACACTGAGACCCTGAGACACTGAGATACTGAAAGACAGAGACACTGAGACCCAGAGACCCTGAGACACTGAGACCCAGAGACCCTGCGACCCTGAGACACTGAGACAATGAGACCCTGATACACTGAGACCATGAGACCCTGACAACCTGAGACCCTGAGACACGGAGACACCGAGACCCCGATGCCCAAAAGCCCAGAGACCCTAAGACCCTGAGATACTGTGAACCTGAGACCCTGAGACCCAGAGACCCTTAGACGCAGAGACCAACAGACCCAGAGACACTGAGACCCTGAGACACTGAGACCCTGAGACCCTGAGACACAGAGACCCTGTGACACTGAGACATGTAGACCCAGACACCCAGACCCTGAGACACTGACACACTTAGACACTGAGATACTGATGCACTGAGACCCTGAGACACTGCGACACTTAGACATTGAGACACTGAGATCCAGATACCCAGAAACCCAGAGACCCTGAGACACTGAGATATTGAGACCCTGAGAACCTGAGACCCTGAGACCAAGAGACCCAGAGCCCCAGAGACACTGAGATACTGAGACACTGTGACACTGACACACTGAGACACAGAGACACTGAAACCCTGAGACATTGAGACCCTGAGACCCTGAGAGATGAAGCACTGAGACCCAGAGAACCTGAGAACCTGAGACCCTGACACCAAGAGACCCAGAGCTCCAGAGACTCTGAGACTCTGAGACACTGTGACACTGATACCCTGAGACCCTGAAACCCTGAGACATTGAGACCCTGAGACCCTGAGACACGAAGCACTGAGGCCCAGAGACCCTGAAAACCTGAGACACTGAGGCCAAGAGAACCAGAAACCCAGAGAATCGGAGACCCAGAGACCCAGATAGCCAGAGACCCAGAGGCCCTCAGGCATTGAGTCCCTGAGACCCAGAGCCCTCAGACCCAGAGACCTTGAGACCCTGAGAACCTGAGAAAATGTAACCCTGAGACACTGAGACCCTGAGACACTGAGACCCTGAGACCCTGGGACACTAAGCACTGAGACACTGGGACACTGAGAGCCTGAGACACTGAGACTCTGATGCGCTGAGACACTGAGACCCAGAGACCCAGTGAGCCTGAGACCCTGATACACTAAATCCCTGAGACCCTGGGACACTGAGATCTGTGACCCTGAGACACTGAGACCTTGAGACTCCGAGACCCTGAGACCCTAAGACCCTGAGACACTGAGACTCTGACACCCTGAGAACCTGAGACACTGAGACCCTGAGACACTAAGCACTGAGGCACAAAGATCCTGAGAGCCTGAGACACTGAGACGTTGAGATCCAGAGACCCAGAAACCCAAAGGCCCTGAGACCCAAAGGCCCATAGACGCAGAGACCCTGAGACCCAGAGACACTCAGACGCTGAGACTCTGTGACCCTGAGAGACTGAGAGACTGAGACACTGAGACCCTGAGGAATTGAGACCCAGACACCCAGAGATCCTGAGACACAGAGACACTGACACACAGTGACACAGAAATCAGAGACCCTGAGATACTGTGACACTGAGACCCTGAGACACTGACACCCAGAGACCCAGAAACTCTGAGAAACAGAGACCCAGACACCCTGAGACCCAAAGACCCACAGTCCCAGAGACCGATGAACTGAGACACTGAGACCCCGACGCACTGAGACCCTGAGACACTGAGACACTGAGACCCTGAGACTCAGAGACCATGAGACCGCGAGACCCTGAGACCCAGAGGCTCAGACACCCTGAGACCCAGAGACTTAGGGAGCCTGAGACCCTGCAACACTGAGACACTGAGACCCTGAGACACGAAGCACAAAAACACTGAGACAATGAGACACAGAGACCCTGAGAAAATGGGACTCTGAGACCATGAGACCCAGAGCCCCAGAGACCCTGAGTCACTGAGACACTGTGACACAGAGATCAAGAGACCCAGAGACCCAGAAAACCTGAGACCCTGAGACCCAGTGACCCTGAGTGTCTCAGGATCTCAGGATCTCTGGGTCCCTGCGTGTTTGGGCCTCAGGGTCTCTGGATGTCTGGTTCTCTTGGTCTGTTGATCTCACTGTCTCTGTGTCTCAGACTCTCTGTGTCTGAGGGTAACTGGTTCTCAGTGTCACAGTGTCTCAGCGTCTCAGTGTCTCAGTGTCTCAGTGTCTCTGGGTCTCTGGGTCTCAGGGTCTATGGGATCAGTGTCTCACTGTCTCAGTGTCTCTGGGTCTCAGGGTCTCAGGGTCTCTGGGTGTCAGGGTCTCAGGGTTTCAGGTTTGCAGTGTCTCATGCCTCAGTGTCAGAGGGTCTCAGTGTCTCAGTGTCTCAGCCTCTCTGGGTCCAGGGTCTCTGGGTCTCAGGGTCTCAGTGTCTCAGGGTCTCAGTGTCTCAGGGTCTCAATGTCTCAGGGTCTCAGTGTCTCAGTGTCTCATGTCTCAGTATCTCAGGGTCTCAGTGTCTCAGTTTCTCATTGTCTCCGGGTCTCTGGGTCTTGTCACAGTTTCACAGGGTCTCAGGGTCTAAGGGTCTCAGTGTCTCCGTGTCTCGGGGTCTTTGTGTCTTTGAGTCTCAGTGTCTCAGTTTCTCAGTGTCTCAGTTTCTCAGGGTCTCAGCATCTCAGTGTCACAGGGTCTCAGTCTCTCAGTGTCTCAGGGTCTCTGGGTGTCTGGTTCTCTGGGTTTCAGGGTCTCTGAGTCTCTGGGTCTCAGTGTCTCAGGGTCTCTGGGACTCAGTGTCTCAGTTTGTCAGGGTCTCAGTTTTTCATTGTCTCAGTGTCTCAGTGTCTCAAGGTCTCTGGGTCTCTGGGCCTTTGCGTCACTGGGTCTCTGGGTGCCTGTGTCACATTGTCTCAGTCTGTCACTGTGTCAGGGTCTCTGGGTCCCGTGGTCTCAGGGTCTCAGGGTCTCTGTGTCTCAGGGTCTCTGTTTTTCTGGGTCTCTGGGTCTCAGTTTCTCAGGGCCTCTGGGTCTCTGTGTCTCTTGGTCTCAGTGTCTCAGAGTCACAGTGTCTCAGGGTCTCAGGATCTCTGGGTCACTGCGTGTCTGTGTTTCAGTGTCTCAGGATCTCATGGTCTCTGGATGTCTGGTTCTCTGGGTTTCTTGGTCCGTTGATCTCACTGTCTCTGTATCTCAGAGTCTCTGTGTCTCTGGGTAACTGGGTTTCAGTGCCACAGTGTCTCAGTGGCTCAGTGTCCCAGTGTCTCAGGGTCTCACGGTCTCTGGGTGTCTGGGTCACATTTTCTCATGGTCTCAGTGTCTCAGTGTCTCAGGGTCTCAGTGTCTCAGGGTCTAAGTCTCTCAGTGTCTCAGGGTCTCAGTGTCTCAGTGTCTGAGGGTCTCTGTGTCTCTGTGTCTCAGGTTCTCTGGGTCTCAGGGAATCAGTGTCTCAGGGTTTCAGGGTCTGTGGGCCTCAGTGTCTCAGTGTCTCAGGATCTCAGTGTCTCAGGGTCTCAGGGTCTGAGGGTCTCAGTGTCTCAGTGTCTCAGGGTCTCAGGGTCTCACCGTCTCAGTGTCTCTGTGTCTCTGTGTCTCAGGGTCTCTGGATCTCTGGTTCTCTGGGTCTCTTGGTCTGTGGGTCTCACTGTCTCTGTGTCTCAGGGTCTCTGTTAAGCTGGTTCTCTGAGTCTCAGTTTCTCAGGGTCTCTGGGTCTCAGTGTCTCAGAGACTCAGGGTCTCAGGATCTCTGGGTTCCTGCGTGTCTGTGTCTCAGTGTCTCAGGGTCTCTGGATGTCTGGCTCTCTGGGTCTCTTGGTCTGTTGATCTCACTGTCTCTGTGTCTCAGACACTCTGTGTCTCTGAGTAACTGGGTCTCAGTGTCACAGTGTCTCAGTGTCTCTGGGTCTCAGTGTCTCAGTGTCCCAGGGTCTCACTGTCTCAGTGTCTCAGGGTCTCATTGTCTCACGGTCTCTGGGTCTATAGCTCTGAGGGTGTCTGGGTCTCTGGTCTCAGTGTCTCAGGGTCTCAGGGTTTCAGGGTCGCAATGTCTCAGTGTCTCAGGGTCTCAGTGTCTCAGTGTTTCAGGGTCTCGGTGTCTCAGTGTCTCAGTGTTTCAGGGTCTCAGTGTCTCATTGGTCTCAGGGTCTCAGTGTCTCAGTGCCTCAGGGCCTCAGGCTCTCTGGCTCTCTGGGTCTCAGTGTCTCAATGACTCAGGGTCTCAGTGTCTCAGCGTCTCACGGTCTCAGGCTCTCTGGGTCTCAGTGTCTCAGGGTCTCAGGGTTTCAGGGTCGCAGTGTCTCTGTGTCTCAGGGTATCTGTGTTTCAGTGTCTCAGGGTCTCAGTGTCTCAGTGTCGCCGGGTTTCAAGGTCACAGTGTCTCTGTGTCTCATGGTATCTGTGTTTCAGTGTCTCATGGTGTCAGTGTCTCATTGTCTCAGTGTCTCAGGCTCTCTGGCTCTCTGTGTCTCTGGTCTCAGGGTCTCTGCGTCTCTGGGTCTCTGGGTCTCAGGGTATCTGTGCCTCACTGCTTCAGGTTCTCAGGGGCTCAGCTTCTCAGTGTGTCAGTGTTTCAGGGTCTCCAGGTCTTAGGGTCTCAGCGTCTCTGGTACTCTGGGTCTCAGTGTGTCAGGGTCTCAGTGCCTCAGTGTCTCAGGGTCACAGGTTCTCAGTGTCTCAGGGTCTCTGGATCTTTCGTTCTCAGGGCTTCTGGGTCTCTGTGTATCAGTGTCTCGGTGTCTCAGGGTCTCAGTCTCTCAGGGTCTCAGTGTCTCTGGGTCTCAGGGTCTCATGGTCACAGTCTCTCAGTGTTCAGGGTCTCTGAGTCTCAGAGTCTCAGGGTCTCAGTGTCCCAGGGTGTCACTTTCTCAGTGTCTCAGTGTCTCAGGGGCTCAGGGCCTCAGTGTCTCTCTGTCTCAGTGTCTCTGTGTCTCAGGGCTCAGTGTCTCAGTGTCTCAGGGTCTCAGGGTCTCAGTGTCTCAGTGTCTCAGTGTCTGAGAGTCTCTGGGTCTCTGTGTCTCTGTGTCTCAGGGCCTCTGGGTGCCAGGGTCTCCATGTCTCTGGGTCTCAGGGTCTCAGTGTCTCAGGGTGTCACGTCTCAGTGTCTCAGCGTCTCAGCGTCTCAGGGTCTCTGGGTCTCAGTGTCTCAATGCCTCAGTGTCTCAGAGTCTCTGGTTCTCAGTGTCTCAGGGTCTCAGTGTCTCAGTGTCTCAGTGTCTCAGTGTATCAGGGTCTCAATGTCTCAGTGTCTCAGGATCTCAGTGTCACAGTGTCTCAGGGTCCCTGGGTCACTGCATGTCTGGGTGTCAGTGTCTCAGGGTCTCTGGGTGTCTGGCTCTCTGGGTCTGTTGATCTCACTGTCTCTGTATCTCACAGCCTCTGTGCCTCTGGGTAACTGGGTCTCAGGGTCTCAGTGTCTCAGGGTCTCAGGGTCACATTTTCCAAGGTCTCAGGTTCTCTGTTTCTCAGTGTCTCAGTCTCTCAGTGTCTCAGGGAATCAGGGTCTCAGAGTCTCAGCTCTCAGAGTCTCAGGGTCTCAGTGTCTCACTGTCTCACTGTCTCAGTGTCTCAGTGTCTCAGGGTCTCTGGGTCTCTGTGTCTCTGGGTCTCAGTGTCTCAGGGTCTCAGTGTCACAGTGTCTCAGGTCTCAGTGTCTCAGCTTCTCAGTGTCTCAGGGTCTCCGGGTCTTTGGGTCTCAAGGTGTCTGGGTCTCTGGGTCTCAGTGTCTCAGGGTCTCAGTGACTCAGTATCTCAGGATCTCTGGGTCTCAGTGTCTCAGAGTCTCTGGGTCTCAGGGTCTCAGGGTCTCAGTGTATCAGGATCCCAGTGTCTCAGTGTCTCAGGATCTCAGTGTCGCAGTGTCTCAGGGTCTCTGGGTCTCTTGGTCTCTGGGTCTCAGTTTCTCAGGGTCTCAGGGTCACTGTGTCTCAGTTTCTCAGTGCCTCAGGGTCTCTGGGTCTCAGTTTCTCAGGGTCTCAGGGTCACTGTGTCTCAGTTTCTCAGTGCCTCAGGGTCTAAGAGTCTCAGTATCTCAGGGACTCAGTGTATGAGTGTCTCAGTCTCTCAGTCTCTCAGGGTCTCAGTGTCTCAGTGTTTCAGGCTGTGAGTGTCTCAGGGTTTCAGTGCCTCAGTGTCTCAGGGTCTTAGTGTCTCAGTGTCCCAGGGTCTCAGGGTTTCAGTTTCTCTGGGTCTCAGTGTCTCTGGGTTTCTGTGTCTCTTTGTCTCTGGGTCACAGTTTCACAGGGTCTCAGTGTCTCAGGGTCTCACTGTCTCAGGATCTCAGGCTCTCAGTGTCTCAGTGTCTCAGTGTCACAGTGTATCAGGGTCTCAGTGTCTCTGTGTCTCAGGATCTCAGTGTCACAGTCTCTCATGGTCTCTGGGTCTCAGTGTCTCAGTGTTTCAGGGTCTCAGTGTCTCTGGGTCTCAGGGTCTCTGGGAATCAATGTCTCTGGGTCTGTGTGTCTCAGGGTCTCTGTGTCTCAGTGTCTCTTTTTCTCAGGGTCTCATTATCTCAGTGTCTCAGGGTCTCAGTGTCTCAGGGTCTCTGTGTCTCTGAGTCTCTGCTTCTCTGGGTCTCTGGGTCTCTGGGTCTCAGGGTATCTGTGTCTCAGTGTCTGAGTGTTTCAGGGTCTCAGGGTCTCTGCATTTCTGGTTCTCTGGGTCTCAGAGTCTCTGTGCCTCAGTGTCTCAGGGTCTCAGCTTCTCAGTGTCTCAGTGTCTCAATTTCTCAGGGTCTCAGGGTCTCAGTGTCTCAGTGTCTCAATTTCTCAGGGTCTCAGGGTCTCAGTTTCTCAGTGTCTCAGTGTCCCAGGGTCTCATGGTCATGTTGTCTGAGTGCATCAGGCTCTCAGTGTCTCAGTGTCTCAGGGACTCAGGGTCTCAGTTTCTCAGTGTCTCAGTGTCCCAGTGTCTCAGGGTCTCAGGGTCTCTGGGTCTCAGGGTCTCTGGGAATCAGTGTCTCTGGGTCTCAGGTTCTCAGGGTCTCATGGTCACAGGGTCTCTGTGCCTCTGGGTCTGTGTGTCTCAGTGACTCAGAGCCTCCGGTTCTCAGTGTCTCCGTGTCTCAGGATCTCAGTGACTAATTGTCTCAGGGTCTCAGTCCCTCAGTGTCTAAGTGTCTCAGGGGCTCAGGATCTCAGTGAGTAAGGTCTCAGGGTCACAGTGTCCCAGTGTCCCAGTGTCTCACTGTCTCAGTGTCTCAGGGTCTCAGTGCCTCAGGGTCTCTGGGTCTCAGTGTCTCAGGGTCTCAGTGTCTCAGGGTCTCAGGCTCTCTGGGTCTCAGGGTCTCAGTGTCCCAGAGTCTCAGGCTCTCTGGGTCTCAGACTCTCAGTGTCCCAGAGTCTGAGGCTCTCTGGGTCTCAGACTCTCAGTGTCTAAGAGTCTCAGGCTCTCTGGGTCTCTGGGTCTCAGTGACTCAGGGTCTCAGGGTTTCAGGGTCGCAGTGTCTCTGTATCTCAGGGTCTCTGTGTCTCAGTGTCTCAGGGTCCCAAGCTCTCTGGGTCTCAGGGTCTCAGGCTCTCTGGGTCTCAGGGTCTCAGGCTCTCTGGGTCTCTGTGTCAATGGGTCTCAGGGTATCTGTGCTTCTGCGTCTCTGGGTCTCTGGGTCTCAGGGTATCTGTACCTCAGTGTCTCAGGGTCTCAGGGTATCTGTGCCTCTGCGTCTCTGGGTCTCTGGGTCTCAGGGTATCTGTGCCTCAGTGTCTCAGGGTCTCAGCTTCTCAGTGTCTCTGCGTCTCTGGTACTCTGGTCTCAGGGTCTCTGTGCCACAGTGTCTCAGGGCCTCTGGATCTCTCGTTCTCAGGGTTTCTGGGTCTCAGTGTATCAGTGTCTCAGTGTCTCAGGGTTTCAGTCTCTCAGGGTCTCAGTGTCTCTGGGTTGCAGTGTCTCAGTGTCTCAGGGTCTCATGGTCACATTGTCTCAGTGTCTCAGGGTCTCAGTGTCTCAGGGTCTCAGTTTCTCAGTGACTCAGAGTCTCAGAGACTCAGAGTTTCAGTGTCTCAGGGTCTCAGGGCCTCAGTGCCTATGTGTCTCAGTGCCTCAGTGCCTCTGTGTCTCAGGGCTCAGTGTCTCAGACCCTCAGTATCTCCGTGTCTCAGTGTCTCAGGGTGTCAGTGTCACAGGGTCTGAGGGTCTCTGTATCTCACTGCCTCAGTATCTCAGTGTCTCAGGGTCTCTGGGTCTCGGTGTCTCGGTGTCTCAGGGTCACTGGGTCTCTGGGTCTCAGGGTCTCAGGGTTTCAGGGTTGCAGTGTCTCAATGTCACAGCGTCTCAGTGCCTCAGTGTCGCAGGGTCTCAGTGCCTCAGTGTCTCAGGGTCTCAGTGACTAATTGTCTCAGGGTCTCAGTCCCTCAGTGTCTAAGTGTCTCAGGGGCTCAGGATCTCAGTAAGTAAGGTCTCAGGGTCACAGTGTCCCAGTGTCCCGGTGTCTCACTGTCTCAGTGTCTCAGGGTCTCAGTGCCTCAGGGTCTCTGGGTCTCAGTGTCTCAGTGTCTCAGGGTCTCAGAACAAAGAACAAAGAACAAAGAACAACACAGCACGGGAAACAGGCCCTTCGGCCCAACGAGCCCGCGCCGCCGTCCCACCGTCTCAGTGACCTATTCATGATTTTAGTCTACGCCTAATGTGCGAGGATCAGGGAGGTCCAATATAGGGACAATTTGTTACCCAATCAATCAGCCTAAAAGCACATCTTTGGGATGTGGGAGGAAACCGGAGCACCCGGAGGAAACCCACGCAACCACGGGGAGAACGTGCAAACTCCCACAGACACAGGCCCAAATCCATGTGTCCGCACAGCAACAGAGATAGTCTCTGAGCTGTCATGTTGCCCTCGAGATGGTCCAGTTTAAGCACACGAACGACATGAAGCAATAGGCAACTCCCGAAGCAACGTCCAAGAGCAGCCCACTACAACCTGCCGCATGCATGCCCCTTGCTGGTCAACAAGGTGGACTTAAATGCCTGTGGAGACAAAAAATTCATTATTAAACAGGCAAAGACTGTAACATCCCTGAGGCAAAAATGGAATCCCAAGCCTACAATGTTTAGTAAGGCCTGCTATATCCCCCTATATGTAGACCGCTCATGTGGCTGTCTAAGTGACTCTTAAACAACCCTAGCGTGCCTGCTTCCACCACCTTACTCGGCAGTGCATTCCACACCCCCACTACCCTTTGCGTGAAAAACTGCCCTCTAATATTTGTCTTATACCTAGCCCCCCTCACCCTAAGCCCGTGACCCCTCGTTCTATCCATTTCTAATAGCGGAAAAAGCTTACCACCATTTACTCTATCTATCCCCTTCATAATCTTATAAACCTCTATTGGATCCCCCCTCAGCCGACGTCTCTCAAGGGAAAACAGCCCAAGTTCATTCAATCTTTCCTCGTAAGACAGCCCTTCCATACCAGGCAGCATCCTGGTAAATCTCCTCTGCACTCTCTCCAGGATCTCTACATCCTTCCGGTAGTACGGCGACCAGAACTGGACGCAGTACTCCAAGTGAGGCCTAACCAACGTTCTATACAACTGCAACATCAGACTCCTACTCTTATATTCTATACCCCTTCCTATGAAGGCTAACATACCATACGCTTTCCTCATCACATTCTGCACCTGCACCGACACCTTCAGGGACTTGTGCACTTGCACCCCCAGGTCTCTCTGCGTATCTATACTCCGGATAGTTCTACCTTTTATCGTATAACTCCCCTCCACATTATTCCGGCCAAAGTGCATCACCTCGCATTTCTCCGGATTAAATTCCATTTGCCATCTATCTGCCCAATCTACCAGCCTGTCTATGTCCTGTTGCATTGCCAGGCACTGCTCCTCAGTACCCGCCAATCCAACCATCTTAGTGTCATCAGCAAATTTGCTGATCACACCACCTACCCCCTCTTCCAAGTCATTAATATATACCACAAATAGAAGAGGTCCTAGTACCGAGCCCTGCGGCACACCACTGGTGACAGGCCTCCAATTGGAAAAGGAGCCTTCCACTACTACCCGCTGTCTCCTCCTCCCAAGCCAGTTCTCCACCCATCTACATACCTGGCCTTGTATCCCATGAGCCTTCACCTTTTCTATCAGCCTACCATGAGGGACCTTGTCAAACGCCTTACTGAAATCCATATAGACGACATCAACGGCTTGTCCTTCGTCAACCGTTTTTGTCACCTCTTCAAAAAATTCCACTAGATTCGTAAGGCACGACCTCCCTGTAACGAAGCCATGCTGCGTATCCCTGATCAGATTGCAGCGCTCCAGATGTTCATACATCCTATCCTTGAGGATCCTCTCCATTAGCTTGCCTATAACTGAAGTCAAGCTCACCGGCCTATAATTCCCTGGGTTATCCCTCTGACCCAGGGTCTCTGCTTCTCAGGATCTCTGGGTCTCAGTTTCTCAGGGTCTCAGGGTCTCTGTGTCTCCGTGCCTCAGGGTCTCTGGGTCTCGGGGTCTCTGTGACTCAGTGCCTCAGGTTCACAGTGTCTCGGTGTCTCAATGTCTAAGTGTCTCAGTGTCTCAGGGTCTCAGTGTCTCAGTGTCACAGGGTCTCAGTGTCTCAGTGTCTCAGGGTCTCTGGGTGTCTGGTTCTCTGGGTTTCAGGGTCTCTGAGTCTCTGGGTCTCAGTGTCTTAGGGTCTCTGGGTCTCAGTGTCAGAGGGTATCTGGAAACCTGGGTCTCAGTGTCTCTGGGTCTCTGGGTCTCTTCGTCTCAGTGTCTCTGGGTCTCAGGGTCTTGGAGTCTCGGTGTCTCTGGGTCTCAGGGTCTTAGAGTCTCAGAGTCTCAGAGTCTCAGTGTCTCTGGGTCTCAGGGTTTCTGGGTGTCATGGTCTCTGGGTCTCTGGGTCCCTAGGTCTCTGGGTCTCTGGGTCTCAGTGTCTCTGGGTCACAGTGTTTCAATTTCTCAGGGTCTCTTTGTCTCTGTGTCTCAGTGTCTCTGGGTCTCAGTTTCTCAGGGTCTCTGGGTCTCGTGGTCTCTGGGTCTCTGGGACTCTGGGTCACTGGGTCTCAGTGTCTCAGGGTCTCAGTGTCTCAGGGTCTCAGTTGTTCATTGTCTCAGGGTCTCACGGTCTCTGGGTCTCTGTGCCTTTGCATCACTGGGTCTGTGGGTCTCTGTGTCACACTGTCTCAGTGTGTCACTGTGTCAGGGTCTCTGGGTCTCGTGGTCTCTGGGTCTCTGGGACTCTGGGTCACTGGGTCTCAGTGTCTCAGGGTCTCAGGTCTCAGTGTCTCAGCGTCTCAGCGTCTCAGGGTCTCTGGGTCTCAGTGTCTCAATGCCTCAGTGTCTCAGAGTCTCTGGTTCTCAGTGTCTCAGGGTCTCAGTGTCTCAGGGTCTCTGGGTCTCTGGTTCTCAGTGTCTCTGGGTATTGGGTCTCAGTTTCTCAGGGTCTCAGTGCCCCTGGGTCTCTGTGTCTCAGTATCTAAGTGACTCAGAGTCTCAGGGTCTCTGGGTCTCTGGGACTCAGGGTCTCTGGGTCTCTGGGCCTCAGTTTCTCAGGCTCTCAGGGTCTCTGGGTCTCAGTGTCTCAGTGCCTCAGGATCTCAGGGTCTCAAGGTCTCTGGGTCTCAGTGTCTCAGTTTCTCAGGGTCTCTGGGTCTCAGTGACTCAGTATCTCAGGGTCTCAGAGTCTCAATGTCTCAGTGTCTCAGTGTATCAGATTCTCTGTGCCTCAGTGTCTCAGGTTCTCTGGGCCTCAGTGTCTCAGTTTGTCAAATTCTCAGGTTCTCTGGTCTCTCAGGGTCTCAGGTTCTCAGTGTCTGAAGGTCTCTGGGTCTCAATGTCTCAGTTTCTCAGTGTCTCTCTGCTCCTCTGGGTCTCAGGGTCTCAGTGTCTCAGTGTCTCAGTTCCTCAGGGTGTCTGGGTCTCTGTGAGTCAGTGTCTCAGTGTCTCAGTGTCTCCGGGTCTCGGGGTCTCAGTGTCACAGGGTCTCTGGATGCCTAGGTCTCAGAGTCTCTGGGTCTCTGGATCTCTGGGTCTCTGCGTCTCAGTGTCTGAGTGTCTCAGTCTCTCAGTGTCTCAGGGTCTCAGTGTCTCAGGGTTTCTGGGTCTCTGGTCTCTGGGTCTCAGGGTGTCGGGGTCATTGGGTCTCAGTGTTTCTGGGTCTCAGGGTCTCAGTGCCTCTGGGTCTCAGGGTGTCTGGGTCTCAGGGTCTCTGGGTCAGTTGTTCTCAATGTCTCAGTGCCTCAAAGTCTCTAGGTCCCAGGGCCTCTGGGCCTCTATTTCTCAGGGTCTCTGGGTCTCTGTGTCTCTGGGTCTCAGTGTCTCAGTTTCTCAGAGTCACTTTGTCTCTGTATCTCAGTGTCTCAGTGTCTCTGGGTATCTGGGTCTCAGTTTCTCAGCGTCTCACAGTCCCTGGGTCTCTGTGTCTCACTGTCTCAGTGACTCAGGATCTCTGGGTCTCAGTTTCTCAGGGTCACAGGGCCTCTGGGTCTCAGTGTCTCAGTGTCTCAGAGTCTCTGGGTCCCAGTGCCTCGGTGTCTCGGTGTCTCAGTGTCTCAGGTTCTCAGGGTCTCTGTGCATCGGTGCCTCATGGTCTCAGTGTCTCGTGGTCTCAGTGTCTCAGGGTCTCAGGGTCACTGGGTGTCTGGGTCTCAGGGTCCTTGTGTCTCAGTATCACAGTGTCTCAGGGTCTCAGTGTCTCAGGGTCTCTGGTCTCAGGGACTCTGAGTCTCAATGTCTCAGGGTCTCTGGGTTTCTAGGTCTCTGGGTCTCTCGGTCTCTGTGTGTCAGTGTCTCAGTTTCTCAGGGTCTCTGGGAGTCAGTGTCTCTGGTTCTCGAGGTCTCAGTGTCTCAGGGTCTCTGGGTCTCCGGGTCTCTGTTTCTCTGTGTCTCAGTGTCTCAGTGTCCAGGGTCTCAGTGTCTCAGTCTCTCAGTGTCTCTGGGTCTCAGTGTCTCAGTTTCTCAGCGTCTCTGGGTCTCTGGGAGTCAGTGTCCCTGGTTCTCAGGGTCTCAGTGTCTCAGGATCTCTGGGTCTCTGAGTCTCAGGGTGTCTGGGTCATTGATTCTCAGTTTCTCTGGGTCTCATGTTTTCTGGGTCTCTGGGTCTCTGGGTCTCTGGTTCTCAGTGACTCAGTGTCTCAGAGTCTCTAGATCTCTGGGTCCCAGGGTCTCTGGGTCTCTGGGTCTCAGGGTCTCTGTGTCTCTGAGTCTCAGTGTCTCAGTTTCTCAGGGTTCTTTGTCTCTGGGTCTCAGTGTCTCAGTGTCTCAGTTTCTCAGGGTTCTTTGTCTCTGGGTCTCAGTGTCTCAGTTTCTCAGGGTCTCTTTGTCTCTGGGTCTCAGTGTCTCAGTGTCTCTGGGTATGTGTGTCTCAGTTTCTCAGGGTCTCAGTGTCCCTGGGTCTCTGTGTATCTGGGTCTCAGTTTCTCAGGGTCTCAGTGCCCCTGGGTCTCTGTGTCTCACTGTCTCAGTGACTTAGGGTCTCAGGGTCCAGGGTCTCTCGGTCTCAGTGTCTCAGAGTCTCATGGCCTCAGTGTCTCAGGGCAGCAGTGTCTCAGTGTCTCAGGGTCTCAGTGTCACAGGGTCTCTGGGTGCCTGGGTCTCAGAGTCTCTGGGTCTCTGGATCTCTGGGTCTCTGCGTCTCAGTGTCTCAGGGTCTCATGGTCTCTGTGCCTCAGGGTTTCTGGGTCTCTGGTCTCTGGGTCTCAGGGTGTCGGCGTCATTGGGTCTCAGTGTCTCTGGTTCTCAGGGTCACAGTGTCTCTGGGCCTCAGGGTTCCTGGGTCTCATGGTCTCAGTGTCTCAGGATTTCTGGGTCTCCGGGTCTCAGGGTCTCTGTTTCTTTGGGTCTCAGTGTCTCTGGGTCTCAGGGTCTTACTGGGTCTGAGGGTCTCTGGGTCTCAGGGTCTCTGGGTCTCTGGTTCTCAATGACACAGTGCCTCAGAGTCTCTGGATCTCTGGGTGCCAGGGTCTCTGGGTCTCTGGGTCTCTGTGTCTCAGTGACTCAGAGTCTCAGGGTCACTGGGTGTCTGAGTCTCTGAGTTTCAAGGTCGCAGGGTCTCTGTCTCTCTCTGGCTCTCTGGGTCTCTGTGTCTCTCGGTCTCAGTGCCTCATTGTCTCTGAGTAACTGGGTCTCTGGGTCTCAGTGTCTCTTTGTCTCAGTGTCTCAGGATCTCAGTGTCTCAGGGTCTCTGGATCTCTGGTTCGCTGGGTCTCTTGGTCTGTGGGTCTCACTGTCTCTGTGTCTCATGGTCACTGTGTATCTGGGTCTCTGGGCCTCAGTTTATCAGGGTCTCCGGGTCACTGTGTCTCAGTGTCTCAGGGACTCAGTGTATGAGTGTCTCTGTGTCTCAGTCTCTCAGGGTCTCAGTTTCTCAGCGTCTCAGGGTTTCAGGATCTCAGGGTCTCTGGGTCTCAGTGTCTCTGGGTCTCAGGGTCTCAGTGTCTCAAGGTCTCTGGGTCTCTGGGTCTCATTGTCTCAGTGTCTCAGGATCTCAGTGTCTCAGGGTCTCTGGATCTCTGGTTCGCTGGGTCTCTTGGTCTGTGGGTCTCACTGTCTCTGTGTCTCATGGTCACTGTGTATCTGGGTCTCTGGGCCTCAGTTTATCAGGGTCTCAGGGTCACTGTGTCTCAGTGTCTCAGGGACTCAGTGTATGAGTGTCTCTGTGTCTCAGTCTCTCAGGGTCTCAGTTTCTCAGCGTCTCAGGGTTTCAGGATCTCAGGGTCTCAGGGTCTCAGTGTCTCAGTGTCTCAGTGTCTCACTGTTTCAGTGTCTCAGGGGCTCAGTGTCTCACTGTTTCAGTGTCTCAGGGGCTCAGTGTCTCACTGTCTCAGAGTCTCAGGGTCTCTGGGTCTCAGGGTTCTTGGTCTCTGTTTCTCAGGTTCTCAGGGTCCCTGGGTCTCTGGGTCTCTGTGTCTCATGTCTTAGTGTTTCAGTGTCTCAGGGTGTCAAGGTCTCTGGGTCACTGCATTTCTGGGTCTCAGTGTCTCAGGGTTTCCGGGTCTCTGGATCTCTGATTCTCTAGGTCTCCTGGTCTCTGGGTCTCACTGTCTCTGTGTCTCTGGGTCTCAGTTTCTCAGGGTCTCTGCATCGCTGTGCCTCAGTGTCTCAGGGTCTCAGGGACTCAGTGTATGAGTGTCTCAGTCTCTCAGGGCCTCAGGGTCTAAGTGTCTCAGGGTCTCAGTGCCTCAGTGTCTCAGTGTCTTAGTGTCTCAATGTCCCAGGGTCTCATAGTCTCAGTGTCTTCGTGTCTCAGTGTCTCAAGGTCTCTGGGTCTCTTGGTCTCCGGGTCACAGTTTCTCAGGGTCTCTGTGTCTCAGTGTCGAAGGGTCTCAGTGTCTCAGGGTCTCCGGCTCTCAGTGTCTCAGGGTCTCAGTCTCTCACTGTCTCAGTGTATCAGGGTCTCAGTGTCTCAAGGTCTCTGGGACTCAGTATCTCAGTGTTTCAGGGACTCTGGGTCTCTGGGTGTCATGGTCTCTGGGTCCCTGTGTTTCTGGGTCTCAGTTTCGCAGAGTCTCAGGGTCTCAGGATCACTGGGTCTCTGCATGTCTGGGTCTCAGTGTCTCCGGGTCTCAGGGTCTCTGGATGTCTGGTTCTCTGAGCCTCTTGGTCTGTTGATCTCACTGTCTCTGTGTCTCAGAGCCTCTGTGTCTCTGGGTAACTGGGTCTCAGTGTCATAGTATCCCAGTGTCTCATGGTCTCAGTGTCTCAGGCTCTCAGTGTCTCAGTGTCCCAGGGTCTCAGGGTCTCAGGGTCTCAGTGTCTCAGGTTCACAGGGACTCTGGGTCTCTGGGTCACATTTTCTCAGCGTCTCAGGGTCTCTGTGTCTCAGTGTCTCAGGGTCTCTGGGTCTCAGTGTCTCAGGGTCTCAGTGTCTCATAGTCACTGGGGCTCAGGGTCCCTGGGAATCAGTATCTCAGTGTCTCAGGTTCTCTGGGTCCCATGGTCACAAGGTCTCTGCGTCTCTGGATCTCAGTGTCTCAGTGTCTCATTGTCTCAGGGTCTCAGTGTCTCAGTGTCTCAGTGTCTCAGTGTGTCAGGTGCTCAGGACCTCAGTGTCTCAGTTTCAGTCTCAGTGTCGCACTGTCTCAGGGTCTCAGTGTCTCTGGGTCTATGGGTCTCAGGGGCTCTGGGTCTCAGTGTCTCAGGGTCTCAGCGTCTCAATGTCTCTGGGTCTCAGTGTCTCAGCCTCTCTGGGTCTCAGGGTCTCAGTGTCTCTTGGTCTCTGGGTCTCAGGGTCTCTGGGACTCAGTGTCTCGGTGTCTGTGTATCAGCGGCGCTGTGTATTAGTGTCTCATGGTCACAGGGTCTCAGGGTCACTGGGTGTCTGGGTCTCTGTGTCTCTGTGTCTCAGTGTCTCAGTGTCACAGTGTCTCAGGGTCTCAGTGTCTTCGTATCTCAGCGTCTCTGGGTCTCAGTGTCTCAGGGTCTCAGGGTCTCTTGGTCTCTGGGTTTCTAGGTCTCTGGGTCTCTCGGCCTCTGGGTCTCAGTGTCTCAGTATCTCAGGGTCTCTGTGTCTCTGGGAGTCAGTGTCTCTGGTTCTCATGGTCTCAGTGTCTCAGGATTTCTGGGTCTCCGGGTCTCAGGGTCTCTGTTTCTTTGGGTCTCAGTGTCTCTGGGTCTCAGGGTCTTACTGGGTCTGAGGGTCTCTGGGTCTCAGGGTCTCTGGGTCTCTGGTTCTCAATGACACAGTGCCTCAGAGTCTCTGGATCTCTGGGTGCCAGGGTCTCTGGGTCTCTGGGTCTCTGTGTCTCAGTGACTCAGAGTCTCAGGGTCACTGGGTGTCTGAGTCTCTGGGTTTCAACGTCGCAGGGTCTCTGTCTCTCTCTGGCTCTCTGGGTCTCTGTGTCTCTCGGTCTCAGTGCCTCATTGTCTCTGAGTATCTGGGTCTCAGTGTCTCTTTGTCTCAGTGTCTCAGGATCTCAGTGTCTCAGGGTCTCTGGATCTCTGGTTCGCTGGGTCTCTTGGTCTGTGGGTCTCACTGTCTCTGTGTCTCATGGTCACTGTGTATCTGGGTCTCTGGGCCTCAGTTTATCAGGGTCTCCGGGTCACTGTGTCTCAGTGTCTCAGGGACTCAGTGTATGAGTGTCTCTGTGTCTCAGTCTCTCAGGGTCTCAGTTTCTCAGTGTCTCAGTGTCTCAGGGTTTCAGGATCTCAGGGTCTCTGGGTCTCAGTGTCTCTGGGTCCCAGTATCTCAAGGTCTCTGGGTCTCTGGGTCTCTGGGTCTCATTGTCTCAGTGTCTCATGTCTCAGGGTCTCAGTGTCTCAGGGTCTCAGGGTCTCTGTGTCTCAGTGTCTCATGTCTCAGTATCTCAGGGTCTCAGGGTCTACGGGTCTCATTATCTCAGTGTCTCAGGGTCTCTGGGTCTCAGTTTCTCAGTGTCTCAGGGACTCAGTGTCTCAGTCTCTCAGTGTCTCAGTCTCTCAGTGTATCTATGTTTCAGGGTCACTGTGCCTCAGTGTCTCAGTGTCTCAGGGTCTCAGGGTCTCAGTGTCTCAGTGTCTCACTGTTTCAGTGTCTCAGGGGCTCAGTGTCTCACTGTTTCAGTGTCTCAGGGGCTCAGTGTCTCACTGTCTCAGAGTCTCAGGGTCTCTGGGTCTCAGGGTTCTTGGTATCTGTTTCTCAGGTTCTCAGGGTCCCTGGGTCTCTGGGTCTCTGTGTCTCATGTCTTAGTGTTTCAGTGTCTCAGGGTGTCAAGGTCTCTGGGTCACTGCATTTCTGGGTCTCAGTGTCTCAGGGTTTCCGGGTCTCTGGATCTCTGATTCTCTAGGTCTCCTGGTCTCTGGGTCTCACTGTCTCTGTGTCTCTGGGTCTCAGTTTCTCAGGGTCTCTGCATCGCTGTGTCTCAGTGTCTCAGGGTCTCAGGGACTCAGTGTATGAGTGTCTCAGTCTCTCAGGGCCTCAGGGTCTAAGTGTCTCAGGGTCTCAGTGCCTCAGTGTCTCAGTGTCTTAGTGTCTCAATGTCCCAGGGTCTCATAGTCTCAGTGTCTTCGTGTCTCAGTGTCTCAAGGTCTCTGGGTCTCTTGGTCTCCGGGTCACAGTTTCTCAGGGTCTCTGTGTCTCAGTGTCGAAGGGTCTCAGTGTCTCAGGGTCTCCGGCTCTCAGTGTCTCAGGGTCTCAGTCTCTCAC
Source organism: Carcharhinus amblyrhynchos (assembly GCF_965287045.1). Classification (NCBI taxonomy): domain Eukaryota; kingdom Metazoa; phylum Chordata; class Chondrichthyes; order Carcharhiniformes; family Carcharhinidae; genus Carcharhinus; species Carcharhinus amblyrhynchos. The sequence goes on from NW_027649878.1 coordinate 129,785, forward strand.
TGTCTCAGTGTATCAGGGTCTCAGTGTCTCAAGGTCTCTGGGACTCAGTATCTCAGTGTTTCAGGGACTCTGGGTCTCTGGGTGTCATGGTCTCTGGGTCCCTGTGTTTCTGGGTCTCAGTTTCGCAGAGTCTCAGGGTCTCAGGATCACTGGGTCTCTGCATGTCTGGGTCTCAGTGTCTCTGGGTCTCAGGGTCTCTGGATGTCTGGTTCTCTGAGCCTCTTGGTCTGTTGATCTCACTGTCTCTGTGTCTCAGAGCCTCTGTGTCTCTGGGTAACTGGGTCTCAGTGTCATAGTATCCCAGTGTCTCATGGTCTCAGTGTCTCAGGCTCTCAGTGTCTCAGTGTTCCAGGGTCTCAGGGTCTCAGGGTCTCAGTGTCTCAGGTTCACAGGGACTCTGGGTCTCTGGGTCACATTTTCTCAGCGTCTCAGGGTCTCTGTGTCTCAGTGTCTCAGGGTCTCTGGGTCTCAGTGTCTCAGGGTCTCAGTGTCTCATAGTCACTGGGGCTCAGGGTCCCTGGGAATCAGTATCTCAGTGTCTCAGGTTCTCTGGGTCCCATGGTCACAAGGTCTCTGCGTCTCTGGATCTCAGTGTCTCAGTGTCTCATTGTCTCAGGGTCTCAGAGTCTCAGTGTCTCAGTGTCTCAGTGTCTCAGTGTGTCAGGTGCTCAGGACCTCAGTGTCTCAGTTTCAGTCTCAGTGTCGCACTGTCTCAGGGTCTCAGTGTCTCTGGGTCTATGGGTCTCAGGGGCTCTGGGTCTCAGTGTCTCAGGGTCTCAGCGTCTCAATGTCTCTGGGTCTCAGTGTCTCAGCCTCTCTGGGTCTCAGGGTCTCAGTGTCTTAGTGTCACTGGGACTCAGTGTCTCGGTGTCTGTGTATCAGCGGCGCTGTGTATTAGTGTCTCATGGTCGCAGGGTCTCTTGGTCTCAGTGTCTCAGGGGCTCTGGGTCTCTGTGACTCAGTGTCTCAGTGTCTCTAGGTCTCTTTACTAGGTCTTTTGGTTTCTGGGTCTCTGGATGTCAGTGTCTCAGGGTCTCTGGGTCTGCGTGTGCCTGGGTCTCTGTGTCTCAGTTTCTCAGGGACTGAGTGTCTCTGAGTTTCTGGTTCTCAGTGTCTCAGTGTCTCAGTGTCCCTGGGTCTCTGTGTCTCAGTGCCTCAGGGTCTCAGCTTTTCAGGGTCTCATGGTCACATTGTCTCAGTTTTTCAGGGTCTCAGGGCCTCTGGGTCTCAGTCTCTCAGGGTCTCAGTGTCTCAAGTTCTCTGGGACTCTGGGTGTCAGTGTCTCAGGGTCTCTTTGTCTCTTGGTCTCTGGGTCTCAGTGTCTCAGTGTCTCTGGGTCTCAGGGTCTAAGTTTCTCTGGGTCTCAGCTTCTCAGGGTCTCATGGTCACATTGTCTTAGTTTTTCAGGGTCTCAGGGCCTCTGGGTCTCAGTGTCTCAGTCTCTCAGGGTCTCAGTGTCTCAAGGTCTCTGGGACTCTGGGTCTCAGTGTCTCAGGGTCTCTGGGTCTCTGGGTCTCTGTGTCTCAGTGGCTCAGAGTCTCAGTCTCTCTGGGTCTCAGTTTCTCTGGGTCTCAGGGTCTCTGGTCTCTGGTTCTCAGTGTCTCAGTGTCTCTGTGTCTCAGGGTCTCAGTGTCACAGGGTTTCAGTGCCTCAGTGTCTCAGGGTCTCAGTGTCCCAGGTTCTCAGGGTCTCAGTGTCTCAGGGTCTCAGGGTCTCTGCGTCACAGTTTCTCAGGGTCTCAGGGTCTCTGTGCCTCAGTATCTCAGGATCTCAGTGTCTCAAGGTCTCAGGCTCTCAGTGTCTCAGTGTCTCAGGGACTCAGGGTGTCAGAGTCTCAGTGCCTCAGGGACTCGGGGTCTCAGTGTCTCAGCTCTCAGTGTCTAAGTGTCTTAATATCTCAGGTTTCAGGGTCTCAAGGTCACTGGTCCTCAGGGTCTCAAGGTCTCTGTGTCTCGGTCTCTGGGAATCAATGTCTCTGGGTCTCAGGTTCTCAGGGTCTCATGGTCACAGGGTCTCTGCGTCTCTGCGTCTCTGGGTCTCAGTGTCTCAGGGTCTCCGGGTCTCAGTGTCTCAGCCTTTCAGGTTCTCAGTGTCTCAGAGTTTCAGAGTCTCAGTGTCGCAGTGTCTCAGGGGCTCAGGACCTCAGTGTCACGGTGTCTCAAGATCTCAGGGTCTCAGTGTCTCAGGGTCTCAGTGTCTCTGGGTCTCTGGGTCTCAGGGTCTCAGGGTCTCAGTGTCTCAGGGTCTGTGGGTCTCAGGGTCTCAGGGTCTCAGAGTTTCAGCGTCGCAGGGTCTCTGGGTCTCTGGGTCCCTGGGTTTCAGTTTCTCAGGGCCTCTGGGTCTCAGTTTCTCAGGGTCTCTGGGTCTCAGCGCCTCAGTGTCTCATTGTCTCTGCATCTCTGCGTCTCTGGGTCTCTGATTCTCTGGATCTCTGCATCTCTGGGTCTCTGATTCTCTGGATCTCTGGGTCTCAGGGTCTCTGGGCCCCTTGGTCTCAGTGTGTCAGTGTCTCAGGGTCTCGGGGTCTCTGCATCTCTGGTCTCAGTGTCTCTGGGTCTCTGTGTCTCTGAGTCTCTGGGAGTCTGGGTCTCAGTGTCTCAGGCTCTCCGGGTCTCTGGGTCTCTATGTCTCAGTGTCACTGAATCTCTGGGTCTCTGGGTCTCTGTGTCTCCGTGTCTCAGGGTTTCAGTGTCTCAGGGTCTCTGGCTCAATGTGTCTCAGTGTCTCAGGATTTCAGTGTCTCAGGGTCTCTGGCTCTCTGTGTCTCAGTGTCTCAGGGTTTCAGTGTCTCAGGGTCTCTGGCTCTCCGTGTCTCAGTGTCTCTGAGTCTCTGGGTCTCAGTGTTTCAGTGTCTCAGGGTTTCAGGTCCTCTTGGTCTCTGTGTCTCAGTGTCTCAGTGTCCCAGTGTCTCAGGGTCTCAAGGTCTCTGGGTCTCAGTGTCTCAGAATCTCTTGTTCTCTGTGTCTCAGTGTCTCTGGGTCTGTAGGTCTCTGGGTTTCAGTGTCTCAAAGTCTCAGTTTCTCTGTGTCTCTGGGTCTCTGGTTCTCTGTGTCTCAGGGTTTCAGTTTCTCAGGATCTCTGGGTCCATGCGTCCCAGTGTCTCTGTGTCTCTGGGTCTCAGTGTCTCAGGGTCTCTAAGTCTCTGGGTCTTTGTGTCTCAGGGTCTCAGCGTCTCTCGGTCTCTGAGTCTCTGTGTCTCAGGGCCTCTGGGCCTTTGTGTCTCAGTGTCTCTGTGTCCCTGGATCTCTGGTTTTCTGGGTCTTTTGGTCTCTGGGTCACTGTGTCACAGGTACACAGGGCCTCTTGGTCACAGTGTCACAGGGTCTCAGGGTCTCTGGGTCTTGGTGTCTCTGGGTCTCATTTTACAATGTCTCAGTGCCTCAGGGTCTGAATGTCTCAGTGTCTCAGGGTCTCTGGGTCTCGTGGTGTCGGGGTCTCTGGGTCTCTGAGTCTCAGTGTCTCAGGGTCTCGTGGTCTCGGGTTCTCTGGGTCTCTGAGTATCAGTGTCTCAGGGTCTCGTGGTCTCAGGTTCTCTGGGTCTCAGTCTCAGTGTCTCAGGGTCTCTGAGTGACTAGGTCACAGGGTCTCTGGGTCACAGGGTCTCAGTGTCTCAGGGTCTCAGGGTCTCAGTATCTCTGGGTCTCAGGGTCTCTTGGTCTCTGCGTTTCATTTTCTCAGGGTCACTGCCTCTCTGGGTCTCAGTGTCTCAGGGTCTCTGAGCCTCTGTGTCTCTGTGTCTCAGGGTTTCAGGGTACCTGGGTCTCTGGGACTCAAGGTCTCAGTGTCTCACGGTGTCTGGCTCCCTTCGGTCTCAGTGTCTCAGTTTCTCAGGGTCTCTGCGTCACTGGGACTCTAGGTCTCAGTGTCTCAGGGTCTCTGGGTTTCTGTGCCTTTTTGTCTCTGGGTCTCTGTGTCTCAGTGTCTCAATGTCTCAGGGTCTGTGGGTCTCTGGGACACAGTGTCTCAGTGTCTGAATGTCTCAGGGTCTCAGTGTCCAAATGTCTCAGGGTCTCTGGGTCTCTGTGTCTCAGTGTCTTAGTGTCCCAATATCTCAGCTTCTCTGGGTCTCTGGCTCTCTGTGTCTCAATGTATCTGGGTCTCTGGGTCTCTGTGCCTCAGTGTCTCAGGGTCTCAGTGTCTCAGTTCCTGAATATCTCAGGGTCTCTGGGTCTCGAGGTCTCTGTGTCTCAGTGTCTCAGTGCCTCAATGTATCAGGGTCTCTGCGACTCAGGGTCATTTGGTCTCTGTGTCACAGTGTCACAGTGTCTCAATGTCTCAATGTCTCAGTGTCTCAGGGTCTCTGGGTCTCAGTGTCTCAATGTCTCAGGGTCTCTGGGTCTCAGTGTCTCAGTGTCTCAATGTCTCAGGGTCTCTGGGTCTCAGGGTCTCAGTACCTCAATGTATCAGGGTCTCTGGGTCTCAAGATCTCTGGGTCTGTGTATCTCAGTGTCTCAATGTCTCAGGGTCTCTGGGTCTCAATGTTCAGGGTCTCAGGGTCTCTGGGTCTCAGTATCTCAATATATCAGGGTCTCTGGGTCTCAAGATCCCTGGGCCTCTGGGTCTCTGTGTCTCAGTGTCTCAATGTCTCAGGGTCTCTGGGTCTCTGTGTCTCTGTGTCTCAGTGTCTCTATGTATCAGGGTCTCTGGGTCTCAGGACCTCTGGGTCTCTGGGTCTCTGAGTCTCAGTGTCTCTGAGACACTGAGACACAAAGATCCAGAGAAACCGAGACCCTGAGACCCAGAGACACTGACACATTGAGACACTGAGTTACAAAGACCCAGAGACACTGAGAAACTGAGGAACAGAGCCAGAGACCCAGAGGCGGTGAGACACTGAGACACTGAGGCACAGAGACCCTGAGACCCAGAGAACCAGAGACCATGAGACACTGAGACACTGAGACACAGAGACCCAGAGGCACTGAGACCGAGAAGCCCTGAGACATTGAGAAACAGAGACCGAGAGAGCAAGAGAACCAGACAACCTGAGACAAAAGAGACCCAGAGACACAGAGACACTGAGGCTCTGAGGCACAGAGACCCAGAGACGGCGAGACTCTGAGACTCTGACACACTGAGACACAGAGGCATTGAGAAACAGAGACACAGAGACACTGAGACTCTGAGACTCTGAGACTCTGAGACTCTGAGGCACTGAGACACAGAGACACTGAGACTCTGAGACTCTGAGACTCTGAGGCACTGAGACACAGAGACACTGAGACACTGAGACTCTGAGACGCTGAGACTCTGAGGCACTGAGACACAGAGACACTGAGGCACAGAGACACAGAGACACTGAGACTCTGAGATTTTGAGATTCTGAGACTGTGAGTCACTGAAACTCTGAGACTCTGAGACACAGAGGAACTGAGACACTGAGACACTGAGGCTCTGAGACAATGAGACACTGAGACAGTGAGACAAGGAGTCACTGAGTCACTGAGACTCTGAGACTCTGAGACACTGAGACACAGAGACACAGAGACATTGAGACACTGAGACACTGAGAAACAGAGACACTGAGACACTGAGGGTCTGAGACACTGAGAAACAGAGACACTGAGACACTGAGGGTCTGAAACACTGAGACACTGAGACCCTGAGACACTGAGTCACTGAGACTCTGAGGCACTGAGACTCTGAGAAACTGAGACTCTGAGACTCTAAGACATTGAGAAACTGAGACACGGAGACACTGAGACACAGAGGCTCTGAGGCACTGAGACACTGAGACTCTGAGACTCTGAGACACGGAGACACAGCGGAACTGAGACACTGAGACTCTGAGACACTGAGGGTCTGAGACACTGAGACACTGAGGGTCTGAGACACTGAGACACTGAGACTCTGAGACACTGAGACTCTGAGACTCTGAGGCACTGAGACACTGAGACCCTTAGACTCTGAGACTCTGAGACACTGAGAAACTGAGACACTGAGGCTCTGAGACAATGAGACACTGAGACACAGTGACTCTGAGACACTGAGTCACTGAGACTCTGAGACACTGAGACACGGAAACGCTGAGATTCTGAGACTCCGAGACACAAAGGAACTGAGACACTGAGACTCTGAGAATCTGAGACACTGAGATACAGAGACACTGAGACTCTGAGACAATGAGACACTGAGACTCTGAGACACTGAGTCACTGAGACTCTGAGACACTGAAACTCTGAGACTCTGAGACATTGAGACACAAGACACAGAGACTTTGAGACGCTGTGTCACTGAGACACTGAGACTCTGAGACACTGAGAGACTGAGACTCTGAGACTCTGAGACACTGAGGCACAGAGACACTGAGGCTTGGGGACACTGAGACAAAGAGACACAGAGACACTGAGACTCTGAGACACAGAGACACTGAGGCACAGAGACACACAGACACAGAGACTCTGAGATACTGAGACACATAGTCACTGAGGCACAGGGACACTGAGGTAGAGAGACACTGAGACACTGAGACTCTTATACACTGAGACACTGTGACACTGAGGCACAAAGACACTGAAACACTGAGAATCTGAGACATTGAGACACTGGGACACTGAGGCAGAGAGACACAGAGACACTGAGACACTGAGACACTGACACACTGACACACTGAGCCTCTGAAACACAGAGACACAGAGACACAGAGACACTGGGACTCTGAGACACTGAGGCACAGAGACACTGAGACACAGAGGCACTGAGACTCTGAGACACTGAGTCACTGAGGCACAGAGACTCTGAGGCACTGAGACTCTGAGACCCTTAGACTCTGAGACTCTGAGACACTGAGAAACTGAGACACTGAGGCTCTGAGACAATGAGACACTGAGACACAGTGACTCTGAGACACTGTGTCACTGAGGCTCTGAGACTCTGAGACACTGAGACACGGAAACTCTGAGATTCTGAGACTCCGAGACACAGAGGAACTGAGACACTGAGACTCTGAGAATTTGAGACACTGAGATACAGAGACACTGAGACTCTGAGACAATGAGACACTGAGACTCTGAGACACTGAGTCACTGAGACTCTGACACACTGAACCTCTTGAGACTCTGAGACATGAGACACAAGACACAGAGACTTTGAGACACTGTGTCACTGAGACACTGAGACTCTGAGACACTGAGAGACTGAGACTCTGAGACTCTGAGACACTGAGACACTGAGGCACAGAGACACTGAGGCACGGGGACACTGAGACAAAGAGACACTGAGACACTGAGACACGGAGACACTGAGGCACAGAGACACACAGACACAGAGACTCAGTGTCTTAGTGTCCCAATATCTCAGCTTCTCTGGGTCTCTGGCTCTCTGTGTCTCAATGTATCTGGGTCTCTGGGTCTCTGTGCCTCAGTGTCTCAGGGTCTCAGTGTCTCAGTTCCTGAATATCTCAGGGTCTCAGGGTCTCTGGGTCTCGGGGTCTCTGCGTCTCAGTGTCTCAGTACCTCAGTGCCTCAATGTATCAGGGTCTCTGGGACTCAGGGTCATTTGGTCTCTGGGTCTCTGTGTCACAGTGTCTCAATGTCTCAGTGTCTCTGGGTCTCTGGGTCTCAGTGTCTCAATATCTCAGGGTCTCTGGGTCTCAGTGTCTCAGTGTCTCAATGTCTCAGGGTCTCTGGGTCTCAGGGTCTCAGTATCTCAATGTATCTTGACACTGAGATACAAAGACCCAGAGACACTGAGAAACTGAGGCACAGAGCCAGAGACCCAGAGGCGGTGAGACACTGAGACACTGAGGCACAGAGACCCTGAGACCCAGAGAACCAGAGACCATGAGACACTGAGACACAGAGACCCAGAGGCACTGAGACACAGAGTCCCAGAGAGCCTGAGACCCAGAGAGCCTGAGACACAGAGACCCAGAGACCCAGAGACCGAGAAGCCCCGAGACATTGAGAAACAGAGACCGAGAGAGCAAGAGAACCAGACAACCTGAGACAAAAGAGACCCAGAGACACAGAGACACTGAGGCTCTGAGGCACAGAGACCCAGAGACGGTGAGACTCTGAGACTCTGACACACTGAGACACAGAGGCATTGAGAAACAGAGACACAGTGACACTGAGACTCTGAGACTCTGAGGCACTGAGACACAGAGACACAGAGACACTGAGACTCTGAGACTCTGAGGCACTGAGACACAGAGACACTGAGACACTGAGACTCTGAGACGCTGAGACTCTGAGGCACTGAGACACAGAGACACTGAGGCACAGAGACACAGAGACACTGAGACTCTGAGATTTTGAGATTCTGAGACTGTGAGTCACTGAAACTCTGAGACTCTGAGACACAGAGGAACTGAGACACTGAGACACTGAGGCTCTGAGACAATGAGACACTGAGACAGTGAGACAAGGAGACACTGAGTCACTGAGACTCTGAGACTCTGAGACACTGAGACACAGAGACACAGAGACATTGAGACACCGAGACACTGAGAAACAGAGACACTGAGACACTGAGGGTCTGAGACACTGAGAAACAGAGACACTGAGACACTGAGGGTCTGAGACACTGAGAAACAGAGACACTGAGGGTCTGAGACACTGAGACCCTGAGACACTGAGTCACTGATACGCTGAGGCACTGAGACTCTGAGAAACTGAGACTCTGAGACTTTAAGACATTGAGAAACTGAGACACGGAGACACTGAGAGACAGAGGCTCTGAGGCACTAAGACACTGAGACTCTGAAACTCTGAGACACTGAGACTCTGAGACTCTGAGACACAGAGGAACTGTGACACTGAGACTCTGAGACACTGAGGGTCTGAGACACTGAGACTCTGAGACACTGAGTCACTGAGACTCTGAGGCACTGAGACTCTGAGACTCTGAGACTCTGAGACTCTGAGACACTGAGACACAGAGGAACTGTGACACTGAGACTCTGAGACACTGAGGGTCTGAGACACTGAGACTCTGAGACACTAAGTCACTGAGACTCTGAGACTCTGAGGCACTGAGACTCTGAGACCTTTAGACTCTGAGACTCTGAGACACTGAGTCACTGAGGCACAGGGACACTGAGATACTCAGACTCTGTGACACTGAGACACTGAGTCACTGAGACACTGAGGCAGAGAGACACTGAGACACTGAGACTCTTATACACTGAGACACTGTGACACTGAGGCACAAAGACACTGAAACACTGAGAATCTGAGACATTGAGACACTGAGACACTGAGGCAGAGAGACACAGAGACACTGAGACACTGAGACACTGACACACTGAGACTCTGAAACACAGAGACACAGAGACACTGGGACTCTGAGACACTGAGGCACAGAGACACTGAGACACAGAGGCACTGAGACTCTGAGACACTGAGGCACAGAGACTCTGAGACACAGAGACACTGAGACTCTGAGACTCTGAGACACTGAGGGTCTGAGACACTGAGACACTGAGACTCTGAGACACTGAGTCACTGAGACTCTGAGACTCTGAGGCACTGAGAAACTGAGACACTGAGAAACTGAGACACTGAGGCTCTGAGACAATGAGACACTGAGACACAGTGACTCTGAGACACTGAGTCACTGAGACTCTGAGACACTGAGACACGGAAACTCTGAGATTCTGAGACTCCGAGACACAGAGGAACTGAGACACTGAGACTCTGAGAATCTGAGACACTGAGATACAGAGACACTGAGACTCTGAGACAATGAGACACTGAGACTCTGAGACACTGAGTCACTGAGACTCTGAGACACTGAGACACGGAAACTCTGAGATTCTGAGACTCCGAGACACAGAGGAACTGAGACACTGAGACTCTGAGAATCTGAGACACTGAGATACAGAGACACTGAGACTCTGAGACAATGAGACACTGAGACTCTGAGACACTGAAACTCTGAGACCCTGAGACATTGAGACACAAGACACAGAGACTCTGAGACACTGTGTCACTGAGACACTGAGACTCTGAGACACTGAGAGACTGAGAGACTGAGACTCTGAGACTCTGAGACACTGAGACACTGAGGCACAGAGACACTGAGGCTTGGGGACACTGAGACAAAGAGACACAGAGACACTGAGACTCTGAGACATGGAGAGACCGAGGCACAGAGACACACAGACACAGAGACTCTGAGGCACTGTGTCACTGAGACACTGAGACTCTGAGACACTGAGAGACTGAGACTGTGAGACTCTGAGACACTGAGACACTGAGGCACAGAGACCCTGAGGCTTGGGGACACTGAGACAAAGAGACACAGAGACACTGAGACTCTGAGACATGGAGAGACCGAGGCACAGAGACACACAGACACAGAGACTCTGAGACACTGAGACACAGAGTCACTGAGGCACAGGGACACTGAGATACTCAGACTCTGTGACACTGAGACACTGAGTCACTGAGACACTGAGGCAGAGAGACACTGAGACACTGAGACTCTTATACACTGAGACACTGTGACACTGAGGCACAAAGACACTGAAACACTGAGAATCTGAGACATTGAGACACTGAGACACTGAGGCAGAGAGACACTGAGACACTGACACACTGACACACTGACACACTTAGACACAGAGACACTGAGACACTGAGGCACAGAGACACAGAGACAGAGAGACACTGAGGCACAGAGACACTGAGACACTGAGACACTGAGACTCTGTGACACTGAGACACTGAGACACAGAGACAATGAGACTCTGAGACCCTGAGACACTGAGGCAAAAAGACACTGAGACACAGAAACACTGAGACTCTGAGACACTGAGACACTAAGGCACAGAGACACTGAGACACTGAGACACAGAGCCATATAGACACTGAGACTCTGAGACACTGAGACACACAGACAATGAGACACAGAGACACTGAGACACAGAAACAATGAGACTCTGAGACACTGAGACACTAAGGCACAGAGACACTGAGATACAGAGACACAGAGATTCTGAGACACTGAGTCATTGAGACACTGAGGCACAGAGGCACAGAGACACTGAGTCACAGAGGCACAGAGACACCGAGCCACTGATACACAGAGACATTGAGACACTGTCACACTGAGACACAGAGACGCTGAGGCACAGAGACACTCAGACTCTGTGACACTGAGACACTGAGTCACTGAGCCACTGAGGCAGAGAGACACTGAGACACTGAGACTCTTATACACTGAGACACTGTGACACTGAGGCACAGAGACACTGAGACGCAGAGACACAGAGACTCTGAGACTCTGAGACACTGAGGCACAGAGACACTGAGACACTGAGACCCAGAGACACTGAGACCCATAGACACTGAGGCACAGAGACACTGAGACACTGAGACACGGAGTCACTGAGACAGTGAGACTCAGAGACACTGAGACACTGAGGCACAGAAACACTGAGACACTGAGACGCTGACACACTGAGGCACAGAGACACAGAGACACTGAGGCACAGAGACACAGAGACTCTAAGACACTGAAACACTGAGACAATGAGACTCTGAGACCCTGAGACACTGAGGCAAAAATACACTGAGACACAGAGGCACTGAGACTCTGAGACACTGAGACACTGAGGCACAGGGACACTGAGACACAGAGGCACAGAGACACAGAAACACTGAGCATCTGAGACACTGAGACACTAAGGCACAGAGACACTGAGACACTGAGACACAGAGACATATAAACACTGAGACACTGAGACACTGAGACATACAGACAATGAGACACAGAGACACTGAGACACAGAGACAATGAGACTCTGAGAAACTGAGACACTAAGGCACAGAGACACTGAGATACAGAGACACAGAGACACAGAGATTCTGAGACACCGAGTCATTGAGACACTGAGGCACAGAGGCACAGAGACACTGAGACACAGAGGCACAGAGACTCTGAGCCACTGATACACAGAGACATTGAGACACTGTCACACTGAGACACAGAGACGCTGAGGCACAGAGACACTGAGACACTGAGACACTGAGATTCTGTGACACTGAGACACTGAGTCACTGAGACACTGAGGCAGAGAGACACTGAGACACTGAGACTCTTATACACTGAGACACTGTGACACTGAGGCACAAAGACACTGAAACACTGAGAATCTGAGACATTGAGACACTGAGACACTGACACACTGACACACTGAGACACAGAGACTCTGAGACACAGAGACACAGAGACACTGAGACTCTGAGACACTGAGGCACAGAGACACATTGACACAGATACACTGGGACTCTGAGACACTGAGGCACAGAGACACTGAGACACAGAGACACAGTGACTTTGAGACACTGAGACACTGAGGGTCTGAGACACTGAGACTCTGAGACACTGAGTCACTGAGACTCTGAGACTCTGAGGCACTGTGAAACTGAGACACTGAGGCTCTGAGACAATGAGACACTGAGACACAGTGACTCTGAGACACTGAGTCACTGAGATTCTGAGACTCTGAGACACTGAGTCACGGAAACTCTGAGATTCTGAGACTCCGAGACACAGAGGAACTGAGACACTGAGACTCTGAGAATCTGAGACACTGAGATACAGAGACACTGAGACTCTGAGACAATGAGACACTGAGACTCTGAGACACTGAGTCACTGAGACTCTGAGACACTGAAACTCTTGAGACTCGGAGACATTGAGACACAATACACAGAGACTTTGAGGCACTGTGTCACTGAGACACTGAGACTCTGAGACACTGAGAGACTGAGACTCTGAGACTCTGAGACACTGAGACACTGAGGCACGGGGACACTGAGACAAAGAGACACAGAGACACTGAGACACTGAGACTCTGAGACACGGAGACACTGAGGCACAGAGACACACAGACACAGAGACTCAGTGTCTTAGTGTCCCAATATCTCAGCTTCTCTGGGTATCTGGCTCTCTGTGTCTCAATATATCTGGGTCTCTGTGCCTCAGTGTCTCAGGGTCTCAGTGTCTCAGTTCCTGAATATCTCAGGGTCTCAGGGTCTCTGGGTCTCGGGGTCTCTGTGTCTCAGTGCCTCAGTGCCTCAATGTATCAGGGTCTCTGGGACTCAGGGTCATTTGGTCTCTGGGTCTCTGTGTCACAGTGTCACAGTGTCTCAATGTCTCAGTGTCTCTGGGTCTCAGTGTCTCAGTGTCTCAGTGTCTCAATTTCTCAGGGTCTCTGGGTCTCAGTGTCTCAATGTCTCAGGGTCTCTGGGTCTCAGGGTCTCAGTATCTCAATGTATCAGGGTCTCTGGGTCTCAAGATCTCTGGGTCTGTGTATCTCAGTGTCTCAATGTCTCAGGGTCTCTGGGTCTCAATGTTCAGGGTCTCAGGGTCTCTGGGTCTCAGTATCTCAATATATCAGGGTCTCTGGGTCTCAAGATCCCTGGGCCTCTGGGTCTCTGTGTCTCAGTGTCTCAATGTCTCAGGGTCTCTGGGTCTCTGTGTCTCTGTGTCTCAGTGTCTCTATGTATCAGGGTCTCTGGGTCTCAGGACCTCTGGGTCTCTGGGTCTCTGAGTCTCAGTGTCTCTGAGACACTGAGACACAAAGATCCAGAGAAACCGAGACCCTGAGACCCAGAGACACTGACACATTGAGACACTGAGATACAAAGACCCAGAGACACTGAGAAACTGAGGCACAGAGCCAGAGACCCAGAGGCAGTGAGACACTGAGACACTGAGGCACAGAGACCCTGAGACCCAGAGAACCAGAGACCATGAGACACTGAGACACTGAGACACAGAGACCCAGAGGCACTGAGACACAGAGTCCCAGAGAGCCTGAGTCCCAGAGACACAGAGACCCAGAGACCGAGAAGCCCTGAGACATTGAGAAACAGAGACCGAGAGAGCAAGAGAACCAGACAACCTGAGACAAAAGAGACCCAGAGACACAGAGACACTGAGGCTCTGAGGCACAGAGACCCAGAGACGGTGAGACTCTGAGACACTGAGGCACTGAGACACAGAGACACTGAGACTCTGAGACGCTGAGACTCTGAGGCACTGAGACACAGAGACACTGAGGCACAGAGACACAGAGACACTGAGACTCTGAGACACTGAGACTCTGAGGCACTGAGACACAGAGACACAGAGACACTGAGACACTGAGGCACAGAGACACAGAGACAATGAGACACTGAGATACAGAGACACAGAGACTCTGAGACAATGAGACACTGAGTCACAGAGACTGGAGGAACTGAGGCACAGAGACACTGAGGCGCAGGAACACTGAGACACAGAGACACAGTGACACAGAGAGACTAATCACAGAGACACAGAGACCCTGAGACATTGAGACACAGAGTCACAGAGACAAAGAGACACTGTGACACAGATTCACAGACACACTGAGACACTGGGACACAGAGACTTTGCAACACTGAGACACTGAGACACTGAGACACAGAGACACAGAGACATTGCGACTCTGAGACACGGAGACACAGAGACAGTGAGACACCGTGACACAGAGACATTGCGACTCTGAGACACTGAGACAATGAGACTCTGAGACACTGAGACACTGAGTCACTGAGACGCTGAGAGTCTGAGACTCTGAGGCACTGAGACTCTGTGACACTGAAACTCTGAGACTCTGAGACACTGAGACACAGAGACACTGACACACTGAGGGTCTGAGACACTGAGACTCTGAGACACTGAGTGACTGTGACTCTGAGACTCTGAGGCACTGAGACTCTGAGACACTGAGACTCTGAGACTCTGAGACACTGAGACTGTGAGACTATGAGACACCGAGACACTGAGACAAGGAGACTCTGAGACACAGAGGAACTGAGACACTGAGACTCTGAGACACTGAGACACAGAGACACAGAGACATTGAGACACTGAGTCACTGTGACACTGAGACTCTGAGACACTGAGACTCTGAGACCCTGTGACACTGGGACACAGAGACATTGAGACACTGAGACTCTGAGACTCTGAGACACTGAGACTCTGAGACACTGAGGGTCTGAGACACTGAGACTCTGAGACACTGAGGGTCTGAGACACTGAGGGTCTGAGACACTGAGACACTGAGACTCTGAGACGCTGAGTCACTGAGACTCTGAGACTCTGAGGCACTGAGACTCTGAGACCCTTAGACTCTGAGACTCTGAGACACTGAGAAACTGAGACACTGAGGCTCTGAGACAATGAGACACTGAGACACAGTGACTCTGAGACACTGAGTCACTGAGACTCTGAGACACTGAGACACGGAAACTCGGAGATTCTGAGACTCCGAGACACAGAGGAACTGAGACACTGAGACTCTGAGAATCTGAGACACTGAGATACAGAGACACTGAGACTCTGAGACAATGAGACACTGAGACTCTGAGACACTGAGTCACTGAGACTCTGAGACACTGAAACTCTGAGACTCTGAGACATTGAGACACAAGACACAGAGACTCTGAGACACTGTGTCACTGAGACACTGAGACTCTGAGACACTGAGAGACTGAGACTCTGAGACTCTGAGACACTGAGACACTGAGGCACAGAGACACTGAGGCTTGGGGACACTGAGACAAAGAGACACAGAGACACTGAGACTCTGAGACATGGAGAGACCGAGGCACTGAGACACACAGACACAGAGACTCTGAGACACTGAGACACAGAGTCACTGAGGCACAGGGACACTGAGATACTCAGACTCTGTGACACTGAGACACTGAGTCACTGAGACACTGAGGCAGAGAGACACTGAGACACTGAGACTCTTATACACTGAGACACTGTGACACTGAGGCACAAAGACACTGAAACACTGAGAATCTGAGACATTGAGACACTGAGACACTGAGGCAGAGAGACACAGAGACACTGAGACACTGACACACTGACACACTGAGACACAGAGACACTGAGACACTGAGGCACAGAGACACAGAGACAGAGAGACACTGAGGCACAGAGACACTGAGATACTGAGACACTGAGACTCTGTGACACTGAGACACTGAGACACTGAGACACAGAGACACTGAGACACTGAGGCACAGAGACACTGAGACACAGAGACAATGAGACTCTGAGACCCTGAGACACTGAGGCAAAAAGACACTGAGACACAGAAACACTGAGACTCTGAGACACTGAGACACTAAGGCACAGAGACGCTGAGACACTGAGACACAGAGACATATAGACACTGAGACTCTGAGACTCTGAGACACTGAGACACACAGACAATGAGACACAGAGACATTGAGACACAGAGACAATGAGACTCTGAGACACTGAGACACTAAGGCACAGAGACACTGAGATACAGAGACACAGAGATTCTGAGACACTGAGTCATTGAGACACTGAGGCACAGAGGCACAGAGACACTGAGTCACAGAGGCACAGAGACACTGAGCCACTGATACACAGAGACATTGAGACACTGTCACACTGAGACACAGAGACGCTGAGGCACAGAGACACAGAGACCCAGAGACCGAGAAGCCCTGAGACATTGAGAAACAGAGACCGAGAGAGCAAGAGAACCAGACAACCTGAGACAAAAGAGACCCAGAGACACAGAGACACTGAGGCTCTGAGGCACAGAGACCCAGAGACGGTGAGAATCTGAGACACTGAGGCACTGAGACACAGAGACACTGAGACTCTGAGACGCTGAGACTCTGAGGCACTGAGACACAGAGACACTGAGGCACAGAGACACAGAGACACTGAGACTCTGAGACACTGAGACACTGAGGCGCAGGAACACTGAGACACAGTGACACAGAGAGACTAATCACAGAGACACAGAGACCCTGAGACATTGAGACACAGAGTCACAGAGACAAAGAGACACTGTGACACAGATTCACAGACACACTGAGACACTGGGACACAGAGACTTTGCAACACTGAGACACTGAGACACTGAGACACAGAGACACAGAGACATTGCGACTCTGAGACACGGAGACACAGAGACAGTGAGACACCGTGACACAGAGACATTGCGACTCTGAGACACTGAGACAATGAGACTCTGAGACACTGAGACACTGAGTCACTGAGACGCTGAGAGTCTGAGACTCTGAGGCACTGAGACTCTGTGACACTGAAACTCTGAGACTCTGAGACACTGAGACACAGAGACACTGACACACTGAGGGTCTGAGACACTGAGACTCTGAGACACTGAGTGACTGTGACTCTGAGACTCTGAGGCACTGAGACTCTGAGACACTGAGACTCTGAGACTCTGAGACACTGAGACTGTGAGACTATGAGACACCGAGACACCGAGACAAGGAGACTCTGAGACACAGAGGAACTGAGACACTGAGACTCTGAGACACTGAGACACAGAGACACAGAGACATTGAGACACTGAGTCACTGTGACACTGAGACTCTGAGACACTGAGACTCTGAGACCCTGTGACACTGGGACACAGAGACATTGAGACACTGAGACTCTGAGACTCTGAGACACTGAGACTCTGAGACACTGAGGGTCTGAGACACTGAGACTCTGAGACACTGAGGGTCTGAGACACTGAGGGTCTGAGACACTGAGACACTGAGACTCTGAGACGCTGAGTCACTGAGACTCTGAGACTCTGAGGCACTGAGACTCTGAGACCCTTAGACTCTGAGACTCTGAGACACTGAGAAACTGAGACACTGAGGCTCTGAGACAATGAGACACTGAGACACAGTGACTCTGAGACACTGAGTCACTGAGACTCTGAGACACTGAGACACGGAAACTCGGAGATTCTGAGACTCCGAGACACAGAGGAACTGAGACACTGAGACTCTGAGAATCTGAGACACTGAGATACAGAGACACTGAGACTCTGAGACAATGAGACACTGAGACTCTGAGACACTGAGTCACTGAGACTCTGAGACACTGAAACTCTGAGACTCTGAGACATTGAGACACAAGACACAGAGACTCTGAGACACTGTGTCACTGAGACACTGAGACTCTGAGACACTGAGAGACTGAGACTCTGAGACTCTGAGACACTGAGACACTGAGGCACAGAGACACTGAGGCTTGGGGACACTGAGACAAAGAGACACAGAGACACTGAGACTCTGAGACATGGAGAGACCGAGGCACTGAGACACACAGACACAGAGACTCTGAGACACTGAGACACAGAGTCACTGAGGCACAGGGACACTGAGATACTCAGACTCTGTGACACTGAGACACTGAGTCACTGAGACACTGAGGCAGAGAGACACTGAGACACTGAGACTCTTATACACTGAGACACTGTGACACTGAGGCACAAAGACACTGAAACACTGAGAATCTGAGACATTGAGACACTGAGACACTGAGGCAGAGAGACACAGAGACACTGAGACACTGACACACTGACACACTGAGACACAGAGACACTGAGACACTGAGGCACAGAGACACAGAGACAGAGAGACACTGAGGCACAGAGACACTGAGACACTGAGACACTGAGACTCTGTGACACTGAGACACTGAGACACTGAGACACAGAGACACTGAGACACTGAGGCACAGAGACACTGAGACACAGAGACAATGAGACTCTGAGACCCTGAGACACTGAGGCAAAAAGACACTGAGACACAGAAACACTGAGACTCTGAGACACTGAGACACTAAGGCACAGAGACGCTGAGACACTGAGACACAGAGACATATAGACACTGAGACTCTGAGACTCTGAGACACTGAGACACACAGACAATGAGACACAGAGACACTGAGACACAGAGACAATGAGACTCTGAGACACTGAGACACTAAGGCACAGAGACACTGAGATACAGAGACACAGAGATTCTGAGACACTGAGTCATTGAGACACTGATAGGCACAGAGGCACAGAGACACTGAGTCACAGAGGCACAGAGACACTGAGCCACTGATACACAGAGACATTGAGACACTGTCACACTGAGACACAGAGACGCTGAGGCACAGAGACACAGAGACACAGAGACACTCAGACTCTGTGACACTGAGACACTGAGTCACTGAGCCACTGAGGCAGAGAGACACTGAGACACTGAGACTCTCATACACTGAGACACTGTGACACTGAGGCACAGAGACACTGAGACGCAGAGACACTGAGACTCTGAGACTCTGAGACACTGAGGCACAGAGACACTGAGACCCAGAGACACTGAGACCCAGAGACACTGAGGCACAGAGACACTGAGACACTGAGACACGGAGTCACTGAGACAGTGAGACTCAGAGACACTGAGACACTGAGGCACAGAAACACTGAGACACTGAGACGCTGACACACTGAGGCACAGAGACACAGAGACACTGAGGCACAGAGACACTGAGACACTGAGACACAGAGACACTCAGACTCTGTGACACTGAGACACTGAGTCACTGAGACACTGAGACACAGAGACACTGAGACTCTGAGACACTGACACACTGAGGCACAGAGACACTGAGACACTGAGACACAGAGACACTAAGACTCTGAGATACTGAGACTCTGAGGTACTGAGACACAGAGACACTGAGGCAAAGAGACATTGTGACACTGAGACACAGAGACACTGAGACTTAGAGACAAAGAAACACTGAGACTCTGAGGAACTGAAACACAGAGACACTGAGACACGGAGGCACAGAAACAGTGAGACACAGAGACACTGAGACACTGAGGCACAGAGACACTGAGACACAGAGATACAGAGATAATGAGATTGTGAGACACTGAGGCAGAGAGACACTGAGACACAGTGACACAGAGACTCTGAGAAACTGAGACACTGAGACACTGAGGCTCAGAGACACTGAGAGTCTGAGACACAGAGACACAGAGACACTCAGACTCAGTGACACTGAGACACTGTGTCATTGAGACACTGAGGCAGAGAGACACTGAGATACTGAGGCACAGAGACACTGAGACACAGAGATACAGAGATAATGAGATTGTGAGACACTGAGGCAGAGAGACACTGAGACACAGAGACACAGAGACTCTGAGAAACTGAGACACTGAGACACTGAGGCTCAGAGACACTGAGAGTCTGAGACACAGAGACACAGAGACACTCAGACTCAGTGACACTGAGACACTGAGACACTGTGACACTGAGGCACAGAGACACTGAGATGCAGAGACACAGAGACTCTGAGACTCTGAGACACTGAGGCAAAGAGACACTGAGACACGGAGACACTGAGACACGGAGTTACTGAGACACAGAGACACAGAGACTCTAAGACACTGAAACACTGAGACAATGAGACTCTGAGACCCTGAGACACTGAGGCAAAAATACACTGAGACACAGAGGCACTGAGACTCTGAGACACTGAGACGCTGAGACTCTGAGGCACAGGGACACTGACACACAGAGGCACAGAGACACAGTAACACTGAGACTCTGAGACACTGAGATACTAAGGCACAGAGACACTGAGACACTGAGACACAGAGACATAGAGACACTGAGACTCTGAGACACTGAGACACGCAGACAATGAGACACAGAGACACTGAGACACGGAGACAATGAGACTCTGAGAAACTGAGACACTAAGGCAGAGAGACACTGAGACACTGAGACTCTTATACACTGAGACACTGTGACACTGAGGCACAAAGACACTGAAACACTGAGAATCTGAGACATTGAGACACTGAGACACTGAGTAAGAGAGACACAGAGACACTGACACACTGACACACTGAGACACAGAGACTCTGAAACACAGAGACACAGAGACACTGGGACTCTGAGACACTGAGGCACAGAGACACTGAGACACAGAGGAATTGAGACTCTGAGACACTGAGGCACAGAGACTCTGAGACACAGAGACACTGAGACACTGAGGCACAGAGACACAGAGACAAAGAGACACTGAGGCACAGAGACACTGAGACACTGAGACTCTGTGACACTGAGACACTGAGACACAGAGACACTGAGACACTGAGGCACAGAGACACTGAGACACAGAGACAATGAGACTCTGAGACCCTGAGACACTGAGGCAAAAAGACACTGAGACACAGAAACACTGAGACTCTGAGACACTGAGATACTAAGGCACAGAGACACTGAGACACTGAGACACAGAGACATGTAGACACTGAGACTCTGAGACACTGAGACACACAGACAATGAGACACAGAGACACTGAGACACAGAGACAATGAGACTCTGAGACACTGAGACACTAAGGCACAGAGACACTGAGATACAGAGACACAGAGACACAGAGATTCTGAGACACTGAGTCATTGAGACACTGAGGCACAGAGGCACAGAGACACTGAGTCACAGAGGCACAGAGACACTGAGCCACTGATACACAGAGACATTGAGACACTGTCACACTGAGACACAGAGACGCTGAGGCACAGAGACACAGAGACACAGAGACACTCAGACTCTGTGACACTGAGACACTGAGTCACTGAGACACTGAGGCAGAGAGACACTGAGACTCTTATACACTGAGACACTGAGGCACAGAGACACTGAGACACAGAGACACAGAGACTCTGAGACTCTGAGACACTGAGGCACAGAGACACTGAGACACTGAGATCCAGAGACACTGAGACCCAGAGACACTGAGGCACAGAGACACTGAGACACTGAGACACGGAGTCACTGAGACAGTGAGACTCAGAGACACTGAGACACTGAGGCACAGAAACACTGAGACACTGAGACGCTGACACACTGAGGCACAGAGACACAGAGACACTGAGGCACAGAGACACTGAGACACAGAGACACTCAGACTCTGTGACACTGAGACACTGAGGCACAGAGACACTGAGACACAGAGACACTCAGACTCTGTGACACTGAGACACTGAGTCACAGAGACACTGAGACACAGAGACACTGAGACACTGAGACACTAAGACTCTGAGATACTGAGACTCTGAGACACTGAGGCACAGAGACACAGAGACTCTGAGACACTGAGACACTCAGACTCTGTGACACTGAGACACTGAGTCACTGAGACACTGAGACACAGAGACACTGAGACTCTGAGACGCTGACACACTGAGGCACAGAGACTCTGAGACACTGAGACACAGAGACACTAAGACTCTGAGACTCTGAGACTCTGAGACACTGAGGCACAGAGGCACAGAGACTCTGAGGTACTGAGACACATTGACACTGAGGCAAAGAGACATTGTGACACTGAGACACAGAGACACTGAGACTTAGAGACACAGAAACACTGAGACTCTGAGGAACTGAAACACAGAGACACTGAGACACGGAGGCACAGAAACAGTGAGACACAGAGACACTGAGACACTGAGGCACAGAGGCACTGAGACACTGAGACACAGAGACTCTGAGAAACTGAGACACTGAGACACTGAGGCTCAGAGACACTGAGAGTCTGAGACACAGAGACACAGAGACACTCAGACTCAGTGACACTGAGACACTGTGTCATTGAGACACTGAGTCAGAGAGACACTGAGACACTGAGACTCTTATACACTGAGGCACAGAGACACTGAGACGCAGAGACACAGAGACTCTGAGACTCTGAGACACTGAGGCACAGAGACACTGAGACACGGAGACACGCAGACAGTGAGACACGGTGTTACTGAGACACAGAGACACAGAGACTCTAAGGCACTGAAACACTGAGACAATGAGACTCTGAGACCCTGAGACACTGAGGCAAAAATACACTGAGACACAGAGGCACTGAGACTCTGAGACTCTGAGACTCTGAGAAACTGAGACACTGAGGCTCTGAGACAATGAGACACTGAGACACAGTGACTCTGAGACACTGAGTCACTGAGACTCTGAGACACTGAGACACGGAAACTCTGAGATTCTGAGACTCCGAGACACGGAGGAACTGAGACACTGAGACTCTGAGAATCTGAGACACTGAGATACAGAGACACTGAGACTCTGAGACAATGAGACACTGAGACCATGAGACACTGAGTCACTGAGACTCTGAGACACTGAAACTCTTGAGACTCGTAGACATTGAGACACAAGACACAGAGACTTTGAGACACTGTGTCACTGAGACACTGAGACACTGAGACTCTGAGACACTGAGAGACTGAGACTCTGAGACTCTGAGACACTGAGACACTGAGGCACGGGGACACTGAGACAAAGAGACATAGAGACACTGAGACACTGAGACTCTGAGACACGGAGACACTGAGGCACAGAGACACACAGACACAGAGACTCAGTGTCTTAGTGTCCCAATATCTCAGCTTCTCTGGGTCTCTGGCTCTCTGTGTCTCAATATATCTGGGTCTCTGGGTCTCTGTGCCTCAGTGTCTCAGGGTCTCAGTGTCTCAGTTCCTGAATATCTCAGGGTCTCTGGGTCTCTGGGTCTCGGGGTCTCTGTGTCTCAGTGTCTCAGTGCCTCAGTGCCTCAATGTATCAGGGTCTCTGGGTCATTTGGTCTCTGGGTCTCTGTGTCACAGTGTCACAGTGTCTCAATGTCTCAATGTCTCAGTGTCTCTGGGTCTCAGTGTCTCAGTGTCTCAATGTCTCAGGGTCTCAGTGTCTCAGTGTCTCAATGTCTCAGGGTCTCTGGGTCTCAGGGTCTCAGTATCTCAATGTATCGGGGTCTCTGGGTCTCAAGATCTCTGGGTCTGTGTATCTCAGTGTCTCAATGTCTCAGGGTCTCTGGGTCTCATGTTCAGGGTCTCAGGGTCTCTGGGTCTCAGTATCTCAATATATCAGGGTCTCTGGGTCTCAAGATCCCTGGGCCTCTGGGTCTCTGTGTCTCAGTGTCTCAATGTCTCAGGGTCTCTGGGTCTCAGGACCTCTGGGTCTCTGGGTCTCTGAGTCTCAGTGTTTCTGAGACACTGAGACACAAAGATCCAGAGAAACCGAGACCCTGAGACCCAGAGACACTGACACATTGAGACACTGAGATACAAAGACCCAGAGACACTGAGAAACTGAGGCACAGAGCCAGAGACCCAGAGGCGGTGAGACACTGAGACACTGAGGCACAGAGACCCTGAGACCCAGAGAACCAGAGACCATGAGACACTGAGACACAGAGACCCAGAGGCACTGAGACACAGAGTCCCAGAGAGCCTGAGACCCAGAGAGCCTGAGACACAGAGACCCAGAGACCCAGAGACCGAGAAGTCCTGAGACATTGAGAAACAGAGACCGAGAGAGCAAGAGAACCAGACAACCTGAGACAAAAGAGACCCAGAGACACAGAGACCCAGAGACGGTGAGACTCTGAGACACTGAGGCACTGAGACACAGAGACACTGAGACTCTGAGACGCTGAGACTCTGAGGCACTGAGACACAGAGACACTGAGGCACAGAGACACAGAGACACTGAGACACTGAGACTCTGAGACACTGAGACTCTGAGGCACTGAGACACAGAGACACAGAGACACTGAGACACTGAGGCACAGAGACACAGAGACAATGAGACACTGAGATACAGAGACACAGAGACTCTGAGACAATGAGACACTGAGTCACAGAGACTGGAGGAACTGAGGCACTGAGACACTGAGGCGCAGGAACACTGAGACTCTGAGACACAGAGACACAGTGACACAGAGAGACTAATCACAGAGACACAGAGACCCTGAGACATTGAGACACAGAGTCACAGAGACAAAGAGACACTGTGACACAGATTCACAGACACACTGAGACACTGGGACACAGAGACTTTGCAACACTGAGACACTGAGACACTGAGACACAGAGACATTGCGACTCTGAGACACGGAGACACAGAGACAGTGAGACACCGTGACACAGAGACATTGCGACTCTGAGACACTGAGACAATGAGACTCTGAGACACTGAGACACTGAGTCACTGAGACGCTGAGAGTCTGAGACTGTGAGGCACTGAGACTCTGTGACACTGAAACTCTGAGACTCTGAGACACTGAGACACAGAGACACTGACACACTGAGGGTCTGAGACACTGAGACACTGAGACTCTGAGACACTGAGTGACTGTGACTCTGAGACTCTGAGGCACTGAGACTCTGAGACACTGAGACACTGAGACACTGAGACTCTGAGACTATGAGAGACCGAGACACTGAGACAAGGAGACTCTGAGACACAGAGGAACTGAGACACTGAGACTCTGAGACACTGAGACACAGAGACACAGAGACATTGAGACACTGAGTCACTGTGACACTGAGACTCTGAGACACTGAGACTCTGAGACCCTGTGACACTGGGACACAGAGACATTGAGACACTGAGACTCTGAGACTCTGAGACACTGAGACTCTGAGACACTGAGGGTCTGAGACACTGAGACTCTGAGACACTGAGGGTCTGAGACACTGAGGGTCTGAGACACTGAGACACTGAGACTCTGAGACACTGAGTCACTGAGACTCTGAGACTCTGAGGCACTGAGACTCTGAGACCCTTAGACTCTGAGACTCTGAGACACTGAGAAACTGAGACACTGAGGCTCTGAGACAATGAGACACTGAGACACAGTGACTCTGAGACACTGAGTCACTGAGACTCTGAGACACTGAGACACGGAAACTCTGAGATTCTGAGACTCCGAGACACAGAGGAACTGAGACACTGAGACTCTGAGAATCTGAGACACTGAGATACAGAGACACTGAGACTCTGAGACAATGAGACACTGAGACTCTGAGACACTGAGTCACTGAGACTCTGAGACACTGAAACTCTGAGACTCTGAGACATTGAGACACAAGACACAGAGACTCTGAAACACTGTGTCACTGAGACACTGAGACTCTGAGACACTGAGAGACTGAGACTCTGAGACTCTGAGACACTGAGACACTGAGGCACAGAGACACTGAGGCTTGGGGACACTGAGACAAAGAGACACAGAGACACTGAGACTCTGAGACATGGAGAGACCGAGGCACAGAGACACACAGACACAGAGACTCTGAGACACTGAGACACAGAGTCACTGAGGCACAGGGACACTGAGATACTCAGACTCTGTGACACTGAGACACTGAGTCACTGAGACACTGAGGCAGAGAGACACTGAGACACTGAGACTCTTATACACTGAGACACTGTGACACTGAGGCACAAAGACACTGAAACACTGAGAAGCTGAGACATTGAGACACTGAGACACTGAGGCAGAGAGACACAGAGACACTGAGACACTGAGACACTGACACACTGAGACACAGAGACACTGAGACGCTGAGGCACAGAGACACAGAGACAGAGAGACACTGAGGCACAGAGACACTGAGACACTGAGACACTGAGACTCTGTGACACTGAGACATTGAGACACTGAGACACTGAGGCACAGAGACACTGAGACACAGAGACAATGAGACTCTGAGACCCTGAGACACTGAGGCAAAAAGACACTGAGACACAGAAACACTGAGACTCTGAGACACTGAGACACTAAGGCATAAAGACACTGAGACACTGAGACACAGAGACATATAGACACTGAGACTCTGAGACACTGAGACACACAGACAATGAGACACAGAGACACTGAGACACAGAGACAATGAGACTCTGAGACACTGAGACACTAAGGCACAGAGACACTGAGATACAGAGACACAGAGATTCTGAGACACTGAGTCATTGAGACACTGAGGCACAGAGGCACAGAGACACTGAGTCACAGAGGCACAGAGACACTGAGCCACTGATACACAGAGACATTGAGACACTGTCACACTGAGACACAGAGACGCTGAGGCACAGAGACACAGAGACACTCAGACTCTGTGACACTGAGACACTGAGTCACTGAGCCACTGAGGCAGAGAGACACTAAGACACTGAGACTCTTATACACTGAGACACTGAGACTCTGTGACACTGAGACACTGAGACACAGAGACACTGAGGCACAGAGACACTGAGACTCTGAGAAAATGAAACACAGAGACACTGAGACACTGAGACACAGAGACACTGAGGCAGAGAGACACTGAGACACTGAGACTCTTATACACTGAGACACTGTAACACTGAGGCACAGAGACACTGAGATGCAGAGACACAGAGACTTTGAGTCTCTGAGACACTGAGGCACAGCGACTCTGAGACACTGAGACGCAGAGACACAGAGACACTGAGACACTGAGGCACAGAGACTCTGAGACACAGAGGCACTGAGACACTGAGGCACAGAGACACTGAGACACTGAGGCACAGCGACACTGAGACACTGAGGCACTGAGACACTGAGGCACAGAAACACAGAGACACTCAGACTCAGTGACACTGAGACACTGAGTCACTGAGACACTGAGGCAGAGAGACACTGAGACACTGAGACTCTTATACACTGTGACACGGAGGCACAGAGACACTGAGACGCAGAGACACAGAGACTCTGAGACTCTGAGGCACAGAGACACTGAGACACTGAGACAGTGAGACACGGAGGCACAGAGACAGTGAGACACAGAGACACTGAGACGCTGAGACACTGAGGCACTGAGAACTGAGACACAGAGACACAGAGACACAGAGACTCTAAGACACTGAAACACTGAAACAATAAGACTCTGAGACCCTGAGACACTGAGGCAAAAAGACACTGAGACACAGAGGCACTGAGACTCTGAGACACTGAGACACTGAGACACAGAGACACTGAGGCACAGAGACACTGAGACACAGAAACACTGAGACTCTGAGACACTGAGACACTAAGGCACAGAGACACTGAGACACTAAGACACAGAGACATATAGACGCTGAGACTCTGAGGAACTGAAACACAGAGACACTGAGACACTGAGACACAGAGGCACAGAAACAGTGAGACACAGAGACGCTGAGACACTGTGGCAGAGAGACACTGAGACACTGTGACACTGAGGCACAGAGACACTGAGATGCTGAGACACAGAGACTTTGAGACTCTGAGACACTGAGGCACAGAGAAACTGAGACACAGAGACACTGAGACACGGAGGAACAGAGACAGTGAGACACAGAGACACTGAGACACTGAGACTCTGTGACACTGAGACTCTGAGACAGTGAGGCACAGAGACACAGAGACACTGAGACACTGAGACTCTGAGACACTGAGAAACTGAGACACTGAGGCAAAGAGACACTGTGACACTGAGACACAGAGACACTGAGACTTAGAGACACAGAGACACTGAGACTCTGAGGAAGTGAAGCACAGAGACACTGAGACACTGAGACACGGAGGCACAGAAACAGTGAGACACAGAGACACTGAAACACTGAGACACGGAAACACTGAGACACTGACGCACAGAGACACTGAGACACAGAGAGTCTGAGATACTGCGACACTGAGACAGTGAGGCACAGAGACACTGAGACACAGAGACACAGAGAGTCTGAGAAACTGAGACACTGAGGCACAGAGACACTGAGACACAGAGACACTGAGACTCTGAGACACTGAGACACAGAGGCACAGAGACACTGAGACACAGAGAATCTGAGACACTGAGACACTGACAAACTGAGACACAGAGACTCTGAGACACAAAGACACAGAAACTCTGAGACTCTGAGACACTGAGACACCTGAGGCACAGAGACACTGAGACACAGAGACACTGAGACACAGAGACACTGACACACTGAGACACTGAGGCACAGAGACACTGAGACACATAGACAAAGAGACACTAAGACTCAGAGACACAGAGACAATCAGACTCTGAGAAACTGACACACTGAGACACCGAGGCACAGAGACTCTGAGACACCGAGGCACAGAGACTCTGTGACGCTGAGACACTGAGTCACTGAGACACTGAGACACAGAGACACTGAGACTCTGAGACACGGACACACTGAGGCACAGAGACTCTGAGACACTGAGACACTAAGACTCTGAGGCACTGAGACAGAGAGACACTGAGGCAAAGAGACACTGTGACACCGAGACACAGAGACACTGAGACTTAGAGACACAGAAACACTCAGACTCTGAGGAACTGAAACACAGAAACACTGAGACACGGAGGCACAGAGGCACAGGAACAGTGAGACACAGAGACGCTGAGACACTGTGGCAGAGAGACACTGAGACACTGTGACACTGAGGCACAGAGACACTGAGACGCTGAGACACAGAGACTTTGAGACTCTGAGACACTGAGGCACAGAGAAACTGAGACACAGAGACACTGAGACACTGAGACATGGAGGCACAGAGACAGTGAGACACAGAGACACTGAGACACTCAGACTCTGTGACACTGAGACTCTGAGACACTGAGACACTGAGGCACAGAGACACAGAGACACTGAGACTCTGAGACTCTGAGACACCGAGACACTGAGACAAGGAGACTCTGAGACACAGAGGAACTGAGACACTGAGACTCTGAGACACTGAGACACAGAGACACAGAGACATTGAGACACTGACTCACTGTGACACTGAGACTCTGAGACACTGAGACTCTGAGACCCTGTGACACTGGGACACAGAGACATTGAGACACTGAGACTCTGAGACTCTGAGACACTGAGACTCTGAGACACTGAGGGTCTGAGACACTGAGACTCTGAGACACTGAGGGTCTGAGACACTGAGGGTCTGAGACACTGAGACACTGAGACTCTGAGACACTGAGTCACTGAGACTCTGAGACTCTGAGGCACTGAGACTCTGAGACCCTTAGACTCTGAGACTCTGAGACACTGAGAAACTGAGACACTGAGGCTCTGAGACAATGAGACACTGAGACACAGTGACTCTGAGACACTGAGTCACTGAGACTCTGAGACACTGAGACACGGAAACTCTGAGATTCTGAGACTCCGAGACACAGAGGAACTGAGACACTGAGACTCTGAGAATCTGAGACACTGAGATACAGAGACACTGAGACTCTGAGACAATGAGACACTGAGACTCTGAGACACTGAGTCACTGAGACTCTGAGACACTGAAACTCTGAGACTCTGAGACATTGAGACACAAGACACAGAGACTCTGAAACACTGTGTCACTGAGACACTGAGACTCTGAGACACTGAGAGACTGAGACTCTGAGACTCTGAGACACTGAGACACTGAGGCACAGAGACACTGAGGCTTGGGGACACTGAGACAAAGAGACACAGAGACACTGAGACTCTGAGACATGGAGAGACCGAGGCACAGAGACACACAGACACAGAGACTCTGAGACACTGAGACACAGAGTCACTGAGGCACAGGGACACTGAGATACTCAGACTCTGTGACACTGAGACACTGAGTCACTGAGACACTGAGGCAGAGAGACACTGAGACACTGAGACTCTTATACACTGAGACACTGTGACACTGAGGCACAAAGACACTGAAACACTGAGAAGCTGAGACATTGAGACACTGAGACACTGAGGCAGAGAGACACAGAGACACTGAGACACTGAGACACTGACACACTGAGACACAGAGACACTGAGACGCTGAGGCACAGAGACACAGAGACAGAGAGACACTGAGGCACAGAGACACTGAGACACTGAGACACTGAGACTCTGTGACACTGAGACATTGAGACACTGAGACACTGAGGCACAGAGACACTGAGACACAGAGACAATGAGACTCTGAGACCCTGAGACACTGAGGCAAAAAGACACTGAGACACAGAAACACTGAGACTCTGAGACACTGAGACACTAAGGCATAAAGACACTGAGACACTGAGACACAGAGACATATAGACACTGAGACTCTGAGACACTGAGACACACAGACAATGAGACACAGAGACACTGAGACACAGAGACAATGAGACTCTGAGACACTGAGACACTAAGGCACAGAGACACTGAGATACAGAGACACAGAGATTCTGAGACACTGAGTCATTGAGACACTGAGGCACAGAGGCACAGAGACACTGAGTCACAGAGGCACAGAGACACTGAGCCACTGATACACAGAGACATTGAGACACTGTCACACTGAGACACAGAGACGCTGAGGCACAGAGACACAGAGACACTCAGACTCTGTGACACTGAGACACTGAGTCACTGAGCCACTGAGGCAGAGAGACACTAAGACACTGAGACTCTTATACACTGAGACACTGAGACTCTGTGACACTGAGACACTGAGACACAGAGACACTGAGGCACAGAGACACTGAGACTCTGAGAAAATGAAACACAGAGACACTGAGACACTGAGACACAGAGACACTGAGGCAGAGAGACACTGAGACACTGAGACTCTTATACACTGAGACACTGTAACACTGAGGCACAGAGACACTGAGATGCAGAGACACAGAGACTTTGAGTCTCTGAGACACTGAGGCACAGAGACTCTGAGACACTGAGACGCAGAGACACAGAGACACTGAGACACTGAGGCACAGAGACTCTGAGACACAGAGGCACTGAGACACTGAGGCACAGAGACACTGAGACACTGAGGCACAGCGACACTGAGACACTGAGGCACTGAGACACTGAGGCACAGAAACACAGAGACACTCAGACTCAGTGACACTGAGACACTGAGTCACTGAGACACTGAGGCAGAGAGACACTGAGACACTGAGACTCTTATACACTGTGACACGGAGGCACAGAGACACTGAGACGCAGAGACACAGAGACTCTGAGACTCTGAGGCACAGAGACACTGAGACACTGAGACAGTGAGACACGGAGGCACAGAGACAGTGAGACACAGAGACACTGAGACGCTGAGACACTGAGGCACTGAGAACTGAGACACAGAGACACAGAGACACAGAGACTCTAAGACACTGAAACACTGAAACAATAAGACTCTGAGACCCTGAGACACTGAGGCAAAAAGACACTGAGACACAGAGGCACTGAGACTCTGAGACACTGAGACACTGAGACACAGAGACACTGAGGCACAGAGACACTGAGACACAGAAACACTGAGACTCTGAGACACTGAGACACTAAGGCACAGAGACACTGAGACACTAAGACACAGAGACATATAGACGCTGAGACTCTGAGGAACTGAAACACAGAGACACTGAGACACTGAGACACAGAGGCACAGAAACAGTGAGACACAGAGACGCTGAGACACTGTGGCAGAGAGACACTGAGACACTGTGACACTGAGGCACAGAGACACTGAGATGCTGAGACACAGAGACTTTGAGACTCTGAGACACTGAGGCACAGAGAAACTGAGACACAGAGACACTGAGACACGGAGGAACAGAGACAGTGAGACACAGAGACACTGAGACACTGAGACTCTGTGACACTGAGACTCTGAGACAGTGAGGCACAGAGACACAGAGACACTGAGACACTGAGACTCTGAGACACTGAGAAACTGAGACACTGAGGCAAAGAGACACTGTGACACTGAGACACAGAGACACTGAGACTTAGAGACACAGAGACACTGAGACTCTGAGGAAGTGAAGCACAGAGACACTGAGACACTGAGACACGGAGGCACAGAAACAGTGAGACACAGAGACACTGAAACACTGAGACACGGAAACACTGAGACACTGACGCACAGAGACACTGAGACACAGAGAGTCTGAGATACTGCGACACTGAGACAGTGAGGCACAGAGACACTGAGACACAGAGACACAGAGAGTCTGAGAAACTGAGACACTGAGGCACAGAGACACTGAGACACAGAGACACTGAGACTCTGAGACACTGAGACACAGAGGCACAGAGACACTGAGACACAGAGAATCTGAGACACTGAGACACTGACAAACTGAGACACAGAGACTCTGAGACACAAAGACACAGAAACTCTGAGACTCTGAGACACTGAGACACCTGAGGCACAGAGACACTGAGACACAGAGACACTGAGACACAGAGACACTGACACACTGAGACACTGAGGCACAGAGACACTGAGACACATAGACAAAGAGACACTAAGACTCAGAGACACAGAGACAATCAGACTCTGAGAAACTGACACACTGAGACACCGAGGCACAGAGACTCTGAGACACCGAGGCACAGAGACTCTGTGACGCTGAGACACTGAGTCACTGAGACACTGAGACACAGAGACACTGAGACTCTGAGACACGGACACACTGAGGCACAGAGACTCTGAGACACTGAGACACTAAGACTCTGAGGCACTGAGACAGAGAGACACTGAGGCAAAGAGACACTGTGACACCGAGACACAGAGACACTGAGACTTAGAGACACAGAAACACTCAGACTCTGAGGAACTGAAACACAGAAACACTGAGACACGGAGGCACAGAGGCACAGAAACAGTGAGACACAGAGACGCTGAGACACTGTGGCAGAGAGACACTGAGACACTGTGACACTGAGGCACAGAGACACTGAGACGCTGAGACACAGAGACTTTGAGACTCTGAGACACTGAGGCACAGAGAAACTGAGACACAGAGACACTGAGACACTGAGACATGGAGGCACAGAGACAGTGAGACACAGAGACACTGAGACACTCAGACTCTGTGACACTGAGACTCTGAGACACTGAGACACTGAGGCACAGAGACACAGAGACACTGAGACTCTGAGACTCTGAGACACCGAGACACTGAGACAAGGAGACTCTGAGACACAGAGGAACTGAGACACTGAGACTCTGAGACACTGAGACACAGAGACACAGAGACATTGAGACACTGACTCACTGTGACACTGAGACTCTGAGACACTGAGACTCTGAGACCCTGTGACACTGGGACACAGAGACATTGAGACACTGAGACTCTGAGACTCTGAGACACTGAGACTCTGAGACACTGAGGGTCTGAGACACTGAGACTCTGAGACACTGAGGGTCTGAGACACTGAGGGTCTGAGACACTGAGACACTGAGACTCTGAGACACTGAGTCACTGAGACTCTGAGACTCTGAGGCACTGAGACTCTGAGACCCTTAGACTCTGAGACTCTGAGACACTGAGAAACTGAGACACTGAGGCTCTGAGACAATGAGACACTGAGACACAGTGACTCTGAGACACTGAGTCACTGAGACTCTGAGACACTGAGACACGGAAACTCTGAGATTCTGAGACTCCGAGACACAGAGACTCTGAGACACTGTGTCACTGAGACACAGAGACTCTGAGAAACTGAGAGACTGAGACTCTGAGACTCTGAGACACTGAGACACTGAGGCACAGAGACACTGAGGCTTGGGGACACTGAGACAAAGAGACACAGAGACACTGAGACTCTGAGACATGGAGACACTGAGGCACAGAGACACACAGACACAGAGACTCTGAGACACTGAGACACAGAGTCACTGAGACACTGAGGCAGAGAGACACTGAGACACTGAGACTCTTATACACTGAGACACTGTGACACTGAGGCACAAAGACACTGAAACACTGAGAATCTGAGACATTGAGACACTGAGACACTGAGGCAGAGAGACACAGAGACACTGAGACACTGACACACTGACACACTGACACACTGAGACACAGAGACACTGAGACACTGAGGCACAGAGACACTGAGACAGAGAGACACTGAGACACAGAGACACTGAGACACTGAGACACTGAGACTCTGTGACACTGAGACACTGAGACACAGAGACACTGAGGCACAGAGACACTGAGACTCTGAGGAAATGAAACACAGAGACACTGAGACACTGAGACACAGAGACACTGAGGCAGAGAGACACTGAGACACTGAGACTCTTATACACTGAGACACTGTGACACTGAGGCACAGAGACACTGAGATGCAGAGACACAGAGACTTTGAGTCTCTGAGACACTGAGGCACAGAGACTCTGAGACACTGAGACGCAGAGACACAGAGACACTGAGACACTGAGGCACAGAGACTCTGAGACACAGAGGCACTGAGACACTGAGGCACAGAGACACTGAGACACTGAGGCACAGCGACACTGAGACACTGAGGCACTGAGACACTGAGGCACAGAAACACAGAGACACTCAGACTCAGTGACACTGAGACACTGAGTCACTGAGACACTGAGGCAGAGAGACACTGAGACACTGAGACTCTTATACACTGTGACACGGAGGCACAGAGACACTGAGACGCAGAGACACAGAGACTCTGAGACTCTGAGGCACAGAGACACTGAGACACTGAGACAGTGAGACACGGAGGCACAGAGACAGTGAGACACAGAGACACTGAGACGCTGAGACACTGAGGCACTGAGAACTGAGACACAGAGACACAGAGACACAGAGACTCTAAGACACTGAAACACTGAAACAATAAGACTCTGAGACCCTGAGACACTGAGGCAAAAAGACACTGAGACACAGAGGCACTGAGACTCTGAGACACTGAGACACTGAGACACAGAGACACTGAGGCACAGAGACACTGAGACACAGAAACACTGAGACTCTGAGACACTGAGACACTAAGGCACAGAGACACTGAGACACTAAGACACAGAGACATATAGACGCTGAGACTCTGAGGAACTGAAACACAGAGACACTGAGACACTGAGACACAGAGGCACAGAAACAGTGAGACACAGAGACGCTGAGACACTGTGGCAGAGAGACACTGAGACACTGTGACACTGAGGCACAGAGACACTGAGATGCTGAGACACAGAGACTTTGAGACTCTGAGACACTGAGGCACAGAGAAACTGAGACACAGAGACACTGAGACACGGAGGAACAGAGACAGTGAGACACAGAGACACTGAGACACTGAGACTCTGTGACACTGAGACTCTGAGACAGTGAGGCACAGAGACACAGAGACACTGAGACACTGAGACTCTGAGACACTGAGAAACTGAGACACTGAGGCAAAGAGACACTGTGACACTGAGACACAGAGACACTGAGACTTAGAGACACAGAGACACTGAGACTCTGAGGAAGTGAAGCACAGAGACACTGAGACACTGAGACACGGAGGCACAGAAACAGTGAGACACAGAGACACTGAAACACTGAGACACGGAAACACTGAGACACTGACGCACAGAGACACTGAGACACAGAGAGTCTGAGATACTGCGACACTGAGACAGTGAGGCACAGAGACACTGAGACACAGAGACACAGAGAGTCTGAGAAACTGAGACACTGAGGCACAGAGACACTGAGACACTGAGAATCTGAGACACTGAGACACTGACAAACTGAGACACAGAGACTCTGAGACACAAAGACACAGAAACTCTGAGACTCTGAGACACTGAGACACCTGAGGCACAGAGACACTGAGACACAGAGACACTGAGACACAGAGACACTGACACACTGAGACACTGAGGCACAGAGACACTGAGACACATAGACAAAGAGACACTAAGACTCAGAGACACAGAGACAATCAGACTCTGAGAAACTGACACACTGAGACACCGAGGCACAGAGACTCTGAGACACCGAGGCACAGAGACTCTGTGACGCTGAGACACTGAGTCACTGAGACACTGAGACACAGAGACACTGAGACTCTGAGACACGGACACACTGAGGCACAGAGACTCTGAGACACTGAGACACTAAGACTCTGAGGCACTGAGACAGAGAGACACTGAGGCAAAGAGACACTGTGACACCGAGACACAGAGACACTGAGACTTAGAGACACAGAAACACTCAGACTCTGAGGAACTGAAACACAGAAACACTGAGACACGGAGGCACAGAGGCACAGAAACAGTGAGACACAGAGACGCTGAGACACTGTGGCAGAGAGACACTGAGACACTGTGACACTGAGGCACAGAGACACTGAGACGCTGAGACACAGAGACTTTGAGACTCTGAGACACTGAGGCACAGAGAAACTGAGACACAGAGACACTGAGACACTGAGACATGGAGGCACAGAGACAGTGAGACACAGAGACACTGAGACACTCAGACTCTGTGACACTGAGACTCTGAGACACTGAGACACTGAGGCACAGAGACACAGAGACACTGAGACTCTGAGACTCTGAGACACCGAGACACTGAGACAAGGAGACTCTGAGACACAGAGGAACTGAGACACTGAGACTCTGAGACACTGAGACACAGAGACACAGAGACATTGAGACACTGACTCACTGTGACACTGAGACTCTGAGACACTGAGACTCTGAGACGCTGTGACACTGGGACACAGAGACATTGAGACACTGAGACTCTGAGACTCTGAGACACTGAGACTCTGAGACACTGAGGGTCTGAGACACTGAGACTCTGAGACACTGAGG
This sequence comes from Carcharhinus amblyrhynchos, assembly GCF_965287045.1. Taxonomy (NCBI): domain Eukaryota; kingdom Metazoa; phylum Chordata; class Chondrichthyes; order Carcharhiniformes; family Carcharhinidae; genus Carcharhinus; species Carcharhinus amblyrhynchos. The sequence goes on from NW_027649878.1 coordinate 167,001, forward strand.
GTCTGAGACACTGAGGGTCTGAGACACTGAGACACTGAGACTCTGAGACACTGAGTCACTGAGACTCTGAGACTCTGAGGCACTGAGACTCTGAGACCCTTAGACTCTGAGACTCTGAGACACTGAGAAACTGAGACACTGAGGCTCTGAGACAATGAGACACTGAGACACAGTGACTCTGAGACACTGAGTCACTGAGACTCTGAGACACTGAGACACGGAAACTCTGAGATTCTGAGACTCCGAGACACAGAGACTCTGAGACACTGTGTCACTGAGACACAGAGACTCTGAGAAACTGAGAGACTGAGACTCTGAGACTCTGAGACACTGAGACACTGAGGCACAGAGACACTGAGGCTTGGGGACACTGAGACAAAGAGACACAGAGACACTGAGACTCTGAGACATGGAGACACTGAGGCACAGAGACACACAGACACAGAGACTCTGAGACACTGAGACACAGAGTCACTGAGACACTGAGGCAGAGAGACACTGAGACACTGAGACTCTTATACACTGAGACACTGTGACACTGAGGCACAAAGACACTGAAACACTGAGAATCTGAGACATTGAGACACTGAGACACTGAGGCAGAGAGACACAGAGACACTGAGACACTGACACACTGACACACTGACACACTGAGACACAGAGACACTGAGACACTGAGGCACAGAGACACTGAGACAGAGAGACACTGAGACACAGAGACACTGAGACACTGAGACACTGAGACTCTGTGACACTGAGACACTGAGACACAGAGACACTGAGGCACAGAGACACTGAGACTCTGAGGAAATGAAACACAGAGACACTGAGACACTGAGACACAGAGACACTGAGGCAGAGAGACACTGAGACACTGAGACTCTTATACACTGAGACACTGTGACACTGAGGCACAGAGACACTGAGATGCAGAGACACAGAGACTTTGAGTCTCTGAGACACTGAGGCACAGAGACTCTGAGACACTGAGACGCAGAGACACAGAGACACTGAGACACTGAGGCACAGAGACTCTGAGACACAGAGGCACTGAGACACTGAGGCACAGAGACACTGAGACACTGAGGCACAGCGACACTGAGACACTGAGGCACTGAGACACTGAGGCACAGAAACACAGAGACACTCAGACTCAGTGACACTGAGACACTGAGTCACTGAGACACTGAGGCAGAGAGACACTGAGACACTGAGACTCTTATACACTGTGACACGGAGGCACAGAGACACTGAGACGCAGAGACACAGAGACTCTGAGACTCTGAGGCACAGAGACACTGAGACACTGAGACAGTGAGACACGGAGGCACAGAGACAGTGAGACACAGAGACACTGAGACGCTGAGACACTGAGGCACTGAGAACTGAGACACAGAGACACAGAGACACAGAGACTCTAAGACACTGAAACACTGAAACAATAAGACTCTGAGACCCTGAGACACTGAGGCAAAAAGACACTGAGACACAGAGGCACTGAGACTCTGAGACACTGAGACACTGAGACACAGAGACACTGAGGCACAGAGACACTGAGACACAGAAACACTGAGACTCTGAGACACTGAGACACTAAGGCACAGAGACACTGAGACACTAAGACACAGAGACATATAGACGCTGAGACTCTGAGGAACTGAAACACAGAGACACTGAGACACTGAGACACAGAGGCACAGAAACAGTGAGACACAGAGACGCTGAGACACTGTGGCAGAGAGACACTGAGACACTGTGACACTGAGGCACAGAGACACTGAGATGCTGAGACACAGAGACTTTGAGACTCTGAGACACTGAGGCACAGAGAAACTGAGACACAGAGACACTGAGACACGGAGGAACAGAGACAGTGAGACACAGAGACACTGAGACACTGAGACTCTGTGACACTGAGACTCTGAGACAGTGAGGCACAGAGACACAGAGACACTGAGACACTGAGACTCTGAGACACTGAGAAACTGAGACACTGAGGCAAAGAGACACTGTGACACTGAGACACAGAGACACTGAGACTTAGAGACACAGAGACACTGAGACTCTGAGGAAGTGAAGCACAGAGACACTGAGACACTGAGACACGGAGGCACAGAAACAGTGAGACACAGAGACACTGAAACACTGAGACACGGAAACACTGAGACACTGACGCACAGAGACACTGAGACACAGAGAGTCTGAGATACTGCGACACTGAGACAGTGAGGCACAGAGACACTGAGACACAGAGACACAGAGAGTCTGAGAAACTGAGACACTGAGGCACAGAGACACAGAGACACAGAGACACAGAGACACTGAGACTCTGAGACACTGAGACACAGAGGCACAGAGACACTGAGACACAGAGAATCTGAGACACTGAGACACTGACAAACTGAGACACAGAGACTCTGAGACACAAAGACACAGAAACTCTGAGACTCTGAGACACTGAGACACCTGAGGCACAGAGACACTGAGACACAGAGACACTGAGACACAGAGACACTGACACACTGAGACACTGAGGCACAGAGACACTGAGACACATAGACAAAGAGACACTAAGACTCAGAGACACAGAGACAATCAGACTCTGAGAAACTGACACACTGAGACACCGAGGCACAGAGACTCTGAGACACCGAGGCACAGAGACTCTGTGACGCTGAGACACTGAGTCACTGAGACACTGAGACACAGAGACACTGAGACTCTGAGACACGGACACACTGAGGCACAGAGACTCTGAGACACTGAGACACTAAGACTCTGAGGCACTGAGACAGAGAGACACTGAGGCAAAGAGACACTGTGACACCGAGACACAGAGACACTGAGACTTAGAGACACAGAAACACTCAGACTCTGAGGAACTGAAACACAGAAACACTGAGACACGGAGGCACAGAGGCACAGAAACAGTGAGACACAGAGACGCTGAGACACTGTGGCAGAGAGACACTGAGACACTGTGACACTGAGGCACAGAGACACTGAGACGCTGAGACACAGAGACTTTGAGACTCTGAGACACTGAGGCACAGAGAAACTGAGACACAGAGACACTGAGACACTGAGACATGGAGGCACAGAGACAGTGAGACACAGAGACACTGAGACACTCAGACTCTGTGACACTGAGACTCTGAGACACTGAGACACTGAGGCACAGAGACACAGAGACACTGAGACTCTGAGACTCTGAGACACCGAGACACTGAGACAAGGAGACTCTGAGACACAGAGGAACTGAGACACTGAGACTCTGAGACACTGAGACACAGAGACACAGAGACATTGAGACACTGACTCACTGTGACACTGAGACTCTGAGACACTGAGACTCTGAGACCCTGTGACACTGGGACACAGAGACATTGAGACACTGAGACTCTGAGACTCTGAGACACTGAGACTCTGAGACACTGAGGGTCTGAGACACTGAGACTCTGAGACACTGAGGGTCTGAGACACTGAGGGTCTGAGACACTGAGACACTGAGACTCTGAGACACTGAGTCACTGAGACTCTGAGACTCTGAGGCACTGAGACTCTGAGACCCTTAGACTCTGAGACTCTGAGACACTGAGAAACTGAGACACTGAGGCTCTGAGACAATGAGACACTGAGACACAGTGACTCTGAGACACTGAGTCACTGAGACTCTGAGACACTGAGACACGGAAACTCTGAGATTCTGAGACTCCGAGACACAGAGACTCTGAGACACTGTGTCACTGAGACACAGAGACTCTGAGAAACTGAGAGACTGAGACTCTGAGACTCTGAGACACTGAGACACTGAGGCACAGAGACACTGAGGCTTGGGGACACTGAGACAAAGAGACACAGAGACACTGAGACTCTGAGACATGGAGACACTGAGGCACAGAGACACACAGACACAGAGACTCTGAGACACTGAGACACAGAGTCACTGAGACACTGAGGCAGAGAGACACTGAGACACTGAGACTCTTATACACTGAGACACTGTGACACTGAGGCACAAAGACACTGAAACACTGAGAATCTGAGACATTGAGACACTGAGACACTGAGGCAGAGAGACACAGAGACACTGAGACACTGACACACTGACACACTGACACACTGAGACACAGAGACACTGAGACACTGAGGCACAGAGACACTGAGACAGAGAGACACTGAGACACAGAGACACTGAGACACTGAGACACTGAGACTCTGTGACACTGAGACACTGAGACACAGAGACACTGAGGCACAGAGACACTGAGACTCTGAGGAAATGAAACACAGAGACACTGAGACACTGAGACACAGAGACACTGAGGCAGAGAGACACTGAGACACTGAGACTCTTATACACTGAGACACTGTGACACTGAGGCACAGAGACACTGAGATGCAGAGACACAGAGACTTTGAGTCTCTGAGACACTGAGGCACAGAGACTCTGAGACACTGAGACGCAGAGACACAGAGACACTGAGACACTGAGGCACAGAGACTCTGAGACACAGAGGCACTGAGACACTGAGGCACAGAGACACTGAGACACTGAGGCACAGCGACACTGAGACACTGAGGCACTGAGACACTGAGGCACAGAAACACAGAGACACTCAGACTCAGTGACACTGAGACACTGAGTCACTGAGACACTGAGGCAGAGAGACACTGAGACACTGAGACTCTTATACACTGTGACACGGAGGCACAGAGACACTGAGACGCAGAGACACAGAGACTCTGAGACTCTGAGGCACAGAGACACTGAGACACTGAGACAGTGAGACACGGAGGCACAGAGACAGTGAGACACAGAGACACTGAGACGCTGAGACACTGAGGCACTGAGAACTGAGACACAGAGACACAGAGACACAGAGACTCTAAGACACTGAAACACTGAAACAATAAGACTCTGAGACCCTGAGACACTGAGGCAAAAAGACACTGAGACACAGAGGCACTGAGACTCTGAGACACTGAGACACTGAGACACAGAGACACTGAGGCACAGAGACACTGAGACACAGAAACACTGAGACTCTGAGACACTGAGACACTAAGGCACAGAGACACTGAGACACTAAGACACAGAGACATATAGACGCTGAGACTCTGAGGAACTGAAACACAGAGACACTGAGACACTGAGACACAGAGGCACAGAAACAGTGAGACACAGAGACGCTGAGACACTGTGGCAGAGAGATACTGAGACACTGTGACACTGAGGCACAGAGACACTGAGATGCTGAGACACAGAGACTTTGAGACTCTGAGACACTGAGGCACAGAGAAACTGAGACACAGAGACACTGAGACACGGAGGAACAGAGACAGTGAGACACAGAGACACTGAGACACTGAGACTCTGTGACACTGAGACTCTGAGACAGTGAGGCACAGAGACACAGAGACACTGAGACACTGAGACTCTGAGACACTGAGAAACTGAGACACTGAGGCAAAGAGACACTGTGACACTGAGACACAGAGACACTGAGACTTAGAGACACAGAGACACTGAGACTCTGAGGAAGTGAAGCACAGAGACACTGAGACACTGAGACACGGAGGCACAGAAACAGTGAGACACAGAGACACTGAAACACTGAGACACGGAAACACTGAGACACTGACGCACAGAGACACTGAGACACAGAGAGTCTGAGATACTGCGACACTGAGACAGTGAGGCACAGAGACACTGAGACACAGAGACACAGAGAGTCTGAGAAACTGAGACACTGAGGCACAGAGACACAGAGACACAGAGACACAGAGACACTGAGACTCTGAGACACTGAGACACAGAGGCACAGAGACACTGAGACACAGAGAATCTGAGACACTGAGACACTGACAAACTGAGACACAGAGACTCTGAGACACAAAGACACAGAAACTCTGAGACTCTGAGACACTGAGACACCTGAGGCACAGAGACACTGAGACACAGAGACACTGAGACACAGAGACACTGACACACTGAGACACTGAGGCACAGAGACACTGAGACACATAGACAAAGAGACACTAAGACTCAGAGACACAGAGACAATCAGACTCTGAGAAACTGACACACTGAGACACCGAGGCACAGAGACTCTGAGACACCGAGGCACAGAGACTCTGTGACGCTGAGACACTGAGTCACTGAGACACTGAGACACAGAGACACTGAGACTCTGAGACACGGACACACTGAGGCACAGAGACTCTGAGACACTGAGACACTAAGACTCTGAGGCACTGAGACAGAGAGACACTGAGGCAAAGAGACACTGTGACACCGAGACACAGAGACACTGAGACTTAGAGACACAGAAACACTCAGACTCTGAGGAACTGAAACACAGAAACACTGAGACACGGAGGCACAGAGGCACAGAAACAGTGAGACACAGAGACGCTGAGACACTGTGGCAGAGAGACACTGAGACACTGTGACACTGAGGCACAGAGACACTGAGACGCTGAGACACAGAGACTTTGAGACTCTGAGACACTGAGGCACAGAGAAACTGAGACACAGAGACACTGAGACACTGAGACATGGAGGCACAGAGACAGTGAGACACAGAGACACTGAGACACTCAGACTCTGTGACACTGAGACTCTGAGACACTGAGACACTGAGGCACAGAGACACAGAGACACTGAGACTCTGAGACTCTGAGACACCGAGACACTGAGACAAGGAGACTCTGAGACACAGAGGAACTGAGACACTGAGACTCTGAGACACTGAGACACAGAGACACAGAGACATTAAGACACTGACTCACTGTGACACTGAGACTCTGAGACACTGAGACTCTGAGACCCTGTGACACTGGGACACAGAGACATTGAGACACTGAGACTCTGAGACTCTGAGACACTGAGACTCTGAGACACTGAGGGTCTGAGACACTGAGACTCTGAGACACTGAGGGTCTGAGACACTGAGGGTCTGAGACACTGAGACACTGAGACTCTGAGACACTGAGTCACTGAGACTCTGAGACTCTGAGGCACTGAGACTCTGAGACCCTTAGACTCTGAGACTCTGAGACACTGAGAAACTGAGACACTGAGGCTCTGAGACAATGAGACACTGAGACACAGTGACTCTGAGACACTGAGTCACTGAGACTCTGAGACACTGAGACACGGAAACTCTGAGATTCTGAGACTCCGAGACACAGAGACTCTGAGACACTGTGTCACTGAGACACAGAGACTCTGAGAAACTGAGAGACTGAGACTCTGAGACTCTGAGACACTGAGACACTGAGGCACAGAGGCACTGAGGCTTGGGGACACTGAGACAAAGAGACACAGAGACACTGAGACTCTGAGACATGGAGACACTGAGGCACAGAGACACACAGACACAGAGACTCTGAGACACTGAGACACAGAGTCACTGAGACACTAAGGCAGAGAGACACTGAGTCACTGAGACTCTTATACACTGAGACACTGTGACACTGAGGCACAAAGACACTGAAACACTGAGAATCTGAGACATTGAGACACTGAGACACTGAGGCAGAGAGACACAGAGACACTGAGACACTGAGACACTGACACACTGACACACTGAGACACAGAGACACTGAGACACTGAGGCACAGAGACACTGAGACAGAGAGACACTGAGACACAGAGACACTGAGACACTGAGACACTGAGACTCTGTGACACTGAGACACTGAGACACAGAGACACTGAGGCACAGAGACACTGAGACACAGAGACAACGAGACTCTGAGACCCTGAGACACTGAGGCAAAAAGACACTGAGACACAGAAACACTGAGACTCTGAGACACTGAGACACTAAGGCACAGAGACACTGAGACACTGAGACACAGAGACATATAGACACTGAGACTCTGAGACACTGAGACACACAGACAATGAGACACAGAGACACTGAGACACAGAGACAATGAGACTCTGAGACACTGAGACACTAAGGCACAGAGACACTGAGATACAGAGACACAGAGATTCTGAGACACTGAGTCATTGAGACACTGAGGCACAGAGGCACAGAGACACTGAGTCACAGAGGCACAGAGACACTGAGCCACTGATACACAGAGACATTGAGACACTGTCACACTGAGACACAGAGACGCTGAGGCACAGAGACACAGAGACACTGAGACTCTGTGACACTGAGACACTGAGTCACTGAGCCACTGAGGCAGAGAGACACTGAGACACTGAGACTCTTATACACTGAGACACTGTGACACTGAGGCACAGAGACACTGAGACGCAGAGACACAGAGACTCTGAGACTCTGAGACACTGAGGCACAGAGACACTGAGACACTGAGACACGGAGTCACTGAGACAGTGAGACTCAGAGACACTGAGACACTGAGGCACAGAAACACTGAGACACTGAGACGCTGACACACTGAGGCACAGAGACAAAGAGACACTGAGGCACAGAGACACTGAGACACTGAGACACAGAGACACTCAGACTCTGTGACACTGAGACACTGAGGCACAGAGACACTGAGACACAGAGACACTCAGACTCTGTGACACTGAGACACTGAGTCACTGAGACACTGAGACACAGAGACACTGAGACTCTGAGACACTGACACACTGAGGCACAGAGACACTGAGACACTGAGACACAGAGACACTAAGACTCTGAGATACTGAGACTCTGAGACACTGAGGCACAGAGACACAGAGACACAGAGACTCTGAGACACTGAGACACTCAGACTCTGTGACACTGAGACACTGAGTCACTGAGACACTGAGACACAGAGACACTGAGACTCTGAGACACTGACACACTGAGGCACAGAGACTCTGAGACACTGAGACACAGAGACACTAAGACTCTGAGACACTAAGACTCTGAGACACTGAGGCACAGAGACACAGAGACTCTGAGGTACTGAGACACAGAGACACTGAGGCAAAGAGACATTGTGACACTGAGACACAGAGACACTGAGACTTAGAGACACAGAAACACTGAGACTCTGAGGAACTGAAACACAGAGACACTGAGACACGGAGGCACAGAGACACTGAGACACAGAGATACAGAGATAATGAGATTGTGAGACACTGAGGCAGAGAGACACTGAGACACAGAGACACAGAGACTCTGAGAAACTGAGACACTGAGACACTGAGGCTCAGAGACACTGAGAGTCTGAGACACAGAGACACAGAGACACTCAGACTCAGTGACACAGAGACACTGTGTCATTGAGACACTGAGGCAGAGAGACACTGAGACTCTTATACACTGTGACACTGTGACACTGAGGCACAGAGACACTGAGACGCTGAGGCACAGAGACTCTGAGACTCTGAGACACTGAGGCAAAGAGACACTGAGACACGGAGACACTGAGACACGGAGTTACTGAGACACAGAGACACAGAGACTCTAAGACACTGAAACACTGAGACAATGAGACTCTGAGACCCTGAGACACTGAGGCAAAAATACACTGAGACACAGAGGCACTGAGACTCTGAGACACTGAGACACTGAGACTCTGAGGCACAGGGACACTGAGACACAGAGGCACAGAGACACAGAAACACTGAGACTCTGAGACACTGAGACACTAAGGCACAGAGACACTGAGACACTGAGACACAGAGACATATAGACACTGAGACTCTGAGACACTGAGACACACAGACAATGAGACACAGAGACACTGAGACACAGAGACAATGAGACTCTGAGAAACTGAGACACTAAGGCAGAGAGACACTGAGACACTGACACACTGACAGACTGACACACTGAGACACAGAGACTCTGAAACACAGAGACACAGAGACACTGGGACTCTGAGACACTGAGGCACAGAGACACTGAGACACAGAGGCACTGAGACTCTGAGACACTGAGACACTGAGGCACAGAGACTCTGAGACACAGAGACACTGAGGCACAGAGACACAGAGACAAAGAGACACTGAGGCACAGAGACACTGAGACACTGAGACTCTGTGACACTGAGACACTGAGACACTGAGGCACAGAGACACTGAGACACAGAGACAATGAGACTCTGAGACCCTGAGACACTGAGGCAAAAAGACACTGAGACACAGAAACACTGAGACTCTGAGACACTGAGACACTAAGGCACAGAGACACTGAGACACTGAGACACAGAGACATATAGACACTGAGACGCTGAGACACTGAGACACACAGACAATGAGACACTGAGGCACAGAGACACAGAGACAATGAGACTCTGAGACACTGAGACACTGAGACACAGAGACACAGAGACACTCAGACTCAGTGAGACACAGAGACTCTGAGACACAGAGACACTGAGACACTGAGGCACAGAGACACATTGACACAGATACACTGGGACTGTGAGACACTGAGGCACAGAGACACTGAGACACAGAGACACGGAGACTCTGAGACACTGAGACACTGAGACACTGAGGCACAGAGACTCTGAGACACTGAGACACTGAGACACTGAGGCACTGAGACACTGAGACACTGAGGCACAGAGACACAGAGACACTGAGACACTGAGACTCTGAGACACTGAGACACTGAGGCAAAGAGACACTGTGGCACTGAGACACAGAGACACTGAGACTTAGAGACACAGAGACACTGAGACCCTGAGGAACTGAAACACAGAGACACTGAGACACTGAGACACGGAGGCACAGAAACAGTGAGACACAGAGAAACTGAGGCACAGAGACACTGAGACACTGAGACACAGAGATAATGAGATTCTGAGATACTGACACACTGAGGCACAGAGAATCTGAGACACAGAGACACTGAGACTCTGAGGAAATGAAACACAGAGACACTGAGACACTGAGACACAGAGACACTGAGGCAGAGAGACACAGAGACACTGATACTCTTATACACTGAGACACTGTGACACTGAGGCACAGAGACACTGAGATGCAGAGACACAGAGACGCTGAGACACTGAGGCACAGAGACTCTGAGACACTGAGACACAGAGACACTGAGACACTGAGGCACAGAGACTCTGAGACACAGAGACACTGAGACACTGAGGCACAGAGACACTGCGACACTGAGGTACAGAGAACTCAGACTCTGTGACACTGAGACACTGAGGCACAGAAACACAGAGACACTCAGACTCAGTGACACTGAGACACTGAGTCACTGAGACACTGAGGCAGAGAGACACTGAGACCCTGAGACTCTTATACACTGAGACACTGTGACACTGAGGCACAGAGACACTGAGACGCAGAGACACAGTGACTCTGAGACACTGAGGCACAGAGACACTGAGACACTGAGGCACAGAGACACTGATACACAGAGACTCTAAGACACTGAAACACTGAGACAATGAGACTCTGAGACCCTGGGACACTGAGGCAAAAAGACACTGAGACACAGAGGCACTGAGACTCTGAGACACTGAGACACTGAAACACTGAGAATCTGAGACATTGAGACACTGAGACACTGAGGCAAAGAGACACTGTGACACTGAGACACAGAGACACTGACACACTGAGACACAGAGACTCTGAGACACAGAGACACTGAGACACTGAGACACTGAGGCACAGAGACACATTGACACAGATACACTGGGACTCTGAGACACTGAGGCACAGAGACACTGAGACACAGAGACACGGAGACTCTGAGACACTGAGACACTGAGGCACAGAGACACAGAGACACTGAGACACTGAGGCACAGAGACACTGAGACTCTGAGACACAGAGACACTGAGACTTAGAGACACAGAGACACTGAGACTCTGAGGAACTGAATCACAGAGACACTGAGACACTGAGACACGGAGGCACAGAAACAGTGAGACACAGAGAAACTGAGACACTGAGGCACAGAGACACAGAGACACAGAGATAATGAGATTCTGAGATACTGAGACACTGAGGCACAGAGACACTGAGACACAGAGATTCTGAGAAACTGAGACACTGAGACACTGAGGCACAGAGACACAGAGACACTGAGACTCTGAGACACTGTGACACAGAGACACAGAGACACTCAGACTCAGTGACACTGAGACACTGAGTCTCTGAGACACTGAGGCAGAGAGACTCTGAGACACTGAGACTCTTATACACTGAGACACTGTGACACTGAGGCACAGAGACACTGAGACGCAGAGACACAGAGACTCTGAGACTCTGAGACACTGAGGCACTCAGACTCTGTGATACTGAGACACTGAGTCACTGAGACACTGAGACACAGAGACACTGAGACTCTGAGACACTGAGACTCTGAGACACTGACACACTGAGGCACAGAGACTCTGAGACACTGAGACACAGAGACACTAAGACTCTGAGACACTGAGACTCTGAGACACTGAGGCACAGAGACACAGAGACACAGAGACTCTGAGGTACTGAGACAGAGACACTGAGGCAAAGAGACATTGTGACACTGAGACACAGAGACACTGAGACTTAGAGACACAGAAACACTGAGACTCTGAGGAACTGAAACACAGAGACACTGAGACACGGAGGCACAGAAACAGTGAGACACAGAGACACTGAGACACTGAGGCACAGAGAGACTGAGACACAGAGACACAGAGATACAGAGATAATGAGATTGTGAGACACTGAGGCAGAGAGACACTGAGACACAGAGACACAGAGACTATGAGAAACTGAGACACTGAGACACTGAGGCTCAGAGACACAGAGATACTGAGACTCTGAGACACTGAGACACAGAGACACGGAGACACTCAGACTCAGTGACACTGAGACACTGAGTCACTGAGACACTGAGGCAGAGAGACACTGAGACTCTTATACACTGAGACACTGTGACACTGAGGCACAGAGACACTGAGACGCAGAGACACAGAGACTCTGAGACTCTGAGACACTGCGGCACAGAGACACTGAGACACGGAGACACTGAGACACGGAGTTACTGAGACACAGAGACACAGAGACTCTAAGACACTGAAACACTGAGACAATGAGACTCTGAGACCCTGAGACACTGAGGCAAAAATACACTGAGACACAGAGGCACTGAGACTCTGAGACACTGAGACACAGAGACACAGAAACACTGAGACTCTGAGACACTGAGACACTAAGGCACAGAGACACTGAGACACTGAGACACAGAGACATATAGACACTGAGACTCTGAGACACTGAGACACACAGACAATGAGACACAGAGACACTGAGACACAGAGACAATGAGACTCTGAGTAACTGAGACACTAAGGCACAGAGACACTGAGATACAGAGACACAGAGACACAGAGATTCTGAGACACTGAGTCATTGAGACACTGAGGCACAGAGGCACAGAGACACTGAGACACAGAGGCACAGAGACTCTGAGCCACTGATACACAGAGACATTGAGACACTGTCACACTGAGACACAGAGACGCTGAGGCACAGAGACACTGAGACACTGAGACTCTGTGACACTGAGACACTGAGTCACTGAGACACTGAGGCAGAGAGACACTGAGACACTGAGACTCTTATACACTGAGACACTGTGACACTGAGGCACAAAGACACTGAAACATGAGAATCTGAGACATTGAGACACTGAGACACTGAGACACTGACACACTGAGACACAGAGACTCTGAGACACAGAGACACAGAGACTCTGAGACACAGAGACACTGAGGCACAGAGACACATTGACACAGATACACTGGGACTCTGAGACACTGAGGCACAGAGACACTGAGACACAGAGACGCTGAGACCCTGAGACAGAGAGACACTGAGACACTGAGACACTTACAAGCTGAGACACAGAGACTCTGAGACACCGAGACACTGAGACTCTGAGACTCTGAGGCACTGAGACACTGAGGCACAGAGACACATTGACACAGATACACTGGGACTCTGAGGCACAGAGACACTGAGACACAGAGACACTGAGACACAGAGACACTGAGACTCTGAGACACTGGGACACTGAGTCACAGAGACACTGAGGCACAGAGACACAGAGACACTGAGACACTGAGACACTGAGGCACTTACACACTGAGACACTGAGACTCTGAGGCACAGAGACACTCAGACTCTGTGACACTGAGAGACTGAGGCACAAAGACATGGAGACTGAGAGACACTGAGGCTTGAGACACTGACACACTGAGGCACAGAGACACTGAGACACTGAGACACAGAGACACTCAGACTCTGTGACACTGAGACTCTGAGACACTGAGGCACAGAGACACTGAGACACTGAGACACAGAGACACTGAGACTCTGAGGAAATGAAACACAGAGACACTGAGACACTGAGACACAGAGACACTGAGGCAGAGAGACACAGAGACACTGAGACTCTTATACACTGAGACACTGTGACACTGAGGCACAGAGACACTGAGATGCAGAGACACAGAGACTCTGAGACTCTGAGACACTGAGGCACAGAGACACTGAAACACAGAGACACAGAGACACTGAGACACTGAGGCACAGAGACTCTGAGACACAGAGACACTGAGACACTGAGGCACAGAGACACTGAGACACTGAGGCACAGAGACACTCAGACTCTGTGACACTGAGACACTGAGGCACAGAAACACAGAGACACTCAGACTCAGTGACACTGAGACACTGAGTCACTGAGACACTGATGCAGAGAGACACTGAGATACTGAGACTCTTATACTCTGAGACACTGTGACACCGAGACACAGAGACACTGAGACACTGAGACACTGAGACACCGAGACACAGAGACACCGAGACACAGAGACACTGAGACACAGAGACACTGAGACACTGAGACACTGAGACACAGAGACACTGAGACTCTGAGACACCGAGACACAGAGACACTGAGTCACAGAGACACTGAGACACAGAGACTCTGAGACACAGAGACACTGAGACACAGAGACACTGAGACACTGAGACTCTGAGACACTGAGACACTGAGACACTGAGACACAGAGACTCTGAGACACAGAGACTCTGAGACACAGAGACTCTGAGACACTGAGACACTGAGACACTGAGACACTGAGACACATACACCGAGACACTGAGACACTGAGACACAGAGACACCGAGACACCGAGACACAGAGACACCGAGACACAGAGACACTGAGACATTGAGACAGAGAGACTCTGAGACACTGAGACACAGAGACACTGAGACACTGAGACTCAGAGACTCTGAGACACAGAGACACCAAGACACAGAGACACTGACACACAGAGACACAGAGACACTGAGGCACCGAGACACCGAGACACTGAGACACAGAAACACTGAGACACTGAGACACAGAGACACAGACACACTGAGACTCTGAGACACTGAGACACAGAGACAATGAGACACTAAGACACTGTGACACAGAGACACTGAGACACTGAGACATTGAGACTCTGAGACACTGAGACACAGAGACACCGAGACACAGAGACACCGAGACACAGAGACTCTGAGACTCAGAGACACTGACACACTGAGACTCTGAGACACTGAGACACAGAGACATAGAGACACCGAGACACAGAGACACCGAGACACAGAGACTCTGAGACTCAGAGACACTGACACACTGAGACTCTGAGACACTGAGACACAGAGACACTGAGACACTGAGACACAGAGACACAGAGACACTGAGACACTGAGACTCTGAGACACTGAGACACAGAGACACCGAGACACCGAGACACCGAGACACTGAGACACTGAGACACAGAGACTCCGAGACACAGAGACACAGAGACACCGAGACACAGAGACACTGAGACACAGAGACACTGAGACACTGAGACACTGAGACTCAGAGACACTGAGACACTGAGACTCTGAGACACTGAGACACAGAGACACTGAGACACAGAGACACAGAGACACTGAGACACTGAGACTCTGAGACACTGAGACACAGAGACACTGAGACACTGAGACACAGAGACACTGAGACACTGAGACACAGAGACACTGAGACACTGAGACACAGAGGCACAGAGGCACAGAGACACTGAGACACAGAGACACTGAGACACAGAGACACTGAGACACTGAGACTCTGAGACACTGAGACACTGAGCCACAGAGACACTGAGACCCAGAGACACAGAGACACTGAGACACAGAGACACTGAGACACTGAGACTCTGAGACACAGAGGCACAGAGGCACAGAGACACTGAGACACTGAGACACAGAGACACTGAGACACAGAGACACTGAGACTCTGAGACACAGAGACACTGAGACACAGAGACACTGAGACACTGAGACTCTGAGACACTGAGACACTGAGCCACAGAGACACTGAGACACAGAGACACAGAGACACTGAGACTCTGAGACACTGAGACACTGAGTCACAGAGACACTGAAACACTGAGATACAGAGACACAGAGACACTGAGACACTGAGGCACAGAGACTCTGAGACACAGAGACACTGAGACACTGAGTCACAGAGACACTGAGACACTGAGACACTGAGACTCTGAGACACAGAGGCACAGAGGCACAGAGACACTCAGACACAGAGACACTGAGACACTGAGACTCTGAGACACTGAGACACTGAGCCACAGAGACACTGAGACACAGAGACACAGAGACACTGAGACACAGAGACACTGAGACACTGAGACACTGAGACTCTGAGACACTGAGACTCTGAGACACAGAGACACTGAGACACAGAGACACTGAGACACTGAGACTCTGAGACTCTGAGACACAGAGACACAGAGGCACTGAGACACAGAGACACTGAGACACAGAGACACCGAGACACTGAGACACAGAGACACTGAGACTCTGAGACACTGAGACACTGAGTCACAGAGACACTGAAACACTGAGATACAGAGACACAGAGACACTGAGACACTGAGGCACAGAGACTCTGAGACACAGAGACACTGAGACACTGAGGCACAGAGACACTGAGGCACAGAGACACTCAGACTCTGTGACACTGAGGCACAGAAACACAGAGACACTCAGACTCAGTGACACTGAGACACTGAGTCACTGAGACACTGAGGCAGAGAGACGCTGAGACACTGAGACTCTTATACACTGAGACACTGTGACACTGAGGCACAGAGACACTGAGACGCAGAGACACAGAGACTCTGAGACTCTGAGACACTGAGGCACTGAGACTCTGAGACACTGAGGCACAGAGACACAGAGACACAGAGACTCTGAGGTACTGAGACAGAGACACTGAGGCAAAGAGACATTGTGACACTGCGACACAGAGACACTGAGACTTAGAGACACAGAAACACTGAGACTCTGAGGAACTGAAACACAGAGACACTGAGACACGGAGGCACAGAAAGAGTGACACACAGAGACACTGAGACACTGAGGCACAGAGAGACTGAGACACAGAGACACAGAGATACAGAGATAATGAGATTGTGAGACACTGAGGCAGAGAGACACTGAGACACAGAGACACAGAGACTATGAGAAACTGAGACACTGAGACACTGAGGCTCAGAGACACAGAGATACTGAGACTCTGAGACACTGAGACACAGAGACACAGAGACACTCAGACTCAGTGACACTGAGACACTGAGTCACTGAGACACTGAGGCAGAGAGACACTGAGACTCTTATACACTGAGACACTGTGACACTGAGGCACAGAGACACTGAGACGCAGAGACACAGAGACTCTGAGACTCTGAGACACTGAGGCACAGAGACACTGAGACACGGAGTTACTGAGACACAGAGACACAGAGACTCTAAGACACTGAAACACTGAGACAATGAGACTCTGAGATCCTGAGACACTGAGGCAAAAATACACTGAGACACAGAGGCACTGAGACTCTGAGACACTGAGACACTGAGACACTGAGGCACAGGGACACTGAGACACAGAGACATATAGACACTGAGACTCTGAGACACTGAGACACACAGACAATGAGACACAGAGACACAGAGACAATGAGACTCTGAGAAACTGAGACACTAAGGCACAGAGACACTGAGATACAGAGACTCAGAGACACAGAGATTCTGAGACACTGAGTCATTGAGACACTGAGGCACAGAGGCACAGAGACACTGAGACACAGAGGCACAGAGGCACAGAGACTCTGAGCCACTGATACACAGAGACATTGAGACACTGTCACACTGAGACACAGAGACGCTGAGGCACAGAGACACTGAGACACTGTGACACTGAGACACTGAGTCACTGAGACACTGAGGCAGAGAGACACTGAGACACTGAGACTCTTATACACTGAGACACTGTGACACTGAGGCACAAAGACACTGAAACATGAGAATCTGAGACATTGAGACACTGAGACACTGAGACACTGACACACTGAGACACAGAGACTCTGAGACACAGAGACACAGAGACTCTGAGACACAGAGACACTGAGGCACAGAGACACATTGACACAGATACACTGGGACTCTGAGACACTGAGGCACAGAGACACTGAGACACAGAGACGCTGAGACCCTGAGACAGAGAGACACTGAGACACTGAGACACTGAGACACTTACAAGCTGAGACACAGAGACTCTGAGACACAGAGACACTGAGACTCTGAGATTCTGAGGCACTGAGACACTGAGGCACAGAGACACATTGACACAGATACACTGGGACTCTGAGGCACAGAGACACTGTGACACAGAGACACTGAGACACAGAGACACTGAGACTCTGAGACACTGGGACACTGAGTCACAGAGACACTGAGGCACAGGGACACTGAGACACAGAGACATATAGACACTGAGACTCTGAGACACTGAGACACACAGACAATGAGACACAGAGACACAGAGACAATGAGACTCTGAGAAACTGAGACACTAAGGCACAGAGACACTGAGATACAGAGACTCAGAGACACAGAGATTCTGAGACACTGAGTCATTGAGACACTGAGGCACAGAGACACTGAGACACAGAGGCACAGAGACTCTGAGCCACTGATACACAGAGACATTGAGACACTGTCACACTGAGACACAGAGACGCTGAGGCACAGAGACACTGAGACACTGTGACACTGAGACACTGAGTCACTGAGACACTGAGGCAGAGAGACACTGAGACACTGAGACTCTTATACACTGAGACACTGTGACACTGAGGCACAAAGACACTGAAACATGAGAATCTGAGACATTGAGACACTGAGACACTGAGACACTGACACACTGAGACACAGAGACTCTGAGACACAGAGACACAGAGACTCTGAGACACAGAGACACTGAGGCACAGAGACACATTGACACAGATACACTGGGACTCTGAGACACTGAGGCACAGAGACACTGAGACACAGAGACGCTGAGACCCTGAGACAGAGAGACACTGAGACACTGAGACACTTACAAGCTGAGACACAGAGACTCTGAGACACAGAGACACTGAGACTCTGAGACTCTGAGGCACTGAGACACTGAGGCACAGAGACACATTGACACAGATACACTGGGACTCTGAGGCACAGAGACACTGTGACACAGAGACACTGAGACACAGAGACACTGAGACTCTGAGACACTGGGACACTGAGTCACAGAGACACTGAGGCACAGAGACACAGAGACACTGAGACACTGAGGCACTTACACACTGAGACACTGAGACTCTGAGGCACACAGACACTCAGACTCTGTGACACTGAGAGACTGAGGCACAGAGACATGGAGACTGAGAGACACTGAGGCTTGAGACACTGACACACTGAGGCACAGAGACACTGAGACACTGAGACACAGAGACACTCAGACTCTGTGACACTGAGACTCTGAGACACTGAGGCACAGAGACACTGAGACACTGAGACACAGAGACACTGAGACTCTGAGGAAATGAAACACAGAGACACTGAGACACTGAGACACAGAGACACTGAGGCAGAGAGACACAGAGACACTGAGACTCTTATACACTGAGACACTGTGACACTGAGGCACAGAGACACTGAGATGCAGAGACACAGAGACTCTGAGACACTGAGGCACAGAGACACTGAAACACAGAGACACAGAGACACAGAGACACAGAGACACTGAGGCACAGAGACTCTGAGACACAGAGACACTGAGACACTGAGGCACAGAGACACTGAGACACTGAGGCACAGAGACACTCAGACTCTGTGACACTGAGACACTGAGGCACAGAAACACAGAGACACTCAGACTCAGTGACACTGAGACACTGAGTCACTGAGACACTGAGGCAGAGAGACACTGAGACACTGAGACTCTTATACACTGAGACACTGTGACACCGAGACACAGAGACACTGAGACACTGAGACACAGAGACACTGAGACACAGAGACACCGAGACACCGAGACACCGAGACACAGAGACACTGAGACACAGAGACACTGAGACACTGAGACACAGAGACACTGAGACACAGAGACACCGAGACACAGAGACACTGAGTCACAGAGACACTGAGACACAGAGACTCTGAGACACAGAGACACTGAGACACAGAGACACTGAGACACTGAGACTCTGAGACACTGAGACACAGAGACACAGAGACACTGAGACACAGATACACCGAGACACAGAGACACTGAGACACTGAGACACAGAGACACCGCGACACAGAGACACCGAGACACAGAGACACTGAGACATTGAGACAGAGAGACTCTGACACACTGAGACACAGAGACACTGAGACACTGAGACTCAGAGACACTGAGACACTGAGAACCGAGACACAGAGACACTGAGACACAGAGACACTGAGACACTGAGACACAGAGACACCAAGACACAGAGACACTGACACACAGAGACACAGAGACACTGAGGCACCGAGACACCGAGACACAGAGACACTGAGACACAGAAACACTGAGACACTGAGACTCCGAGACACAGAGACACTGAGACACTGAGACTCTGAGACACTGAGACACAGAGACAATGAGACACTAAGACACTGTGACACAGAGACACTGAGACATTGAGACTCTGAGACACTGAGACACAGAGACACCGAGACACAGAGACACTGAGACACAGAGACACAGAGACACTGAGACACTGAGACACAGAGACGCTGAGACTCAGAGACACTGAGACACTGAGACTCTGAGACACTGAGACACAGAGACACTGAGACACTGAGACACAGAGACACTGAGACACTGAGACTCTGAGACACTGAGACACAGAGACACTGAGACACCGAGACACCGAGACACAGAGACACTGAGACACAGAGACTCCGAGACACAGAGACACTGGGACTCTGAGGCACAGAGACACTGAGGCACAGAGACACTGAGACACAGAGACACTGAGACTCTGAGACACTGAGACACTGAGTCACAGAGACACTGAAACACTGAGATACAGAGACACAGAGACACTGAGACACTGAGGCACAGAGACTCTGAGACACAGAGACACTGAGACACTGAGGCACAGAGACACTGAGGCACAGAGACACTCAGACTCTGTGACACTGAGGCACAGAAACACAGAGACACTCAGACTCAGTGACACTGAGACACTGAGTCACTGAGACACTGAGGCAGAGAGACGCTGAGACACTGAGACTCTTATACACTGAGACACTGTGACACTGAGGCACAGAGACACTGAGACGCAGAGACACAGAGACTCTGAGACTCTGAGACACTGAGGCAGTGAGACACTGAGACGCAGAGACACAGAGACTCTGAGACTCTGAGACTCTGAGACAGTGAGACACGGAGGCACAGAGACAGTGAGACACAGAGACACTGAGACGCTGAGACACTGAGGCACTGAGAACTGAGACACAGAGACACAGAGACTCTAAGACACTGAAACACTGAGACAATAAGACTCTGAGTCCCTGAGACACTGAGGCAAAAAGACACTGAGACACTGAGACACAGAGGCACTGAGACTCTGAGACACTGAGACACTGAGACACCGAGACTCTGAGACTCAGAGACACTAAGACTCTGAGACACTGAGACTCTGAGACACTGAGGCACAGAGACACAGAGACACAGAGACACAGAGACTCTGAGGTACTGAGACGGAGACACTGAGGCAAAGAGACATTGTGACACTGCGACACAGAGACACTGAGACTTAGAGACACAGAAACACTGAGACTCTGAGGAACTGAAACACAGAGACACTGAGACACGGAGGCACAGAAACAGTGAGACACAGAGACACTGAGACACTGAGGCACAGAGGCACTGAGACACAGAGACACAGAGATACAGAGATAATGAGATTGTGAGACACTGAGGCAGAGAGACACTGAGACACAGAGACACAGAGACTATGAGAAACTGAGACACTGAGACACTGAGGCTCAGAGACACAGAGATACTGAGACTCTGAGACACTGAGACACAGAGACACAGAGACACTCAGACTCAGTGACACTGAGACACTGAGTCACTGAGACACTGAGGCAGAGAGACACTGAGACTCTTATACACTGAGACACTGTGACACTGAGGCACAGAGACACTGAGACGCAGAGACACAGAGACTCTGAGACACAGAGACACCGAGACACAGAGACACCGAGACACAGAGACACTGAGACACAGAGACACTGAGACACTGAGACACATACACCGAGACACAGAGACACTGAGACACTGAGACACAGAGACACCGAGACACCGAGACACAGAGACACCGAGACACAGAGACACTGAGACATTGAGACAGAGAGACTCTGAGACACTGAGACACAGAGACACTGAGACACTGAGACTCAGAGACACTGAGGCACTGAGAACCGAGACACAGAGACACTGAGACACAGAGACTCTGAGACACAGAGACACCAAGACACAGAGACACTGACACACAGAGACACAGAGACACTGAGGCACCGAGACACCGCGACACTGAGACACAGAAACACTGAGACACAGAGACACAGACACACTGAGACTCTGAGACACTGAGACACAGAGACAATGAGACACTAAGACACTGTGACACAGAGACACTGAGACACTGAGACATTGAGACTCTGAGACACTGAGACACAGAGACACCGAGACACAGAGACACCGAGACACAGAGACTCTGAGACTCAGAGACACTGACACACTGAGACTCTGAGACACTGAGACACAGAGACACAGAGACACCGAGACACAGAGACACCGAGACACAGAGACTCTGAGACTCAGAGACACTGACACACTGAGACTCTGAGACACTGAGACACAGAGACACTGAGACACTGAGACACAGAGACACAGAGACACTGAGACACTGAGACTCTGAGACACTGAGACACAGAGACACTGAGACACCGAGACACCGAGACACCGAGACACTGAGACACTGAGACACAGAGACTCCGAGACACAGAGACACAGAGACACCGAGACACAGAGACACTGAGACACAGAGACACTGAGACACTGAGACACTGAGACTCAGAGACACTGAGACACTGAGACTCTGAGACACTGAGACACAGAGACACTGAGACACAGAGACACAGAGACACTGAGACACTGAGACTCTGAGACACTGAGACACAGAGACACTGAGACACTGAGACACTGAGACACAGAGACACTGAGACTCTGAGACACTGACACACTGAGGCACAGAGACACTGAGACACTGAGACACAGAGACACTAAGACTCTGAGATACTGAGACTCTGAGACACTGAGGCACAGAGACACAGAGACACAGAGACTCTGAGACACTGAGACACTCAGACTCTGTGACACTGAGACACTGAGTCACTGAGACACTGAGACACAGAGACACTGAGACTCTGAGACACTGACACACTGAGGCACAGAGACTCTGAGACACTGAGACACAGAGACACTAAGACTCTGAGACACTAAGACTCTGAGACACTGAGGCACAGAGACACAGAGACTCTGAGGTACTGAGACACAGAGACACTGAGGCAAAGAGACATTGTGACACTGAGACACAGAGACACTGAGACTTAGAGACACAGAAACACTGAGACTCTGAGGAACTGAAACACAGAGACACTGAGACACGGAGGCACAGAAACAGTGAGACACAGAGACACTGAGACACTGAGGCACAGAGACACTGAGACACAGAGATACAGAGATAATGAGATTGTGAGACACTGAGGCAGAGAGACACTGAGACACAGAGACACAGAGACTCTGAGAAACTGAGACACTGAGACACTGAGGCTCAGAGACACTGAGAGTCTGAGACACAGAGACACAGAGACACTGAGACACTGAGACTCTGAGACACTGAGACACAGAGACACTGAGACACTGAGACACAGAGACACTGAGACACAGAGACACTGAGACTCTGAGACACTGACACACTGAGGCACAGAGACACTGAGACACTGAGACACAGAGACACTAAGACTCTGAGATACTGAGACTCTGAGACACTGAGGCACAGAGACACAGAGACACAGAGACTCTGAGACACTGAGACACTCAGACTCTGTGACACTGAGACACTGAGTCACTGAGACACTGAGACACAGAGACACTGAGACTCTGAGACACTGACACACTGAGGCACAGAGACTCTGAGACACTGAGACACAGAGACACTAAGACTCTGAGACACTAAGACTCTGAGACACTGAGGCACAGAGACACAGAGACTCTGAGGTACTGAGACACAGAGACACTGAGGCAAAGAGACATTGTGACACTGAGACACAGAGACACTGAGACTTAGAGACACAGAAACACTGAGACTCTGAGGAACTGAAACACAGAGACACTGAGACACGGAGGCACAGAAACAGTGAGACACAGAGACACTGAGACACTGAGGCACAGAGACACTGAGACACAGAGATACAGAGATAATGAGATTGTGAGACACTGAGGCAGAGAGACACTGAGACACAGAGACACAGAGACTCTGAGAAACTGAGACACTGAGACACTGAGGCTCAGAGACACTGAGAGTCTGAGACACAGAGACACAGAGACACTCAGACTCAGTGACACTGAGACACTGTGTCATTGAGACACTGAGGCAGAGAGACACTGAGACTCTTATACACTGTGACACTGAGGCACAGAGACACTGAGACGCTGAGGCACAGAGACTCTGAGACTCTGAGACACTGAGGCAAAGAGACACTGAGACACGGAGACACTGAGACACGGAGTTACTGAGACACAGAGACACAGAGACTCTAAGACACTGAAACACTGAGACAATGAGACTCTGAGACCCTGAGACACTGAGGCAAAAATACACTGAGACACAGAGGCACTGAGACTCTGAGACACTGAGACACTGAGACTCTGAGGCACAGGGACACTGAGACACAGAGGCACAGAGACACAGAAACACTGAGACTCTGAGACACTGAGACACTAAGGCACAGAGACACTGAGACACTGAGACACAGAGACATATAGACACTGAGACTCTGAGACACTGAGACACACAGACAATGAGACACAGAGACACTGAGACACAGAGACAATGAGACTCTGAGAAACTGAGACACTAAGGCAGAGAGACACTGAGACACTGACACACTGACAGACTGACACACTGAGACACAGAGACTCTGAAACACAGAGACACAGAGACACTGGGACTCTGAGACACTGAGGCACAGAGACACTGAGACACAGAGGCACTGAGACTCTGAGACACTGAGACACTGAGGCACAGAGACTCTGAGACACAGAGACACTGAGACACTGAGGCACAGAGACACAGAGACAAAGAGACACTGAGGCACAGAGACACTGAGACACTGAGACTCTGTGACACTGAGACACTGAGACACTGAGGCACAGAGACACTGAGACACAGAGACAATGAGACTCTGAGACCCTGAGACACTGAGGCAAAAAGACACTGAGACACAGAGACACTGAGACACTGAGACACTGAGACACAGAGACATATAGACACTGAGACGCTGAGACACTGAGACACACAGACAATGAGACACTGAGGCTCAGAGACACAGAGACAATGAGACTCTGAGACACTGAGACACTGAGACACAGAGACACAGAGACACTCAGACTCAGTGAGACACAGAGACTCTGAGACACAGAGACACTGAGACACTGAGGCACAGAGACACATTGACACAGATACACTGGGACTGTGAGACACTGAGGCACAGAGACACTGAGACACAGAGACACGGAGACTCTGAGACACTGAGACACTGAGACACTGAGGCACAGAGACTCTGAGACACTGAGACACTGAGACACTGAGGCACTGAGACACTGAGACACTGAGGCACAGAGACACAGAGACACTGAGACACTGAGACTCTGAGACACTGAGACACTGAGGCAAAGAGACACTGTGGCACTGAGACACAGAGACACTGAGACTTAGAGACACAGAGACACTGAGACCCTGAGGAACTGAAACACAGAGACACTGAGACACTGAGACACGGAGGCACAGAAACAGTGAGACACAGAGAAACTGAGGCACAGAGACACTGAGACACTGAGACACAGAGATAATGAGATTCTGAGATACTGACACACTGAGGCACAGAGAATCTGAGACACAGAGACACTGAGACTCTGAGGAAATGAAACACAGAGACACTGAGACAATGAGACACAGAGACACTGAGGCAGAGAGACACAGAGACACTGATACTCTTATACACTGAGACACTGTGACACTGAGGCACAGAGACACTGAGATGCAGAGACACAGAGACGCTGAGACACTGAGGCAGAGAGACTCTGAGACACTGAGACTCTTATACACTGAGACACTGTGACACTGAGGCACAGAGACACTGAGACGCAGAGACACAGAGACTCTGAGACTCTGAGACACTGAGGCACTCAGACTCTGTGATACTGAGACACTGAGTCACTGAGACACTGAGACACAGAGACACTGAGACTCTGAGACACTGAGACTCTGAGACACTGACACACTGAGGCACAGAGACTCTGAGACACTGAGACACAGAGACACTAAGACTCTGAGACACTGAGACTCTGAGACACTGAGGCACAGAGACACAGAGACACAGAGACTCTGAGGTACTGAGACAGAGACACTGAGGCAAAGAGACATTGTGACACTGAGACACAGAGACACTGAGACTTAGAGAGACAGAAACACTGAGACTCTGAGGAACTGAAACACAGAGACACTGAGACACGGAGGCACAGAAACAGTGAGACACAGAGACACTGAGACACTGAGGCACAGAGAGACTGAGACACAGAGACACAGAGATACAGAGATAATGAGATTGTGAGACACTGAGGCAGAGAGACACTGAGACACAGAGACACAGAGACTATGAGAAACTGAGACACTGAGACACTGAGGCTCAGAGACACAGAGATACTGAGACTCTGAGACACAGAAACACTGAGACACTGAGACACAGAGACACAGAGACACTGAGACACTGAGACTCTGAGACACTGAGACACAGAGACAATGAGACACTAAGACACTGTGACACAGAGACACTGAGACACTGAGACATTGAGACTCTGAGACACTGAGACACAGAGACACCGAGACACAGAGACACTGAGACACAGAGACTCTGAGACTCAGAGACACTGACACACTGAGACTCTGAGACACTGAGACACAGAGACACTGAGACACAGAGACACAGAGACACAGAGACACTGAGACACCGAGACACCGAGACACAGAGACACTGAGACACTGAGACACAGAGACTCCGAGACACAGAGACACAGAGACACCGAGGCACAGAGACACTGAGACACAGAGACACTGAGACACTGAGACACTGAGACTCAGAGACACTGAGACACTGAGACTCTGAGACACTGAGACACAGAGACACAGAGACACAGAGACACAGAGACACTGAGACACTGAGACTCTGAGACACTGAGACACTGAGACACTGAGACTCTGAGACACAGAGGCACAGAGGCACAGAGACACTGAGACTCTGAGACCCTGAGACACAGAAACACTGAGACACTGAGACTCTGAGACACTGAGACACTGAGCCACAGAGACACTGAGACACAGAGACACAGAGACACTGAGACACAGAGACACTGAGACAGAGAGACACTGAGACACTGAGACTCTGAGACACAGAGGCACAGAGGCACAGAGACACTGAGACACTGAGACACAGAGACACTGAGACACAGAGACACTGAGACTCTGAGACACAGAGACACTGAGACACAGAGACACTGAGACACTGAGACTCTGAGACACTGAGACACTGAGACACAGAGACACAGAGACACAGAGACACTGAGACACAGAGACACCGAGACACTGAGACACAGAGACACTGAGACTCTGAGACACTGAGACACTGAGTCACAGAGACACTGAAACACTGAGATACAGAGACACAGAGACACTGAGACACTGAGGCACAGAGACTCTGAGACACAGAGACACTGAGACACTGAGTCACAGAGACACTGAGACACTGAGACTCTGAGACACAGAGGCACAGAGGCACAGAGACACTGAGACACAGAGACACTGAGACACTGAGACTCTGAGACACTGAGACACTGAGCCACAGAGACACTGAGACACAGAGACACAGAGACACTGAGACACAGAGACACTGAGACACTGAGACTCTGAGACACAGAGGCACAGAGGCACAGAGACACTGAGACACTGAGACACAGAGACACTGAGACACTGAGACACTGAGACTCTGAGACACTGAGACACAGAGACACCGAGACACTGAGACACAGAGACACTGAGACACAGAGACACTGAGACACAGAGACACCGAGACACTGAGACACAGAGACACTGAGACTCTGAGACACTGAGACACTGAGTCACAGAGACACTGAAACACTGAGATACAGAGACACAGAGACACTGAGACACTGAGGCACAGAGACTCTGAGACACAGAGACACTGAGACACTGAGGCACAGAGACACTGAGGCACAGAGACACTCAGACTCTGTGACACTGAGGCACAGAAACACAGAGACACTCAGACTCAGTGACACTGAGACACTGAGTCACTGAGACACTGAGGCAGAGAGACGCTGAGACACTGAGACTCTGAGACTCTGAGACTCTGAGACACTGAGGCACTGAGACACTGTGACACGGAGACACTGAGACACAGAGACACTGAGACAGTGAGACACGGAGGCACAGAGACAGTGAGATACAGAGACACTGAGACGCTGAGACACTGAGGCACTGAGAACTGAGACACAGAGACACAGAGACTCTAAGACACTGAAACACTGAGACAATAAGACTCTGAGTCCCTGAGACACTGAGGCAAAAAGACACTGAGACACTGAGACACAGAGGCACTGAGACTCAGAGACACTGAGACACTGAGACACCGAGACTCTGAGACTCAGAGACACTAAGACTCTGAGACACTGAGACTCTGAGACACTGAGGCACAGAGACACAGAGACACAGAGACTCTGAGGTACTGAGACAGAGACACTGAGGCAAAGAGACATTGTGACACTGCGACACAGAGACACTGAGACTTAGAGACACAGAAACACTGAGACTCTGAGGAACTGAAACACAGAGACACTGAGACACGGAGGCACAGAAACAGTGAGACACAGAGACACTGAGACACTGAGGCACAGAGAGACTGAGACACAGAGACACAGAGATACAGAGATAATGAGATTGTGAGACACTGAGGCAGAGAGACACTGAGACACAGAGACACAGAGACTATGAGAAACTGAGACACTGAGACACTGAGGCTCAGAGACACAGAGATACTGAGACTCTGAGACACTGAGACACAGAGACACAGAGACACTCAGACTCAGTGACACTGAGACACTGAGTCACTGAGACACTGAGGCAGAGAGACACTGAGACTCTTATACACTGAGACACTGTGACACTGAGGCACAGAGACACTGAGACGCAGAGACACAGAGACTCTGAGACTCTGAGACTCTGAGACACTGAGGCACAGAGACACTGAGACACGGAGTTACTGAGACACAGAGACACAGAGACTCTAAGACACTGAAACACTGAGACAATGAGACTCTGAGATCCTGAGACACTGAGGCAAAAATACACTGAGACACAGAGGCACTGAGACTCTGAGACACTGAGACACTGAGACACTGAGACACTGAGGCACAGGGACACTGAGACACAGAGACATATAGACACTGAGACTCTGAGACACTGAGACACACAGACAATGAGACACAGAGACACAGAGACAATGAGACTCTGAGAAACTGAGACACTAAGGCACAGAGACACTGAGATACAGAGACACAGAGACACAGAGATTCTGAGACACTGAGTCATTGAGACACTGAGGCACAGAGGCACAGAGACACTGAGACACAGAGGCACAGAGACTCTGAGCCACTGATACACAGAGACATTGAGACACTGTCACACTGAGACACAGAGACGCTGAGGCACAGAGACACTGAGACACTGAGACTCTGTGACACTGAGACACTGAGTCACTGAGACACTGAGGCAGAGAGACACTGAGACACTGAGACTCTTATACACTGAGACACTGTGACACTGAGTCACAAAGACACTGAAACATGAGAATCTGAGACATTGAGACACTGAGACACTGACACACTGAGACACAGAGACTCTGAGACTCAGAGACACAGACACTCTGAGACACAGAGACACTGAGGCACAGAGACACATTGACACAGATACACTGGGACTCTGAGACACTGAGGCACAGAGACACTGAGACACAGAGACGCTGAGACCCTGAGACAGAGAGACACTGAGACACTGAGACACTTACAAGCTGAGACACAGAGACTCTGAGACACAGAGACACTGAGACTCTGAGACTCTGAGGCACTGAGACACTGAGGCACAGAGACACATTGACACAGATACACTGGGACTCTGAGGCACAGAGACACTGTGACACAGAGACACTGAGACACAGAGACACTGAGACTCTGAGACACTGGGACACTGAGTCACAGAGACACTGAGGCACAGAGACACAGAGACACTGAGACACTGAGGCACTTACACACTGAGACACTGAGACTCTGAGGCACACAGACACTCAGACTCTGTGACACTGAGAGACTGAGGCACAGAGACATGGAGACTGAGAGACACTGAGGCTTGAGACACTGACACACTGAGGCACAGAGACACTGAGACACTGAGACACAGAGACACTCAGACTCTGTGACACTGAGACTCTGAGACACTGAGGCACAGAGACACTGAGACACGGAGACACAGAGACACTGAGACTCTGAGGAAATGAAACACAGAGACACTGAGACACTGAGACACAGAGACACTGAGGCAGAGAGACACAGAGACACTGAACTCTTATACACTGAGACACTGTGACACTGAGGCACAGAGACACTGAGATGCAGAGACACAGAGACTCTGAGACTCTGAGACACTGAGGCACAGAGACACTGAAACACAGAGACACAGAGACACTGAGACACTGAGGCACAGAGACTCTGAGACACAGAGACACTGAGACACTGAGGCACAGAGACACTGAGACACTGAGGCACAGAGACACTCAGACTCTGTGACACTGAGACACTGAGGCACAGAAACACAGAGACACTCAGACTCAGTGACACTGAGACACTGAGTCACTGAGACACTGAGGCAGAGAGACACTGAGACACTGAGACTCTTATACACTGAGACACTGTGACACCGAGACACAGAGACACTGAGACACTGAGACACAGAGACACTGAGACACAGAGACACCGAGACACCGAGACACAGAGACACCGAGACACAGAGACACTGAGACACTGAGACACAGAGACACTGAGACTCTGAGACACCGAGACACAGAGACACTGAGTCACAGAGACACTGAGACACAGAGACTCTGAGACACAGAGACACTGAGACACAGAGACACTGAGACACTGAGACTCTGAGACACTGAGACACAGAGACACAGAGACAC
The DNA here is from genome assembly GCF_965287045.1 of Carcharhinus amblyrhynchos. Lineage (NCBI taxonomy): Eukaryota > Metazoa > Chordata > Chondrichthyes > Carcharhiniformes > Carcharhinidae > Carcharhinus > Carcharhinus amblyrhynchos. Next base: position 199,021 of record NW_027649878.1, read on the forward strand.
TGAGACACAGATACACCGAGACACAGAGACACTGAGACACAGAGACACCGAGACACAGAGACACCGAGACACAGAGACACTGAGACATTGAGACAGAGAGACTCTGAGACACTGAGACACAGAGACACTGAGACACTGAGACTCAGAGACACTGAGACACTGAGAACCGAGACACAGAGACACTGAGACACAGAGACACTGAGACACTGAGACACAGAGACACCAAGACACAGAGACACTGACACACAGAGACACAGAGACACTGAGGCACCGAGACACCGAGACACAGAGACACTGAGACACAGAAACACTGAGACACTAAGACTCCGAGACACAGAGACACTGAGACACTGAGACTCTGAGACACTGAGACACAGAGACAATGAGACACTAAGACACTGTGACACAGAGACACTGAGACACTGAGACATTGAGACTCTGAGACACTGAGACACAGAGACACCGAGACACAGAGACACTGAGACACAGAGACACAGAGACACTGAGACACTGAGACACAGAGACACTGAGACTCAGAGACACTGAGACACTGAGACACTGAGGCACAGAGACTCTGAGACACTGAGACACAGAGACACTGAGACACTGAGGCACAGAGACTCTGAGACACTGAGACACAGAGACACTGAGACACTGAGGCACAGAGACTCTGAGACACAGAGACACTGAGACACTGAGGCACAGAGACACTGCGACACTGAGGTACAGAGAACTCAGACTCTGTGACACTGAGACACTGAGGCACAGAAACACAGAGACACTCAGACTCAGTGACACTGAGACACTGAGTCACTGAGATACTGAGGCAGAGAGACACTGAGACCCTGAGACTCTTATACACTGAGACACTGTGACACTGAGGCACAGAGACACTGAGACGCAGAGACACAGTGACTCTGAGACACTGAGGCACAGAGACACTGAGACACTGAGGCACAGAGACACTGATACACAGAGACTCTAAGACACTGAAACACTGAGACAATGAGACTCTGGGACCCTGGGACACTGAGGCAAAAAGACACTGAGACACAGAGGCACTGAGACTCTGAGACACTGAGACACTGAAAAACTGAGAATCTGATACATTGAGACACTGAGACACTGAGGCAGAGAGACACTGAGACACAGAGACACTGAGACACTGACACACTGAGACACAGAGACTCTGAGACACAGAGACACTGAGACACTGAGACACTGAGGCACAGAGACACATTGACACAGATACACTGGGACTCTGAGACACTGAGGCACAGAGACACTGAGACACAGAGACACGGAGACTCTGAGACACTGAGACACTGAGGCACAGAGACACAGAGACACTGAGACACTGAGGCACAGAGACACTGAGACACAGAGACACTGAGACTTAGAGACACAGAGACACTGAGACTCTGAGGAACTGAAACACAGAGACACTGAGACACTGAAACACGGAGGCACAGAAACAGTGAGACACAGAGAAACTGAGACACTGAGGCACAGAGACACAGAGACACAGAGATAATGAGATTCTGAGATACTGAGACACTGAGGCACAGAGACACTGAGACACAGAGATTCTGAGAAACTGAGACACTGAGACACTGAGGCACAGAGACACAGAGACACTGAGACTCTGAGACACTGTGACACAGAGACACAGAGACACTCAGACTCAGTGACACTGAGACACTGAGTCTCTGAGACACTGAGGCAGAGAGACTCTGAGACACTGAGACTCTTATACACTGAGACACTGTGACACTGAGGCACAGAGACACTGAGACGCAGAGACACAGAGACACTGAGACTCTGAGACACTGAGGCACTCAGACTCTGTGATACTGAGACACTGAGTCACTGAGACACTGAGACACAGAGACACTGAGACTCTGAGACACTGAGACTCTGAGACACTGACACACTGAGGCACAGAGACTCTGAGACACTGAGACACAGAGACACTAAGACTCTGAGACACTGAGACTCTGAGACACTGAGGCACAGAGACACAGAGACACAGAGACTCTGAGGTACTGAGACAGAGACACTGAGGCAAAGAGACATTGTGACACTGAGACACAGAGACACTGAGACTTAGAGAGACAGAAACACTGAGACTCTGAGGAACTGAAACACAGAGACACTGAGACACGGAGGCACAGAAACAGTGAGACACAGAGACACTGAGACACTGAGGCACAGAGACACTGAGACACAGAGATACAGAGATAATGAGATTGTGAGACACTGAGGCAGAGAGACACTGAGACACAGAGACACAGAGACTCTGAGAAACTGAGACACTGAGACACTGAGACACAGAGACTCTGAGACACAGAGACACAGAGACTCTGAGACACAGAGACACTGAGGCACAGAGACACATTGACACAGATACACTGGGACTCTGAGACACTGAGGCACAGAGACACTGAGACACAGAGACGCTGAGACCCTGAGACAGAGAGACACTGAGACACTGAGACACTGAGACACTTACAAGCTGAGACACAGAGACTCTGAGACACAGAGACACTGAGACTCTGAGACTCTGAGGCACTGAGACACTGAGGCACAGAGACACATTGACACAGATACACTGGGACTCTGAGGCACAGAGACACTGTGACACAGAGACACTGAGACACAGAGACACTGAGACACTGAGGCACAGAGACACTCAGACTCTGTGACACTGAGACACTGAGGCACAGAAACACAGAGACACTCAGACTCAGTGACACTGAGACGCTGAGTCACTGAGACACTGATGCAGAGAGACACTGAGATACTGAGACTCTTATACTCTGAGACACTGTGACACCGAGACACAGAGACACTGAGACACTGAGACACAGAGACACTGAGACACAGAGACACCGAGACACAGAGACACCGAGACACAGAGACACTGAGACACAGAGACACTGAGACACTGAGACACAGAGACACTGAGACTCTGAGACACCGAGACACAGAGACACTGAGTCACAGAGACACTGAGACACAGAGACTCTGAGACACAGAGACACTGAGACACAGAGACACTGAGACACTGAGACTCTGAGACACTGAGACACTGAGACACTGAGACACAGAGACTCTGAGACACAGAGACTCTGAGACACAGAGACTCTGAGACACTGAGACACTGAGACACTGAGACACATACACCGAGACACTGAGACACTGAGACACAGAGACACCGAGACACCGAGACACAGAGACACCGAGACACAGAGACACTGAGACATTGAGACAGAGAGACTCTGAGACACTGAGACACAGAGACACTGAGACACTGAGACTCTGAGACACAGAGACACCAAGACACAGAGACACTGACACACAGAGACACAGAGACACTGAGGCACCGAGACACCGAGACACTGAGACACAGAAACACTGAGACACTGAGACACAGAGACACAGACACACTGAGACTCTGAGACACTGAGACACAGAGACAATGAGACACTAAGACACTGTGACACAGAGACACTGAGACACTGAGACATTGAGACTCTGAGACACTGAGACACAGAGACACCGAGACACAGAGACACCGAGACACAGAGACTCTGAGACTCAGAGACACTGACACACTGAGACTCTGAGACACTGAGACACAGAGACACAGAGACACCGAGACACAGAGACACCGAGACACAGAGACTCTGAGACTCAGAGACACTGACACACTGAGACTCTGAGACACTGAGACACAGAGACACTGAGACACTGAGACACAGAGACACAGAGACACTGAGACACTGAGACTCTGAGACACTGAGACACAGAGACACTGAGACACTGAGACACCGAGACACCGAGACACCGAGACACTGAGACACAGAGACTCCGAGACACAGAGACACCGAGACACAGAGACACTGAGACACAGAGACACTGAGACACTGAGACACTGAGACTCAGAGACACTGAGACACTGAGACTCTGAGACACTGAGACACAGAGACACTGAGACACAGAGACACAGACACACTGAGACACTGAGACTCTGAGGCACTGAGACACAGAGACACTGAGACACTGAGACACAGAGACACTGAGACACTGAGACACAGAGACACTGAGACACAGAGGCACAGAGGCACAGAGACACTGAGACACAGAGACACTGAGACACAGAGACACTGAGACACTGAGACTCTGAGACACTGAGACCCTGAGCCACAGAGACACTGAGACCCAGAGACACAGAGACACTGAGACACAGAGACACTGAGACACTGAGACTCTGAGACACTGAGGCACAGAGGCACAGAGACACTGAGACACTGAGACACAGAGACACTGAGACACAGAGACACTGAGACACAGAGACACTGAGACACAGAGACACAGACACACTGAGACACTGAGACTCTGAGGCACTGAGACACAGAGACACTGAGACACTGAGACACAGAGACACTGAGACACAGAGGCACAGAGGCACAGAGACACTGAGACACAGAGACACTGAGACACAGAGACACTGAGACACTGAGACTCTGAGACACTGAGACACTGAGCCACAGAGACACTGAGACCCAGAGACACAGAGACACTGAGACACAGAGACACTGAGACACTGAGACTCTGAGACACTGAGGCACAGAGGCACAGAGACACTGAGACACTGAGACACAGAGACACTGAGACACAGAGACACTGAGACACAGAGACACTGAGACACAGAGACACCGAGACACTGAGACACAGAGACACTGAGACTCTGAGACACTGAGACACTGAGTCACAGCGACACTGAAACACTGAGATACAGAGACACAGAGACACTGAGACACTGAGGCACAGAGACTCTGAGACACAGAGACACTGAGACACTGAGTCACAGAGACACTGAGACACTGAGGCACTGAGACTCTGAGACACAGAGGCACAGAGGCACAGAGACACTGAGACACAGAGACACTGAGACACTGAGACTCTGAGACACTGAGACACTGAGCCACAGAGACACTGAGACACAGAGACACAGAGACACTGAGACACAGAGACACTGAGACACTGAGACACTGAGACTCTGAGACACAGAGGCACAGAGGCACAGAGACACTGAGACACTGAGACACAGAGACACTGAGACACAGAGACACTGAGACTCTGAGACACAGAGACACTGAGACACAGAGACACTGAGACACTGAGACTCTGAGACACTGAGACACAGAGACACAGAGACACTGAGACACAGAGACACTGAGACACAGAGACACCGAGACACTGAGACACAGAGACACTGAGACTCTGAGACACTGAGACACTGAGTCACAGAGACACTGAAACACTGAGATACAGAGACACAGAGACACTGAGACACTGAGGCACAGAGACTCTGAGACACAGAGACACTGAGACACTGAGGCACAGAGACACTGAGGCACAGAGACACTCAGACTCTGTGACACTGAGGCACAGAAACACAGAGACACTCAGACTCAGTGACACTGAGACACTGAGTCACTGAGACACTGAGGCAGAGAGACGCTGAGACACTGAGACTCTTATACACTGAGACACTGTGACACTGAGGCACAGAGACACTGAGACGCAGAGACACAGAGACTCTGAGACTCTGAGACACTGAGGCACTGAGACTCTGAGACACTGAGGCACAGAGACACAGAGACACAGAGACTCTGAGGTACTGAGACAGAGACACTGAGGCAAAGAGACATTGTGACACTGCGACACAGAGACACTGAGACTTAGAGACACAGAAACACTGAGACTCTGAGGAACTGAAACACAGAGACACTGAGACACGGAGGCACAGAAACAGTGAGACACAGAGACACTGAGACACTGAGGCACAGAGAGACTGAGACACAGAGACACAGAGATACAGAGATAATGAGATTGTGAGACACTGAGGCAGAGAGACACTGAGACACAGAGACACAGAGACTATGAGAAACTGAGACACTGAGACACTGAGGCTCAGAGACACAGAGATACTGAGACTCTGAGACACTGAGACACAGAGACACAGAGACACTCAGACTCAGTGACACTGAGACACTGAGTCACTGAGACACTGAGGCAGAGAGACACTGAGACTCTTATACACTGAGACACTGTGACACTGAGGCACAGAGACACTGAGACGCAGAGACACAGAGACTCTGAGACTCTGAGACACTGAGGCACAGAGACACTGCGACACTGAGGTACAGAGAACTCAGACTCTGTGACACTGAGACACTGAGGCACAGAAACACAGAGACACTCAGACTCAGTGACACTGAGACACTGAGTCACTGAGATACTGAGGCAGAGAGACACTGAGACCCTGAGACTCTTATACACTGAGACACTGTGACACTGAGGCACAGAGACACTGAGACGCAGAGACACAGTGACTCTGAGACACTGAGGCACAGAGACACTGAGACACTGAGGCACAGAGACACTGATACACAGAGACTCTAAGACACTGAAACACTGAGACAATGAGACTCTGGGACCCTGGGACACTGAGGCAAAAAGACACTGAGACACAGAGGCACTGAGACTCTGAGACACTGAGACACTGAAAAACTGAGAATCTGATACATTGAGACACTGAGACACTGAGGCAGAGAGACACTGAGACACAGAGACACTGAGACACTGACACACTGAGACACAGAGACTCTGAGACACAGAGACACTGAGACACTGAGACACTGAGGCACAGAGACACATTGACACAGATACACTGGGACTCTGAGACACTGAGGCACAGAGACACTGAGACACAGAGACACGGAGACTCTGAGACACTGAGACACTGAGGCACAGAGACACAGAGACACTGAGACACTGAGGCACAGAGACACTGAGACACAGAGACACTGAGACTTAGAGACACAGAGACACTGAGACTCTGAGGAACTGAAACACAGAGACACTGAGACACTGAAACACGGAGGCACAGAAACAGTGAGACACAGAGAAACTGAGACACTGAGGCACAGAGACACAGAGACACAGAGATAATGAGATTCTGAGATACTGAGACACTGAGGCACAGAGACACTGAGACACAGAGATTCTGAGAAACTGAGACACTGAGACACTGAGGCACAGAGACACAGAGACACTGAGACTCTGAGACACTGTGACACAGAGACACAGAGACACTCAGACTCAGTGACACTGAGACACTGAGTCTCTGAGACACTGAGGCAGAGAGACTCTGAGACACTGAGACTCTTATACACTGAGACACTGTGACACTGAGGCACAGAGACACTGAGACGCAGAGACACAGAGACACTGAGACTCTGAGACACTGAGGCACTCAGACTCTGTGATACTGAGACACTGAGTCACTGAGACACTGAGACACAGAGACACTGAGACTCTGAGACACTGAGACTCTGAGACACTGACACACTGAGGCACAGAGACTCTGAGACACTGAGACACAGAGACACTAAGACTCTGAGACACTGAGACTCTGAGACACTGAGGCACAGAGACACAGAGACACAGAGACTCTGAGGTACTGAGACAGAGACACTGAGGCAAAGAGACATTGTGACACTGAGACACAGAGACACTGAGACTTAGAGAGACAGAAACACTGAGACTCTGAGGAACTGAAACACAGAGACACTGAGACACGGAGGCACAGAAACAGTGAGACACAGAGACACTGAGACACTGAGGCACAGAGACACTGAGACACAGAGATACAGAGATAATGAGATTGTGAGACACTGAGGCAGAGAGACACTGAGACACAGAGACACAGAGACTCTGAGAAACTGAGACACTGAGACACTGAGACACAGAGACTCTGAGACACAGAGACACAGAGACTCTGAGACACAGAGACACTGAGGCACAGAGACACATTGACACAGATACACTGGGACTCTGAGACACTGAGGCACAGAGACACTGAGACACAGAGACGCTGAGACCCTGAGACAGAGAGACACTGAGACACTGAGACACTGAGACACTTACAAGCTGAGACACAGAGACTCTGAGACACAGAGACACTGAGACTCTGAGACTCTGAGGCACTGAGACACTGAGGCACAGAGACACATTGACACAGATACACTGGGACTCTGAGGCACAGAGACACTGTGACACAGAGACACTGAGACACAGAGACACTGAGACACTGAGGCACAGAGACACTCAGACTCTGTGACACTGAGACACTGAGGCACAGAAACACAGAGACACTCAGACTCAGTGACACTGAGACACTGAGTCACTGAGACACTGATGCAGAGAGACACTGAGATACTGAGACTCTTATACTCTGAGACACTGTGACACCGAGACACAGAGACACTGAGACACAGAGACACTGAGACACAGAGACACCGAGACACAGAGACACCGAGACACAGAGACACTGAGACACTGAGACACTGAGACACAGAGACACTGAGACTCTGAGACACCGAGACACAGAGACACTGAGTCACAGAGACACTGAGACACAGAGACTCTGAGACACAGAGACACTGAGACACAGAGACACTGAGACACTGAGACTCTGAGACACTGAGACACTGAGACACTGAGACACAGAGACTCTGAGACACAGAGACTCTGAGACACAGAGACTCTGAGACACTGAGACACTGAGACACTGAGACACATACACCGAGACACTGAGACACTGAGACACAGAGACACCGAGACACCGAGACACAGAGACACCGAGACACAGAGACACTGAGACATTGAGACAGAGAGACTCTGAGACACTGAGACACAGAGACACTGAGACACTGAGACTCAGAGACTCTGAGACACAGAGACACCAAGACACAGAGACACTGACACACAGAGACACAGAGACACTGAGGCACCGAGACACCGAGACACTGAGACACAGAAACACTGAGACACTGAGACACAGAGACACAGACACACTGAGACTCTGAGACACTGAGACACAGAGACAATGAGACACTAAGACACTGTGACACAGAGACACTGAGACACTGAGACATTGAGACTCTGAGACACTGAGACACAGAGACACCGAGACACAGAGACACCGAGACACAGAGACTCTGAGACTCAGAGACACTGAGACACAGAGACACTGAGACACTGAGACACATACACCGAGACACAGAGACACTGAGACACTGAGACACAGAGACACCGAGACACCGAGACACAGAGACACCGAGACACAGAGACACTGAGACATTGAGACAGAGAGACTCTGAGACACTGAGACACAGAGACACTGAGACACTGAGACTCAGAGACACTGAGGCACTGAGAACCGAGACACAGAGACACTGAGACACAGAGACTCTGAGACACAGAGACACCAAGACACAGAGACACTGACACACAGAGACACAGAGACACTGAGGCACCGAGACACCGCGACACTGAGACACAGAAACACTGAGATACAGAGACACAGACACACTGAGACTCTGAGACACTGAGACACAGAGACAATGAGACACTAAGACACTGTGACACAGAGACACTGAGACACTGAGACATTGAGACTCTGAGACACTGAGACACAGAGACACCGAGACACAGAGACACCGAGACACAGAGACTCTGAGACTCAGAGACACTGACACACTGAGACTCTGAGACACTGAGACACAGAGACACAGAGACACCGAGACACAGAGACACCGAGACACAGAGACTCTGAGACTCAGAGACACTGACACACTGAGACTCTGAGACACTGAGACACAGAGACACTGAGACACTGAGACACAGAGACACAGAGACACTGAGACACTGAGACTCTGAGACACTGAGACACAGAGACACTGAGACACTGAGACACCGAGACACCGAGACACCGAGACACAGAGACTCCGAGACACAGAGACACCGAGACACAGAGACACTGAGACACAGAGACACTGAGACACTGAGACACTGAGACTCAGAGACACTGAGACACTGAGACTCTGAGACACTGAGACACAGAGACACTGAGACACAGAGACACAGACACACTGAGACACTGAGACTCTGAGGCACTGAGACACAGAGACACTGAGACACTGAGACACAGAGACACTGAGACACTGAGACACAGAGACACTGAGACACAGAGGCACAGAGGCACAGAGACACTGAGACACAGAGACACTGAGACACAGAGACACTGAGACACTGAGACTCTGAGACACTGAGACACTGAGCCACAGGGACACTGAGACCCAGAGACACAGAGACACTGAGACACAGAGACACTGAGACACTGAGACTCTGAGACACTGAGGCACAGAGGCACAGAGACACTGAGACACTGAGACACAGAGACACTGAGACACAGAGACACTGAGACACAGAGACACTGAGACACAGAGACACAGACACACTGAGACACTGAGACTCTGAGGCACTGAGACACAGAGACACTGAGACACTGAGACACAGAGACACTGAGACACTGAGACACAGAGACACTGAGACACAGAGGCACAGAGGCACAGAGACACTGAGACACAGAGACACTGAGACACAGAGACACTGAGACACTGAGACTCTGAGACACTGAGACACTGAGCCACAGAGACACTGAGACCCAGAGACACAGAGACACTGAGACACAGAGACACTGAGACACTGAGACTCTGAGACACTGAGGCACAGAGGCACAGAGACACTGAGACACTGAGACACAGAGACACTGAGACACAGAGACACTGAGACACAGAGACACTGAGACACAGAGACACCGAGACACTGAGACACAGAGACACTGAGACTCTGAGACACTGAGACACTGAGTCACAGCGACACTGAAACACTGAGATACAGAGACACAGAGACACTGAGACACTGAGGCACAGAGACTCTGAGACACAGAGACACTGAGACACTGAGTCACAGAGACACTGAGACACTGAGGCACTGAGACTCTGAGACACAGAGGCACAGAGGCACAGAGACACTGAGACACAGAGACACTGAGACACTGAGACTCTGAGACACTGAGACACTGAGCCACAGAGACACTGAGACACAGAGACACAGAGACACTGAGACACAGAGACACTGAGACACTGAGACACTGAGACTCTGAGACACAGAGGCACAGAGGCACAGAGACACTGAGACACTGAGACACAGAGACACTGAGACACAGAGACACTGAGACTCTGAGACACAGAGACACTGAGACACAGAGACACTGAGACACTGAGACTCTGAGACACTGAGACACAGAGACACAGAGACACTGAGACACAGAGACACTGAGACACAGAGACACCGAGACACTGAGACACAGAGACACTGAGACTCTGAGACACTGAGACACTGAGTCACAGAGACACTGAAACACTGAGATACAGAGACACAGAGACACTGAGACACTGAGGCACAGAGACTCTGAGACACAGAGACACTGAGACACTGAGGCACAGAGACACTGAGGCACAGAGACACTCAGACTCTGTGACACTGAGGCACAGAAACACAGAGACACTCAGACTCAGTGACACTGAGACACTGAGTCACTGAGACACTGAGGCAGAGAGACGCTGAGACACTGAGACTCTTATACACTGAGACACTGTGACACTGAGGCACAGAGACACTGAGACGCAGAGACACAGAGACTCTGAGACTCTGAGACACTGAGGCACTGAGACTCTGAGACACTGAGGCACAGAGACACAGAGACACAGAGACTCTGAGGTACTGAGACAGAGACACTGAGGCAAAGAGACATTGTGACACTGCGACACAGAGACACTGAGACTTAGAGACACAGAAACACTGAGACTCTGAGGAACTGAAACACAGAGACACTGAGACACGGAGGCACAGAAACAGTGAGACACAGAGACACTGAGACACTGAGGCACAGAGAGACTGAGACACAGAGACACAGAGATACAGAGATAATGAGATTGTGAGACACTGAGGCAGAGAGACACTGAGACACAGAGATACAGAGACTATGAGAAACTGAGACACTGAGACACTGAGGCTCAGAGACACAGAGATACTGAGACTCTGAGACACTGAGACACAGAGACACAGAGACACTCAGACTCAGTGACACTGAGACACTGAGTCACTGAGACACTGAGGCAGAGAGACACTGAGACTCTTATACACTGAGACACTGTGACACTGAGGCACAGAGACACTGAGACGCAGAGACACAGAGACTCTGAGACTCTGAGACACTGAGGCACAGAGGCACTGAGACACGGAGTTACTGAGACACAGAGACACAGAGACTCTAAGACACTGAAACACTGAGACAATGAGACTCTGAGATCCTGAGACACTGAGGCAAAAATACACTGAGACACAGAGGCACTGAGACTCTGAGACACTGAGACACTGAGACACTGAGGCACAGGGACACTGAGACACAGAGACATATAGACACTGAGACTCTGAGACACTGAGACACACAGACAATGAGACACAGAGACACAGAGACAATGAGGCAGAGAGACACAGAGACACTGAGACTCTTATACACTGAGACACTGTGACACTGAGGCACAGAGACACTGAGATGCAGAGACACAGAGACTCTGAGACTCTGAGACACTGAGGCACAGAGACACTGAAACACAGAGACACAGAGACACAGAGACACTGAGACACTGAGGCACAGAGACTCTGAGACACAGAGACACTGAGACACTGAGGCACAGAGACACTGAGACACTGAGGCACAGAGACACTCAGACTCTGTGACACTGAGACACTGAGGCACAGAAACACAGAGACACTCAGACTCAGTGACACTGAGACACTGAGTCACTGAGACACTGAGGCAGAGAGACACTGAGACACTGAGACTCTTATACACTGAGACACTGTGACACCGAGACACAGAGACACTGAGACACTGAGACACAGAGACACTGAGACACAGAGACACCGAGACACCGAGACACAGAGACACCGAGACACAGAGACACTGAGACACTGAGACACAGAGACACTGAGTCACAGAGACACTGAGACACAGAGACTCTGAGACACTGAGACTCTGAGACACTGAGACACAGAGACACAGAGACACTGAGACACAGATACACCGAGACACAGAGACACTGAGACACTGAGACACAGAGACACCGAGACACAGAGACACCGAGACACAGAGACACTGAGACATTGAGACAGAGAGACTCTGAGACACTGAGACACAGAGACACTGAGACACTGAGACTCAGAGACACTGAGACACTGAGAACCGAGACACAGAGACACTGAGACACAGAGACACTGAGACACTGAGACACAGAGACACCAAGACACAGAGACACTGACACACAGAGACACAGAGACACTGAGGCACCGAGACACCGAGACACAGAGACACTGAGACACAGAAACACTGAGACACTAAGACTCCGAGACACAGAGACACTGAGACACTGAGACTCTGAGACACTGAGACACAGAGACAATGAGACACTAAGACACTGTGACACAGAGACACTGAGACACTGAGACATTGAGACTCTGAGACACTGAGACACAGAGACACCGAGACACCGAGACACAGAGACACTGAGACACAGAGACACAGAGACACTGAGACACTGAGACACAGAGACACTGAGACTCAGAGACACTGAGACACTGAGACTCTGAGACACTGAGACACAGAGACACTGAGACACTGAGACACAGAGCCGCAGAGACACTGAGACACTGAGACTCTGAGACACTGAGACACAGAGACACTGAGACACTGAGACACCGAGACACAGAGACACTGAGACACTGAGACACTGAGACACAGAGACTCCGAGACACAGAGACACCGAGACACAGAGACACTGAGACACTGAGACACTGAGACTCTGAGACACAGAGGCACAGAGGCACAGAGACACTGAGACACTGAGACACAGAGACACTGAGACACAGAGACACTGAGACTCTGAGACACAGAGACACTGAGACACAGAGACACTGAGACACTGAGACACTGAGACACTGAGCCACAGAGACACTGAGACACAGAGACACAGAGACACTGAGACACTGAGACACAGAGACACCGAGACACTGAGACACAGAGACACTGGGACTCTGAGGCACAGAGACACTGAGACACAGAGACACTGAGACTCTGAGACACTGAGACACTGAGTCACAGAGACACTGAAACACTGAGATACAGAGACACAGAGACACTGAGACACTGAGGCACAGAGACTCTGAGACACAGAGACACTGAGACACTGAGGCACAGAGACACTGAGGCACAGAGACACTCAGACTCTGTGACACTGAGGCACAGAAACACAGAGACACTCAGACTCAGTGACGCTGAGACACTGAGTCACTGAGACACTGAGGCAGAGAGACGCTGAGACACTGAGACTCTTATACACTGAGACACTGTGACACTGAGGCACAGAGACACTGAGACGCAGAGACACAGAGACTCTGAGACTCTGAGACTCTGAGACACTGAGGCACTGAGACACTGAGATGCAGAGACACAGAGACTCTGAGACTCTGAGACTCTGAGACAGTGAGACACGGAGGCACAGAGACAGTGAGACACAGAGACACTGAGACTCTGAGACACTGAGACACAGAGACACTGAGACACTGAGACACAGAGACACAGAGACACTGAGACACTGAGACTCTGAGACACTGAGACACAGAGACACTGAGACACCGAGACACCGAGACACAGAGACACTGAGACACTGAGACACTGAGACACATAGACTCCGAGACACAGAGACACAGAGACACCGAGACACCGAGACACTGAGACACAGAGACACTGAGACACTGAGACACTGAGACTCAGAGACACTGAGACACTGAGACTCTGAGATTATGAGACACAGAGACACTGAGACACAGAGACACTGAGACACTGAGACTCTGAGACACTGAGACACTGAGACACTGAGACTCTGAGACACAGAGGCACAGAGGCACAGAGACACTGAGACACAGAGACACTGAGACACAGAGACACTGAGACACTGAGACTCTGAGACACTGAGACACTGAGCCACAGAGACACTGAGACACAGAGACACTGAGACACAGAGACACCGAGACACTGAGACACAGAGACACTGAGACTCTGAGACACTGAGACACTGAGTCACAGTGACACTGAAACACTGAGATACAGAGACACAGAGACACTGAGACACTGAGGCACAGAGACTCTGAGACACAGAGACACTGAGACACTGAGTCACAGAGACACTGAGACACTGAGACACTGAGACACTGAGACACTGAGCCACAGAGACACTGAGACACAGAGACACAGAGACACTGCGACACAGAGACACTGAGACACAGAGACACTGAGACACTGAGACACTGAGACTCTGAGACACAGAGGCACAGAGACACTGAGACACTGAGACACAGAGACACTGAGACACTGAGACACTGAGACTCTGAGACACTGAGACACTGAGCCACAGAGACACTGAGACACAGAGACACAGATACACTGAGACACAGAGACACTGAGACACAGAGACACCGAGACACTGAGACACAGAGACACTGAGACTCTGAGGCACTGAGACACTGAGTCACAGAGACACTGAAACACTGAGATACAGAGACACAGAGACACTGAGACACTGAGGCACAGAGACTCTGAGACACAGAGACACTGAGACACTGAGGCACAGAGACACTGAGGCACAGAGACACTCAGACTCTGTGACACTGAGGCACAGAAACACAGAGACACTCAGACTCAGTGACACTGAGACACTGAGTCACTGAGACACTGAGGCAGAGAGACGCTGAGACACTGAGACTCTGAGACTCTGAGACACTGAGGCACTGAGACACTGTGACACGGAGACACTGAGACACAGAGACACTGAGACAGTGAGACACGGAGGCACAGAGACAGTGAGATACAGAGACACTGAGACGCTGAGACACTGAGGCACTGAGAACTGAGACACAGAGACACAGAGACACAGAGACTCTAAGACACTGAAACACTGAGACAATGAGACTCTGAGTCCCTGAGACACTGAGGCAAAAAGACACTGAGACACTGAGACACAGAGGCACTGAGACTCAGAGACACTGAGACACTGAGACACCGAGACTCTGAGACTCAGAGACACTAAGACTCTGAGACACTGAGACTCTGAGACACTGAGGCACAGAGACACAGAGACACAGAGACTCTGAGGTACTGAGACAGAGACACTGAGGCAAAGAGACATTGTGACACTGCGACACAGAGACACTGAGACTTAGAGACACAGAAACACTGAGACTCTGAGGAACTGAAACACAGAGACACTGAGACACGGAGGCACAGAAACAGTGAGACACAGAGACACTGAGACACTGAGGCACAGAGAGACTGAGACACAGAGACACAGAGATACAGAGATAATGAGATTGTGAGACACTGAGGCAGAGAGACACTGAGACACAGAGACACAGAGACTATGAGAAACTGAGACACTGAGAAACTGAGGCTCAGAGACACAGAGATACTGAGACTCTGAGACACTGAGACACAGAGACACAGAGACACTCAGACTCAGTGACACTGAGACACTGAGTCACTGAGACACTGAGGCAGAGAGACACTGAGACTCTTATACACTGAGACACTGTGACACTGAGGCACAGAGACACTGAGACGCAGAGACACAGAGACTCTGAGACTCTGAGACTCTGAGACTCTGAGACACTGAGGCACAGAGACACTGAGACACGGAGTTACTGAGACACAGAGACTCTAAGACACTGAAACACTGAGACAATGAGACTCTGAGATCCTGAGACACTGAGGCAAAAATACACTGAGACACAGAGGCACTGAGACTCTGAGACACTGAGACACTGAGACACTGAGGCACAGGGACACTGAGACACAGAGACATATAGACACTGAGACTCTGAGACACTGAGACACACAGACAATGAGACACAGAGACACAGAGACAATGAGACTCTGAGAAACTGAGACACTAAGGCACAGAGACACTGAGATACAGAGACACAGAGACACAGAGATTCTGAGACACTGAGTCATTGAGACACTGAGGCACAGAGGCACAGAGACACTGAGACACAGAGGCACAGAGACTCTGAGCCACTGATACACAGAGACATTGAGACACTGTCACACTGAGACACAGAGACGCTGAGGCACAGAGACACTGAGACACTGAGACACTGTGACACTGAGACACTGAGTCACTGAGACACTGAGGCAGAGAGACACTGAGACACTGAGACTCTTATACACTGAGACACTGTGACACTGAGGCACAAAGACACTGAAACATGAGAATCTGAGACATTGAGACACTGAGACACTGACACACTGAGACACAGAGACTCTGAGACTCAGAGACACAGAGACTCTGAGACACAGAGACACTGAGGCACAGTGACACATTGACACAGATACACTGGGACTCTGAGACACTGAGGCACAGAGACACTGAGACACAGAGACGCTGAGACCCTGAGACAGAGAGACACTGAGACACTGAGACACTTACAAGCTGAGACACAGAGACTCTGAGACACAGAGACACTGAGACTCTGAGACTCTGAGGCACTGAGACACTGAGGCACAGAGACACATGGACACAGATACACTGGGACTCTGAGGCACAGAGACACTGTGACACAGAGACACTGAGACACAGAGACACTGAGACTCTGAGACACTGGGACACTGAGTCACAGAGACACTGAGGCACAGAGACACAGAGACACTGAGACACTGAGGCACTTACACACTGAGACACTGAGACTCTGAGGCACACAGACACTCAGACTCTGTGACACTGAGAGACTGAGGCACAGAGACATGGAGACTGAGAGACACTGAGGCTTGAGACACTGACACGCTGAGGCACAGAGACACTGAGACACTGAGACACAGAGACACTCAGACTCTGTGACACTGAGACTCTGAGACACTGAGGCACAGAGACACTGAGACACTGAGACACAGAGACACTGAGACTCTGAGGAAATGAAACACAGAGACACTGAGACACTGAGACACAGAGACACTGAGGCAGAGAGACACAGAGACACTGAGACTCTTATACACTGAGACACTGTGACACTGAGGCACAGAGACACTGAGATGCAGAGACACAGAGACTCTGAGACTCTGAGACACTGAGGCACAGAGACACTGAAACACAGAGACACAGAGACACAGAGACACTGAGACACTGAGGCACAGAGACTCTGAGACACAGAGACACTGAGACACTGAGGCACAGAGACACTGAGACACTGAGGCACAGAGACACTCAGACTCTGTGACACTGAGACACTGAGGCACAGAAACACAGAGACACTCAGACTCAGTGACACTGAGACACTGAGTCACTGAGACACTGAGGCAGAGAGACACTGAGACACTGAGACTCTTATACACTGAGACACTGTGACACCGAGACACAGAGACACTGAGACACTGAGACACAGAGACACTGAGACACAGAGACACCGAGACACCGAGACACAGAGACACCGAGACACAGAGACACTGAGACACTGAGACACAGAGACACTGAGACTCTGAGACACCGAGACACAGAGACACTGAGTCACAGAGACTCTGAGACACAGAGACACTGAGACACAGAGACACTGAGACACTGAGACTCTGAGACACTGAGACACAGAGACACAGAGACACTGAGACACAGAGACACCGAGACACAGAGACACCGAGACACAGAGACACTGAGACATTGAGACAGAGAGACTCTGAGACACTGAGACACAGAGACACTGAGACACTGAGACTCAGAGACACTGAGACACTGAGAACCGAGACACAGAGTCACTGAGACACAGAGACACTGAGACACTGAGACACAGAGACACCAAGACACAGAGACACTGACACACAGAGACACTGAGGCACCGAGACACCGAGACACAGAGACACTGAGACACAGAAACACTGAGACACTGAGACTCCGAGACACAGAGACACTGAGACACTGAGACTCTGAGACACTGAGACACAGAGACAATGAGACACTAAGACACTGTGACACAGAGACACTGAGACACTGAGACATTGAGACTCTGAGACACTGAGACACAGAGACACCGAGACACAGAGACACTGAGACACAGAGACACAGAGACACTGAGACACTGAGACACAGAGTCACTGAGACTCAGAGACACTGAGACACTGAGACTCTGAGACACTGAGACACAGAGACACTGAGACACTGAGACACAGAGACGCAGAGACACTGAGACACTGAGACGCTGAGACACTGAGACACAGAGACACTGAGACACCGAGACACCGAGACACTGAGACACTGAGACACTGAGACACAGAGACTCCGAGACACAGAGACACAGAGACACCGAGACACAGAGACACTGAGACACAGAGACACTGAGACACTGAGACTCTGAGACACAGAGGCACAGAGGCACAGAGACACTGAGACACTGAGACACTGAGACACAGAGACACTGAGACTCTGAGACACAGAGACACTGAGACACAGAGACACTGAGACACTGAGACTCTGAGACACTGAGACACTGAGCCACAGAGACACTGAGACACAGAGACACAGAGACACTGGGACACTGAGACACAGAGACACCGAGACACTGAGACACAGAGACACTGGGACTCTGAGGCACAGAGACACTGAGACACAGAGACACTGAGACACAGAGACACTGAGACTCTGAGACACTGAGACACTGAGTCACAGAGACACTGAAACACTGAGATACAGAGACACAGAGACGCTGAGACACAGAGGCACAGAGACTCTGAGACACAGAGACACTGAGACACTGAGGCACAGAGACACTGAGGCACAGAGACACTCAGACTCTGTGACACTGAGGCACAGAAACACAGAGACACTCAGACTCAGTGACGCTGAGACACTGAGTCACTGAGACACTGAGGCAGAGAGACGCTGAGACACTGAGACTCTTATACACTGAGACACTGTGACACTGAGGCACAGAGACACTGAGACGCAGAGACACAGAGACTCTGAGACTCTGAGACTCTGAGACACTGAGGCACTGAGACACTGAGACGCAGAGACACAGAGACTCTGAGACTGTGAGACTCTGAGACAGTGAGACACGGAGGCACAGAGACAGTGAGACACAGAGACACTGAGACGCTGAGACACTGAGGCACTGAGAACTGAGACACAGAGACACAGAGACTCTAAGACACTGAAACACTGAGACAATAAGACTCTGAGTCCCTGAGACACTGAGGCAAAAAGACACTGAGACACAGAGGCACTGAGACTCTGAGACACTGAGACACTGAGACACCGAGACTCTGAGACTCAGCGACACTAAGACTCTGAGACACTGAGACTCTGAGACACTGAGGCACAGAGACACAGAGACACAGAGACTCTGAGGTACTGAGACAGAGACACTGAGGCAAAGAGACATTGTGACACTGAGACACAGAGACACTGAGACTTAGAGACACAGAAACACTGAGACTCTGAGGAACTGAAACACAGAGACACTGAGACACGGAGGCACAGAAACAGTGAGACACAGAGACACTGAGACACTGAGGCACAGAGAGACTGAGACACAGAGACACAGAGATACAGAGATAATGAGATTGTGAGACACTGAGGCAGAGAGACACTGAGACACAGAGACACAGAGACTATGAGAAACTGAGACACTGAGACACTGAGGCTCAGAGACACAGAGATACTGAGACTCTGAGACACTGAGACACAGAGACACTCAGACTCAGTGACACTGAGACACTGAGTCACTGAGACACTGAGGCAGAGAGACACTGAGACTCTTATACACTGAGACACTGTGACACTGAGGCACAGAGACACTGAGACGCAGAGACACAGAGACTCTGAGACTCTGAGACACTGAGGCACAGAGACACTGAGACACGGAGACACTGAGACACGGAGTTACTGAGACACAGAGACACAGAGACTCTAAGACACTGAAACACTGAGACAATGAGACTCTGAGATCCTGAGACACTGAGGCAAAAATACACTGAGACACAGAGGCACTGAGACTCTGAGACACTGAGACACTGAGACACTGAGGCACAGGGACACTGTGACACAGAGACACAGAAGCACTGAGACTCTGAGACACTGAGACACTAAGGCACAGAGACACTGAGACACAGAGACATATAGACACTGAGACTCTGAGACACTGAGACACACAGACAATGAGACACAGAGACACAGAGACAATGAGACTCTGAGAAGCTGAGACACTAAGGCACAGAGACACTGAGATACAGAGACACAGAGACACAGAGATTCTGATACACTGAGTCATTGAGACACTGAGGCACAGAGGCACAGAGACACTGAGACACAGAGGCACAGAGACTCTGAGCCACTGATACACAGAGACATTGAGACACTGTCACACTGAGACACAGAGACGCTGAGGCACAGAGACACTGAGACACTGAGACACTGAGACTCTGTGACACTGAGACACTGAGTCACTGAGACACTGAGGCAGAGAGACACTGAGACACTGAGACTCTTATACACTGAGACACTGTGACACTGAGGCACAAAGACACTGAAACATGAGAATCTGAGACATTGAGACACTGAGACACTGACACACTGAGACACAGAGACTCTGAGACACAGAGACACAGAGACTCTGAGACACAGAGACACAGAGACACTGAGACTCTGAGACACTGAGACT
Organism: Carcharhinus amblyrhynchos; assembly: GCF_965287045.1. Taxonomy (NCBI): domain Eukaryota; kingdom Metazoa; phylum Chordata; class Chondrichthyes; order Carcharhiniformes; family Carcharhinidae; genus Carcharhinus; species Carcharhinus amblyrhynchos. The sequence goes on from NW_027649878.1 coordinate 220,759, forward strand.
CTGAGGCACAGAGACACATTGACACAGATACACTGGGACTCTGAGACACTGAGGCACAGAGACACTGAGACACAGAGACGCTGAGACCCTGAGGCAGAGAGACACTGAGACACTGAGACACTTACAAGCTGAGACACAGAGACTCTGAGACACAGAGACACTGAGACTCTGAGACTCTGAGACTCTGAGGCACTGAGACACTGAGGCACAGAGACACATTGACACAGATACACTGGGACTCTGAGGTACAGAGACACTGAGACACAGAGACACTGAGACACAGAGACTCTGAGACTCTGAGACACTGGGACACTGAGTCACAGAGACACTGAGGCACAGAGACACTGAGACACTGAGACACTGAGGCACTTACACACTGAGACACTGAGACTCTGAGGCACAGAGACACTCAGACTCTGTGACACTGAGAGACTGAACATAGAACATAGAACATAGAACATTACAGCGCAGAACATGCCCTTCGGCCCACGATGTTGCGCCGACCAGTTACAAAAACAATGACCCACTAGCCTATACCAATCCCTTTTCGTCCATAAACCTATCCAGAGATCTCTTAAACGCCCCCAAACTAGACGCATTTACAACTGCAGCAGGCAGGGCATTCCAATCCCTCACCACCCGCTGGGTAAAGAACCTACCCCTGACATCCGTCCTGTAGCTACCCCCCCTTAATTTAAAGACTGAGGCACAGAGACATGGAGACTGAGAGACACTGAGGCTCTGAGACACTGACACACTGAGGCACAGAGACACTGAGACACTGAGACACAGAGACACTCAGACTCTGTGACACTGAGACTCTGAGACACTGAGGCACAGAGACACTGAGACACTGAGACACAGAGACAGTGAGGCAGAGAGACACAGAGACACTGAGACTCTTATACACTGAGACACTGTGACACTGAGGCACAGAGACACTGAGATGCAGAGACACAGAGACTCTGAGACACTGAGGCACAGAGACACTGAAACACTGAGACACAGAGACACAGAGACACTGAGACACTGAGGCACAGAGACTCTGAGACACAGAGACACTGAGACACTGAGGCACAGAGACACTGAGACACTGAGGCACAGAGACACTCAGACTCTGTGACACTGAGACACTGAGGCACAGAAACACAGAGACACTCAGACTCAGTGACACTGAGACACTGAGTCACTGAGACACTGAGGCAGAGAGACACTGAGACACTGAGACTCTTATACACTGAGACACTGTGACACTGAGGCACAGAGACACTGAGACGCAGAGACTCTGAGACTCTGAGACACTGAGGCACAGAGACACTGAGACACAGAGACACTGAGACACAGAGTCAGTGAGACAGTGAGACACGGAGGCACAGAGACAGTGAGACACAGAGACACTGAGACACTGACGCACTGAGAACTGAGACACAGAGACACACAGACTCTAAGACACTGAAACACTGAGACAATAAGACTCTGACACCCTGAGACACTGAGGCAAAAAGACACTGAGACACTGAGACACAGAGGCACTGAGACTCTGAGACACTGAGACACTAAGACACAGAGACACTGAGGCACAGAGAGACTGAGACACAGAGACACTCAGACTCAGTGACACTGAGACACTAAGGCACAGAGACACTGAGTCACTGAGACACAGAGACATATAGACACTGAGACTTCCAATCCCTCACCACCCGCTGGGTAAAGAACCTACCCCTGACATCCGTCCTGTAGCTACCCCCCCTTAATTTAAAGACTGAGGCACAGAGACATGGAGACTGAGAGACACTGAGGCTCTGAGACACTGACACACTGAGGCACAGAGACACTGAGACACTGAGACACAGAGACACTCAGACTCTGTGACACTGAGACTCTGAGACACTGAGGCACAGAGACACTGAGACACTGAGACACAGAGACAGTGAGGCAGAGAGACACAGAGACACTGAGACTCTTATACACTGAGACACTGTGACACTGAGGCACAGAGACACTGAGATGCAGAGACACAGAGACTCTGAGACACTGAGGCACAGAGACACTGAAACACTGAGACACAGAGACACAGAGACACTGAGACACTGAGGCACAGAGACTCTGAGACACAGAGACACTGAGACACTGAGGCACAGAGACACTGAGACACTGAGGCACAGAGACACTCAGACTCTGTGACACTGAGACACTGAGGCACAGAAACACATAGACACTCAGACTCAGTGACACTGAGACACTGAGTCACTGAGACACTGAGGCAGAGAGACACTGAGACTCTTATACACTGAGACACTGTGACACTGAGGCACAGAGACACTGAGACGCAGAGACTCTGAGACTCTGAGACACTGAGGCACAGAGACACTGAGACACTGAGACACAGAGACACTGAGACACAGAGTCAGTGAGACAGTGAGACACGGAGGCACAGAGACAGTGAGACACGGAGGCACAGAGACAGTGAGACACAGAGACACTGAGACACTGACGCACTGAGAACTGAGACACAGAGACACACAGACTCTATGACACTGAAACACTGAGACAATAAGACTCTGACACCCTGAGACACTGAGGCAAAAAGACACTGAGACACTGAGACACAGAGGCACTGAGACTCTGAGACACTGAGACACTAAGACACAGAGACACTGAGGCACAGAGAGACTGAGACACAGAGACACTCAGACTCAGTGACACTGAGACACTAAGGCACAGAGACACTGAGTCACTGAGACACAGAGACATATAGACACTGAGACTCTGAGACACTGAGACACACAGACAATGAGACACAGAGACACTGAGACACAGAGACAATGAGACTCTGAGACACTGAGACACTAAGGCACAGAGACACTGAGACACAGAGACATATAGACACTGAGACTCTGAGACACTGAGACACACAGACAATGAGACACAGAGACACTGAGACACAGAGACACAGAGACAAAGAGACACTGAGACTCTGAGACACAGAGACACTGAGACTATGAGACACTGAGACGAAGAGACACAGAGACACAGAGACACAGAGACACTGAGACACTGAGACTCTGAGACACTGAGACGCAGAGACACAGAGATACAGAGACACTGAGACACTGAGACACGAGACACTGAGACTCAGAGACACTGAGACACAGAGACGCTGAGAGTCTGAGACACAGAGTCACAGAGACACAGAGACACAGAGAAACTGAGACACTGAGACTCTTAGACACTGAGACACAGAGACACTGAGACACTGAGACACAGAGACTCTGAGACACTGAGACACAGAGACACAGAGACACAGAGACTTTGAGACACTGAGACGCAGAGACACTGAGACGCAGAACGCAGAGACGCAGAGACACTGAGACACAGAGACACTGAGACTCTGAGACTCTGAGACACAGAGACACTGAGACACTGTGACACAGAGACACTGAGACACAGAGACACAGAGACACAGAGACAAAGAGACACTGAGACTCTGAGGAACTGAGACACAGAGACACAGAGACTCTGAGATACTGAGACACTGAGACACTGAGACACAGAGACTCTGAGACACTGAGAGACTGAGACACTGAGACTCTGAGACGCAGAGACACAGAGACACTGAAACACAGAGACACAGAGACACTGAGACACTGAGAGACTGAGACACTGAGACTTTGAGACACTGAGACACAGAGACACAGAGACACTGAGACTCTGAGACACAGAGACACAGAGACTACTACCGGAGGTAGTAGTACATATAGGTACTACTGATGTAGGTAAGAAGAGGGAGGCACTCGTGAAAGGGGACTATAGGGAACTGGGTAGGCAGCTGAGGAAGAGGAAAGCAAAGGTAGTAATCTCAGGATTGCTGCCTGTGCCAAGGGAGAATGAGGGAAGAAATGAAATCAGGTGGAGGGTGAATGCGTGGCTGAGGGACTGGTGTTGAGGGCAGGGATTTCGGTTCCTAGATCACTGGGACCTCTTTAGGGGTGGGTGGGACCTCTATAGTAGGGACGGGTGGCACTTAAATCCCAGGGGGACTAGTATCTTGGCGGGAAGACTGGCTAAGGCTACCGGGGGGACTTTAAACTAGAAAGGATGGGGGGAGGGAACTGTGATGGGGAAACTGGGACGGAGGAGGTTCGCTCCCAGGTAGGGGAGGACCGCAGGCAGTATGGGAGGGAGGTTAGACAGGTGGTGGAGATGGGAAATGCCCAGACTGAGGGGCTGAAGTGTATATATTTTAATGCAAGGAGTATAGTGAATAAGGTAGATGAGCTTAGGGCGTGGATTGCTGCTTGGGATTGTGATGTGGTGGCCATTACGGAGACTTGGATGTCTCAGGGACAGGACTGGGTACTTCAGGTGCCAGGCTTCAGGTGCTTCAGGAAGGACAGGGAGGGTGGCAGAAGGGGTGGTGGAGTGGCACTGTTGATCAGGGATAGTGTCATGGCTACAGAGAAAGAGGATCTCGTGGAGGGATTGTCTACAGAATCTCTGTGGGTGGAAGTTAGGAACAGCAAAGGGTCAAAAACTTTGCTGGGTGTATTCTATAGGCCGCCCAATAGTGACAGGGAAGTTGAAGTGCAGATAGGGAAACAGATTCTGGAGAGATGTTTTAATAACAGAGTTGTCGTGTTGGGAGACTTCAATTTCCCAAACATCGACTGGAATATCCCTAGGGTAAGGGGTATAGATGGGGAGGAATTTGTTAGGTATGTTCAGGAAGGTTTCCTGACACAGTATTTGGATAAGCCTACGAGGGGAGAGGCTGTACTTGACCTGGTGCTGGCGAATGAGCCAGGGCAGGTGATGGCTCTTTCGGTAGGTGAGCATCTTGGATATGGTGACCATAATTCTATCTCCTTCACAATTGCATTGGAACGAGATAGGATCAGGCAGGCTAGGAAGGTGTTTGTCTGGGGTAAGGGGAGATACGAAGAAGTCAGGAAGTTACTTGGACAAATAAACTGGAAGGAGGCGTTCTTAGGGAAAAGTACCGAAGGAAGGTGGCAGATATTCAAGGAATGTGTGTCTGGAGCTCTGAATGACAACGTTCCGATGAGACGAGGGGGTTTTGGTGGGTCGAGGGAACCGTGGTGCACAAAGGATGTGATGTGTTGAACCTAGTCAGGAAGAAAAGGAAGGTGTACAAGAGGTTCAGGGAATTAGGAGATGTTAAAGATCTTGAGGAGTATAAGGACTGTAGGAGGGAACTTAAAAGGGAAATTAGGAGAGCCAGAAGGGGTCATGAGAAGACCTTGGCGGGTAAGATTAAGGAGAATCCCAAGGCCTTCTATAAATATGTGAAAGGTAAAAGGATAAGAAGAGAAGGGATAGGACCTATAAAAGGTGAGGGGGGAAAGGTTTGTGTGGAACCAGAAGAAATGGCGTAGGTGCTTAACGAGTACTTCGCCTCAGTATTCACGGTGGAAGCCGATCTGGGAGATTTTGTTATGGATTTGCAGCAGATGGAAAGGATTGAGTACGTGAATATTAAGGAGGAGGATGTGTTGGAACTTTTGAATTCTATCTAGGTAGATAAGTCGCCGGGACCAGATGGGATGTACCCCAGGATACTGTGGGAGGCGAGGGAAGAGATTGCAGAGCCCCTGGCGATGATCTTTGCGTCGTCAATGGAGACGGGAGAGGTTCCAGAGGATTGGAGGATTGCGGATGTAGTTCCTATTTTTAAGAAAGGGAACAGAGATAGCCCGGGAAATTACCGACCGGTGAGCCTGACCTCAGTGGTTGGTAAGCTGATGGAGAGGCTTCTGAGGGACAAGATTTACGAACATTTGGTAAGGTTTGACATGATCAGGAATAGTCAGCATGGATTTGTCAAGGGCAGGTCGTGCCTTACAAGCCTAGTTGAGTTCTTCGATAATGTGACTGAACACATTGCCGAAGGAAGTGCCGTGGACGTAGTGTACATGGACTTCAGCAAGGCGTTTGATAAGGTCCCCCATGCAAGACTTCTTGAGAAGGTGAGAGGGCATGGGATCCAAGGGCGTTTGGCCCTGTGGATCCAGAACTGGCTTGCCTGCAGAAGGCAGAGAGTGGTTGTGGATGGGGCTTTTTCTGAATGGAGGTCAGTCACCAGCGGAGTGCCTCAAGGATCTGTTCTGGGACCCTTGTTGTTTGTCATTTTCATAAATGACCTGGATGAGGAAGTGGAGGGATGGGTAAGTAAGTTCGGTGATGACACGAAGGTCGGTGGTGTTGTGGATGATCTGGAAGGATGGCAAAAGTTGCAGCAGGACATAGATAGGATGCAGGACTGGGCGGAGAAGTGGCAGATGGACTTCAACGCGGATAAATGTGTAGTCGTCCATTTTGGCAGAACCAACGGGATGAACGAGTACACTATCAAGGGCAGAAGTCTGAGTAGTGTTGAGGAGCAGAAGGATCTTGGGGTCCGGGTCCACAGGACTCTTAAATCGGCCTCGCAGGTGGAGGAGGTGGTCAAGAAGGCGTATGGTGTACTGGCCTTCATTAATCGAGGGATTGAGTTTAGGAGTCGGGAGGTAATGCTGCAACTTTATAAGACCCTTGTCAGGCCTCATTTGGAGTATTGTGCGCAGTTCTGGTCGCCTCACTATAGGAAGGATGTAGAAGCTATTGAAAGGGTGCAGAGGAGATTTACAAGGATGTTGCCTGGACTGGGAGGCATGCCTTATGAAGTTAGGTTGAGGGAGCTGGGACTCTTTTCCCTGGAGAGACGAAGGTTGAGAGGTGACCTGATAGAAGTTTACAAAATGTTGAGAGGAATAGATAGGGTGGACTCTCAGAGGCTATTTCCCCGGGCTGAAATGGTCGCTACGAGAGGACACAGATTTAAGGTGCGGGGAGGAAAGTACAGAAGTGATGTTAGGGGTAAGTTTTTCACTCAGAGGGTGGTGAGTGAATGGAATCGGCTGCCGTCAGTGGTGGTGGAGGCGAACTCGCTGGGGTCTTTTAAAAGACTTCTGGATGAGTATATGGGGTATAATGAGATTGAGGGTTATAGATAGGTCTGTAGGTTGATAGGTGATGATGTGATCGGCGCAACTTGTGGGCCGAAGGGCCTGTTTGTGCTGTAGTGTTCTATGTTCTATGTTCAATGAGACTCTGAGACGCTGAGACATTGAGACACTGAGACACTGAGACATTGAGACTCTGAGACACTGAGACACAAGAGACAGAGACACTGAGATACAGAGACTCGGGGACACTGAGACACTGTGGCACTGAGGCACTGACACACTGAGTCACTGAGACACAGGGAGAATGAGACACTGACACACTGAAACACAGAGACTCTGAGTCACGGAGACACTGTGGCACTGAGGCACTGACACACTGAGACAGTGAGCCACTGAGGCACTGAGACACAGGGACTCTGTGACACTGAGAGTCCGTGGCACTGAGACACTGAGACACAGAGACACTGAGACTCTGAGACACAGAGACTCTGAGAAACTGAGACACAGAAACAGAGGAACACTGTGGCGCTGAGGCACTGATACACAAAGATGCCTAGACACAGAAACACAGAGACTCTGAGACACTGAGACACAGAAACAGAGAAACACTGAGGCTCTGAGGCACTGAGTCACAAAGACGTTTAGACACAGAGACACTGAGACACTGAGTCACTGTGACACAGAGACACAGAGAGACTGAGACTCTGAAACACTGAGGCACTGGGACCCAGAGAGACAGAGACACTGAGGCTCTGAGACACTGAGACACTCAGAAACAGAGACACAGAGACTCTGAGACACTGAGACACAGAGACACTGAGACTCTGAGACACTGAGACACTGAGACACAGAGACGCTGAGACTCTGAGACACTGAGACATTGAGACACTGAGACACTGAGACATTGAGACACTGAGACATTGAGACACTGAGACACTGAGACATTGAGTCACAGAGACATAGAGACACTGAGACTCTGAGAGACTGAGATGCTGAGACACTGAGACTCTGAGACACTGAGACACAAAGACACTGAGACACTGAGACACAGATACACAGAGACTCTGAGACACTGAGACATTGAGACACTGAGTCACGGAGACACTGAGACACTGAGACATTGAGACACTGAGACACTGAGACACGGAGACTCTGAAATACTGAGACATTGAGACACTGAGACACTGAGACACTGAGACATTGAGACACTGAGACACTGAGGCACTGAGACACGGAGACACAGAGACACTGAGACACAGAGACACTGAGACTCTGAGACACAGAGACACTGAGACACAGAGACACTGAGACTCTGAGACACTGAGACCTGAGACACTGAGACACTGAGACGCAGATACACAGAGACTCTGAGACACAGAGACACTGAGGAACAGAGACACTGAAATACTGAGGCACTGAAACACTGAGACACTGAGGCACAGAGACACTGAGACACAGAAACAATGAGGCACTGAGGCACTGAAATACTGAGGCACTGAAACACTGAGACACTGAGACTCAGAGACACAGAGACTCTGAGACACTGAGAGACTGAGGCATAGAGACACTGAGACACTGAGGCACTGAGACTCTGAGACACTGAGAAACAGAGACACTGGGACAGTGAGACACAGAGGCACTGAGACACAGTGGCACAGAGACACTGAGACACAGATACACAGAGACCCTGAGACACTGAGACACTGAGGCACAGAGATACTGAGACACTGAGACACAGAGACACAGAGACACTGAAACACTGAGGCACTGAGGCTCTGAGACACAGAGGCACTGAGACTCTGAGACACTGAGACTCTGGGACACTGAGAAACTGAGGCACAGAGAAACTGAGATTTTGAGGCACAGAAACACTGAGACTCTCAAACACTGAGACACTGAGGCACAGAGACACAGAGACACTGAGACACAGAGACACAGAGACTCTTAGACTCAGAGACACTGAGACACTGTGACACTGAGACTCTGAGACACGGAGACACAGAGACACTGAGATACTGAGACTCTGAGACACTGAGGCACAGAGACACCGAGAGTCTGAGGCACAGAGACTCTGAGACACTGAGGTACTGAGACACTGAGACACTGAGGCACAGAGACACAGAGACACTGAGACACTGAGACTCTGAGACACTGCAACACGGAGACACAGAGACTCTGAGACTCTGATACACTGAGACACTGAGGCACAGAGACACTGAAACACTGAGGTACTGAAACACTGAGACACTGAGGGGCAGAGAGACTGAGACACAGAGACAATGTGGCACTGAGACACAGAGACACAGAGACTCTGAGACACTGAGACACTGAGGCATAGAGACACTGAGACTCTGAGACACTGAGAAACAGAAACACTGAGACAGTGAGACACAGAGACACTGAGACACGGAGACACTGAGACTCTGTGGCACTGTGGCACAGAGACTCTGTGGCACTGTGGCACAGAGACACTGTGGCACAGAGACACTGAGACACAGAGACCCTGAGGCACTCAGAAACTGAGACACTGAGGCACACGACACAGAGGCACAGAGACACTGAGACTCTGAGACACTGAGACACTGAAACACTGAGGCACTGAGGCACAGAGGCACTGAGACTCTGAGTAACTGAGACACTGAGACACTGAGACACTGAGACTCTGGGACACTGAGACACAGAGAAACAGACTTTGAGGCACAGAAACACTGAGACACTGAGACTCTCACACACTGAGACACTGAGACACTGAGTCACTGAGACACTGAGACACAGACATGGGACACTGAGACACTGAGACACGGAGACTCTGAAACACTGAGACATTGAGACACTGAGACACTGAGACATTGAGACACTGAGACACTGAGGCACTGAGACACGGAGACACAGAGACACTGAGACACAGAGACACTGAGACTCTGAGACACAGAGACACAGAGACACTGAGACACAGAGACACAGAGACACAGAAACTCTGAGACACTGAGACACTGAGACACAGAGACACTGAGACACAGAGACTCTGAAACACTGAGACATTGAGAACCTGAGACAATGATGCATTGAGACACTGAGACACTGAGGCACTAAGACACTGAGACCCAGAGGCACTGAGACACTGAGACCCAGAGACACAGAGACACTGAGACTCTGACACACTGAGACACAGAGACACTGAGACTCTGAGACACTGAGACACTGAGACACAGAGACACAGAGACTCTGAGACACCGAGACATTGAGACGCTGAATCACTGAGACACTGAGACACAGAGAGACTGAGACTCTGAGACACTGAGAAGCAGAGACACAGAGATACAGAGACACTGAGACACAGAGACACTGAGACTCAGAGACACTGCGACTCTGAGACACAGAGACACTGAGACACAGAGACGCTGAGAGTCTGAGACACAGAGTCACAGAGACACAGAGACACAGAGAAACAGAGACACTGAGACTCTTAGACACTGAGGCACAGAGACACTGAGACACTGAGAAACAGAGACACTGAGACAGTGAGACACAGAGACACTGAGACACAGAGACACTGAGATCCTGAGACACTGAGACACTGAAACACTGAGGCACTGAGACTCTGAGACACTGCAACACTGAGACTCTGGGACACTGAGGCACAGAGACACAGTGGCACAGAGACACTGAGACACAGAGACACTGAGACCCAGAGACACTGAGGCACAGAGACACATAGACACTGAGACTCTGAGACACTGAGACACTGAAACACTGAGGCACTGAGACTCTGAGACACTGCGACACTGAGACTCTGGGACACTGAGACACTGACGCACAGAGAAACTGAGACACAGAGACAATGAGGCACTGAGACTCAGAGACACAGAGACATAGAGACTCTGAGAGACTGAGGCATAGAGACACTGAGACACTGAGGCACAGAGACACTGAGACTCTGAGACACTGAGAAACAGAGACACTGAGACTCTGAGACACTGAGACACTGAGACTCTGGGACACTGAGACACTGACGCACAGAGAAACTGAGACACAGAGACAATGAGGCACTGAGACTCAGAGACACAGAGACATAGAGACTCTGAGAGACTGAGGCATAGAGACACTGAGACACTGAGGCACAGAGACACTGAGACTCTGAGACACTGAGAAACAGAGACACTGAGACTCTGAGACACTGAGACACTGTGACACTGAGGCACAGAGACACTGTGGCACAGAGACACAGAGACCCTGACACTCTGAGACACTGAGGCACAGAGATACTGAGACACTGAGACTCTCACACACTGAGACACTGAGACACTGAGGCACAGAGACACAGAGACACTGAGACTCTGGGACACTGAGACACTGAGGCACAGAGAAACTGAGATTTTGAGGCACAGAAACACTGAGACACTGAGACTCTCACACACTGAGACACTGAGACACAGAGACACTGAGACTCTGAGACACTGAGAAACAGAAACACTGAGACAGTGAGACACAGAGACACTGAGACACGGAGACACTGAGACTCTGTGGCACTGTGGCACAGAGACTCTGTGGCACTGTGGCACAGAGACACTGTGGCACAGAGACACTGAGACACAGAGACCCTGAGGCACTCAGAAACTGAGACACTGAGGCACACGACACAGAGGCACAGAGACACTGAGACTCTGAGACACTGAGACACTGAAACACTGAGGCACTGAGGCACTGAGGCACAGAGGCACTGAGACTCTGAGTAACTGAGACACTGAGACACTGAGACACTGAGACTCTGGACACTGAGACACAGAGAAACAGACTTTGAGGCACAGAAACACTGAGACACTGAGACTCTCACACACTGAGACACTGAGACACTGAGTCACTGAGACACTGAGACACAGACATGGGACACTGAGACACTGAGACACGGAGACTCTGAAACACTGAGACATTGAGACACTGAGACACTGAGACATTGAGACACTGAGACACTGAGGCACTGAGACACGGAGACACAGAGACACTGAGACACAGAGACACTGAGACTCTGAGACACAGAGACACAGAGACACTGAGACACAGAGACACAGAGACACAGAAACTCTGAGACACTGAGACACTGAGACACAGAGACACTGAGACACAGAGACCCTGAAACACTGAGACAGTGAGAACCTGAGACAATGATGCATTGAGACACTGAGACACTGAGGCACTAAGACACTGAGACCCAGAGGCACTGAGACACTGAGACCCAGAGACACAGAGACACTGAGACTCTGACACACTGAGACACAGAGACACTGAGACTCTGAGACACTGAGACACTGAGACACAGAGACACAGAGACTCTGAGACACCGAGACATTGAGACGCTGAATCACTGAGACACTGAGACACAGAGAGACTGAGACTCTGAGACACTGAGAAGCAGAGACACAGAGATACAGAGACACTGAGACACAGAGACACTGAGACTCAGAGACACTGCGACTCTGAGACACAGAGACACTGAGACACAGAGACGCTGAGAGTCTGAGACACAGAGTCACAGAGACACAGAGACACAGAGAAACAGAGACACTGAGACTCTTAGACACTGAGGCACAGAGACACTGAGACACTGAGAAACAGAGACACTGAGACAGTGAGACACAGAGACACTGAGACACAGAGACACTGAGATCCTGAGACACTGAGACACTGAAACACTGAGGCACTGAGACTCTGAGACACTGCAACACTGAGACTCTGGGACACTGAGGCACAGAGACACAGTGGCACAGAGACACTGAGACACAGAGACACTGAGACCCAGAGACACTGAGGCACAGAGACACATAGACACTGAGACTCTGAGACACTGAGACACTGAAACACTGAGGCACTGAGACTCTGAGACACTGCGACACTGAGACTCTGGGACACTGAGACACTGACGCACAGAGAAACTGAGACACAGAGACAATGAGGCACTGAGACTCAGAGACACAGAGACATAGAGACTCTGAGAGACTGAGGCATAGAGACACTGAGACACTGAGGCACAGAGACACTGAGACTCTGAGACACTGAGAAACAGAGACACTGAGACTCTGAGACACTGAGACACTGTGACACTGAGGCACAGAGACACTGTGGCACAGAGACACTGAGACACAGAGACCCTGACACTCTGAGACACTGAGGCACAGAGATACTGAGACACTGAGACTCTCACACACTGAGACACTGAGACACTGAGGCACAGAGACACAGAGACACTGAGACTCTGGGACACTGAGACACTGAGGCACAGAGAAACTGAGATTTTGAGGCACAGAAACACTGAGACACTGAGACTCTCACACACTGAGACACTGAGACACAGAGACACTGAGACTCTGAGACACACAGACACTGAGACACTGAGACACTGAGACACAGAGATACAGAGACACTGAGACTCTGAGACACTGAGGCACAGAGACACTGAGACACACAGACACTGAGGCTCTGAGACACTGAGGCACAGAGACACTGAGACACAGAGACCCAGAGACACTGAGGCACAGAGACACATAGACACTGAGACTCTGAGACACTGAGACACTGAGGCACTGAGACTCTGAGACACTGAGACTCTGGGACACTGAGACACTGAGGCACAGAGAAACTGAGACACAGAGACAATGAGGCACTGAGACTCAGAGACACAGAGACATAGAGACTCTGAGAGACTGAGGCATAGAGACACTGAGACACTGAGGCACAGAGACACTGAGACTCTGAGACACTGAGAAACAGAGACACTGAGACTCTGAGACACTGAGACACTGTGACATTGAGGCACAGAGACACTGTGGCACAGAGACACTGAGACACAGAGACACAGAGACCCTGACACTCTGAGACACTGAGGCACAGAGATACTGAGACACTGAGACTCTCACACACTGAGACACTGAGACACTGAGGCACAGAGACACAGAGACACTGAGACTCTGGGACACTGAGACACTGAGGCACAGAGAAACTGAGATTTTGAGGCACAGAAACACTGAGACACTGAGACTCTCACACACTGAGACACTGAGACACTGAGACACAGAGACACTGAGACTCTGAGACACACAGACACTGAGACACTGAGACACAGAGACACAGAGACACTGAGACTCTGAGACACTGAGGCACAGAGACACTGAGACACTGAGACACTGAAACACTGAGACACTGAGACACACAGACACTGAGACTCTGAGACACTGAGGCACAGAGACACTGAGACACAGAGACACTGAGGAACAGAGACACTGAAATACTGAGGAACTGAAACACTGAGACACTGAGACTCAGAGACACAGAGACACTGAGAGACTGAGGCATAGAGACACTGAGACACTGAGGCACTGAGACTCTGAGACACTGAGAAACAGAGACACTGGGACAGTGAGACACAGAGGCACTGAGACACAGTGGCACAGAGACACTGAGACACTGAGGCACAGAGATACTGAGACACTGAGACACAGAGACACAGAGACACTGAGACACTGAAACACTGAGACACTGAGAAACAGAGACACTGGGACAGTGAGACACAGAGACACTGAGACACAGAGACACAGAGACTCTGAGACACTGAGACACTGAGGCACTGAGACTCTGAGACACTGAGAAACAGAGACACTGGGACAGTGAGACACAGAGGCACTGAGACACAGAGACACAGAGACCCTGAGACACTGAGACACTGAGGCACAGAGATACTGAGACACTGAGACACAGAGACACAGAGACACTGAGACGCTGAAACACTGAGACACTGAGAAACAGAGGCACTGGGACAGTGAGACACAGAGGCACTGAGACACAGTGGCACAGAGACACTGAGACACAGAGACACAGAGACCCTGAGACACTGAGACAGTGAGGCACAGAGATACTGAGACACTGAGACACAGAGACACAGAGACACTGAGACACTGAAACACTGAGGCACTGAGGCACTGAGACACAGAGGCACTGAGACTCTGAGACACTGAGACTTTGGGACACTGAGAAACTGAGGCACAGAGTAACTGAGATTTTGAGGCACAGAAACACTGAGACTCTCAAACACTGAGACACTGAGACACTGAGGCACAGAGACACTGAGACACAGAGACACAGAGACACAGAGACTCTTAGACTCAGAGACACTGAGACACTGTGACACTGAGACTCTGAGACACGGAGACACAGAGACACTGAGATACTGAGACTCTGAGACTCTGAGACACTGAGGCACAGAGACACTGAGAGTCTGAGGCACAGAGACTCTGAGACACTGAGGTACTGAGACACTGAGGCACAGAGACACAGAGACACTGAGACACTGAGACTCTGAGACACTGCAACACGGAGACACAGAGACTCTGAGACTCTGATACACTGAGACACTGAGGCACAGAAACACTGAAACACTGAGGCACTGAAACACTGAGACACTGAGGGGCAGAGAGACTGAGACACTGAAGCACTGAGGCACTGAGGCACTGAGACACAGAGGCACTGAGACTCTGAGTAACTGAGACACTGAGACACTGAGACTCTGGGACACTGAGACACTGAGACACAGAGAAACTGAGACTTTGAGGCACAGAAACACTGAGACACTGAGACTCTCACACACTGAGACACAGAGACACTGAGGCACAGAGACACAGAGACACGGAGACTCTGAGACACTGAGACACTGAGGCACAGAGACACAGAGACACTGAGACTCTGAGACACTGAGACACTGAAACACTGAGGCACTGAGACTCTGAGACACTGCGACACTGAGACTCTGGGACACTGAGACACTGAGGCACAGAGAAACTGAGATCTTGAGGCACAGAAACACTGAGACACTGAGACTCTCACACACTGAGACACGGAGACACTGAGACACTGCGGCACAGAGACCTTGAGATGCAGAAACACTGAGACCCAGAGACGCAGAGACTCTGAGATGCAGAGACACAGAGACTCTGAGACGCAGAGACGCTGAGACCCTGAGACCCAGAGACACAGAGATGCAGTGAGGCAGAGACCATGAGACCCAAAGACTCTGAGACGCATAGACGCTGAGACCCAAAGATGCAGAGTACCTGAGACTCTGAGACACTGAGACGCAGAGACACTGAGTCCCAGAGAAGCAGAGAACCTGAGACGCAAAGACCCTGAGACACCGAGAGGCAGAGACTATGAGGTGCAGAGACTCTGAGATGCATAGACGCTGAGACCCAGAGGCGCAGAGATGCAGAGACCCTGAGACACAGAGACCCTGGGACCCAGAGACGCAGAGACCCAGAGACGCTGAGACGCAGATACACTGAGACGCAGAGACGCTGAGACCCAGAGATGCAGAGGCGCAGAGACATTGAGTCCCGGAGACGCAGAGACACAGAGACGCAGCGACCCAGAGACTCAAAGACGCAGAGACCCTGAGACCCAGAAACGCAGAGGCATAGAGATGCAGAGACACTGAATCGCAGAGACACTGAGAAAGAGACACTGAGTCACAGAGACGCTGAGACGCAGAAGCCCTGGGGCCCAGAGACAAAGAGACACAGAGACGTAGAGACACTGAGACGCAGAGACACTAAGACGCAGAGACGCAGAGACCCTGAGACGCAGAGATGCAGAAACCTGAGACGCAGAGACACTGAGACCCAGAGACGCAGTCACCCTGAGACGCAGAGATGCAGAGACTATGAGACGCAAATGCCCTGAGACGCAGAGACACAGAGTCCCAGAGATCCAGAGACGCAGAGACACTGAGACCCAGACTCGCAGAGACGCAGAAACTTAGAGACTCTGAGACGCAGAGACGCAGAGACCCTGAGACGCAGTGACAATGAGACCTAGTGACGCAGAGACGCTGAGACGCACACACTGAGACCCAGGGACGCTGAGACCCAGAGACGCAGAGACCCTGAGACGCAGAGACGCAGAGACACTGAGACGCAGAGACTCTGCGACACAGAGACTCTGAGACGCAGAGACACAGAGACACTGAGACGCAGAGACACTGAGACACAGACACGCAGAGACGCAGAAACTCAGAGAGTCTGAGACGTAGAGGCGTAGAGACCCTGAGACCTTGTGACGCAGAGACGCAGAGAACCTGAGACGCAGAGACACTGAGACACTGAGACGCAGAGACTCTGAGGCACAGAGAGTCTGAGAAGCAGAGACTCAGAGACACTGAGGCCCAGAGACTCTGAGACGCAGAGACCCTGAGACGCAGAGACTCTGAGACACAGGGACACAGAGACACTGAGACGCAGAGACGCAGAGACCCTGAGACGCAGAGACTCTGAAACGCAGAGACTCAGAGACACTGAGACCCAGAGACTCCGAGACGCAGAGACTCTGAGACATGGGGACACAGAGACACTGAGACACAGAGAGGCAGAGATGCTGAGACGCAGAGACGCAGAGAACCTGAGACGCCGAGACCCTGACACGCAGAGACACTGAGACGCAGAGACGCTGAGACGCAGAGACACTGAGACGCAGGGACGCTGAGACGCAGACACCCTGGGACACAGAGGCGAAGAGACGCAGAGGCACTGAGACGCAGAGACGCAGAGATCCTGCGAGGCAGAGACACTGAGACCCAGAGACGCTGAGACGCAGAGACACTGAGACGCAGACACGCTGAGACGCAGAGGCCCTGAGACGCAGAGACACTGAGAGCCAGAGACACAGAGACTCTGAGATGCAGAGACTCTGAGACTCTGAGGCCCTGAGATGCAGAGACACTGAGACACAGAGACTCAGAGACCCTGAGATGCTGAGATGCAGAGACGCAGAGATGTAGAGACGCAGAGACACTGAGACATAGCGACGCAGAGACGCAGACACTCTGAGACGCAGAGACCCTGAGACGCAGAGACACAGAGTCCCAGAGACGCAGAGACGCTGAGACGCAGAGACGCAGAGACACTGAGACCCAGACACGCAGAGACGCAGAAACTTAGAGACTCTGAGACGCAGAGGCGTAGAGACCCTGAGACGCAGAGACGCAGAGACCCTGAGACGCAGAGACGCAGAGACACTGAGACGCTGAGACACAGAGATGCAGAGACCCTGAGACGCAGAGAATCTGAGACACAGAGACCCTGAGATGCATAGACACAGAGTCCCAGAGACACAGAGATGCAGAGACACTGAGACCCAGACACGCAGAGACGCAGAAACTTAGAGACTCTGAGACAGGCGTAGAGAGCCTGAGACGCAGAGACGCAGAGACACTGAGACGCATACACTGAGACCTAGAGACGCTGAGACGCAGAGACGCAGAGACCCTGAGACGCAGAGACACTGAGACGCTGAGACCCAGAGACTCCGAGACGCAGAGACTCTGAGACGCAGAGACTCTGACACACAGGGACACAGAGACACTGAGACGCTGAGACGCAGAGACGCAGAGACACTGAGACCCTGAGACTCTGAGACGCAGAGACTCTGAGATGCAGAGACTCTGAGACGCAGAGACTGTGAGACACAGGGACACAGAGACAATGAGACGCAGAGACGCAGAGAACCTGAGACGCAGAGACGCTGAGACGCTGAGACGCAGGGACGCTGAGACACAGAGACCCTGGGACCCAGTGGCGAAGAGACGCAGAGGCACTGAGACGCAGACATGCTGAGACGCAGAGGCCCTGAGACGCAGAGACACTGAGACTCTGAGACGCAGAGACTCTGAGACTCTGAGACACAGAGACTCAGAGACCCTGAGACGCTGAGACGCAGAGACCTTGAGACACTGAGACGCAGAGACGTAGAGACGCAGATACGCAGATATGCAGAGACGCAGAGACACTGAGACCCAGAGACGCAGAGACCCTGAGACGCAGACACACTGAGACCCAGAGATGCGGAGACGCAGAGATGCAGACACTCTGAGACGCAGAGTATATGAGACGCGGATACTCTAAGACGCAGAGACCCTGAGACCAGGAGACGCAAAGACGCAGAGACATAGAGACACAGAGACACTGACACGCAGAGACACTGAGACCCAGAGGCGCAGTGACGCAGAGATGCAGAGACTCTGAGACACAGAGAGACTGAGACCCTGAGACGCAGAGACACAGAGACATAGAGACGCAGAGACACTGACACGCAGAGACACTGAGACCCAGAGACACTGAGACACTGAGACCCCGAGATGCAGAGACGCAGAGACGCAGAGACACTGAGACACAGAGACTCTGAGACGCTGCAACCCTGAGATGCAGAGACGCAGAGACACTGAGATGCAGAGACTCTGAGACGCAGAGACGCTGAGACGGAGAGACTCTGAGATGCAGAGTCGCAGAGACTCGGAGACGCAGAGACACAGAGATCTGAGATGCAGAGACGCTGATACCCTGGGACCCAGAGACACAGAGACGCAGAGAGGCAGAGACCATGAGACCCAGAGACTCTGAGACGCATAGACGCTGAGACCCAGAGATGCAGCGTAACTGAGACTCGGAGACACTGAGACGCAGAGACGCAGAGACTCTGAGACCCTGAGACCCTGAGACGCAGAGACACAGGGACCCTGAGACGCAGAGACACTAGTCCCAGAGACGCAGAGAACCTGAGATGCAGAGACCCTGAGACACCGAGAGGCAGAGACTATGAGTCGCAGAGATTCTGAGACACATAGACGCTGAGACCCAGAGACGCAGAGACACTGAGACGCAGAGACCCTGAGACCCTGAAACGCAGAGGCGCAGATACGCAGTGACACTGAGACGCAGAGACACTGAGACACAGAGACGCAGAGGCGCAGAGGCGCAGAGACACTAAGAAGCAGAGACACTGAGTCGCAGAGATGCTAAGACGCAGAGACCCTGGGACCCTGAGACGAAGAGACACAGAGACGCAGAGACACTGAGACGCAGAGACACTGAGACACAGAGACCCTGAGATGCAGAGACGTAGAGACGCAGAAACCCGAGATGCAGAGACACTGAGACCCAGAGACGCAGAGACCCTGAGATGCAGAGACGCAGAGACTCTGAGACACGGGGACTCTGAGACGCAGAGACCCTGAGACGCAGAGACACAGAGTCCCAGAGACGCAGAGACGCAGAGACACTGAGGAGCAGAGACACTGAGACGCAGAGACGCAGAGACTCAGAGACTCTGAGACGCAGAGACGCAGAGACACTGAGACGCTGAGATGCAGAGACTCTGAGACACAGAGACTCTGAGAGGCAGAGACTCAGAGACCCTGAGACGCTGAGAGGCAGAGACGCAGAGACGTAGAGACGCAGAGATGCAGAGACGCTGAGACGCTGAGGCGCAGAGACCCTGTGACCCAGAGACGCAGAGATGCATAGACGCAGAAACTGAGAGAATCTGAGACGCAGTGACCCTGAGACGCAGAGACGCAGAGACCCTGAGACCCTGAGACGCTGAGAGACTGAGACCCAGAGACGCTGAGACGCGGTGACGCAGAGATCCAGAGACGCAGAGATGCAAAGACTCTGAGACGCAGAGACCCAGAGACGCAGAGACACTGAGACGCAGAGACGCAGAGACGCTGAGACACAGAGACGCAGAGAACCGGAGACGTAGAGACACTGAGACGCAGAGACGCAGGGACGCTGAGACACAAGACACAGAGACCCGGAGACGCAGAGACACTGACACGCAGGGACGCAGAGACGCTGAGACGCAGAGACGTAGAGACGCTGAGACGCTGAGACGCAGAGACACAGAGACCCTGAGACACTGACATGCAGAGACGCTGAGACGCAAAGATGCAGGGACTCTGAGACGCAGAGACGAAGAGACACTGAGACGCAGAGACGCTGAGACGCAGAGACACTGAGACACTGAGACTCAGAGATGCTGAGACCCAGAGACACAGAGAGGCGGAGACACTGAGACTCAGAGACGCTGAGACGCAGAGAAGCAGAGAACCTGAGACGCACGGACGCATAGACGCAGATACACAGAGAATCTGAGACACAGAGACGCTGAGACCCTGAAACCCAGAGGCGCTGAGACGCAGACACCCTGAGACGCAGAGACACTGAGACCCAGAGAAACAGAGACGCAGAGACGTAGAGACACTGAGACGCAGAGACTCTGAGACACTGAGACGCAGAGACTCTGAGACGCAGAGACGCAGAGACCCTGAGACGCAGAGAGACTGAGACCAAGAGACACTGAGACGCGGAGATGCAGAGATCCAGAGACGCAGAGACGCAGAGATGCAGAGATGCAGAGTCTCTGAGAGACAGAGACTCTGAGACCCAGAGACCCGGAGACACAGAGACGCAGAGACCATGAGTCGCAGAGACACTGAGTCGCAGAGACACTGAGACACAGAGACCCTGAGACACTGACACGCAGAGACTCAAAGATGCAGGGACTCTGAGACGCAAAGACTCTGAGACGCAGAGATGAGGAGACCCTGAAACGCAGAGACGCAGAGACGAAGAGACACTGAGACGCAGAGACACTGAGACCCAGGGACTCTGAGACGCAGAGAAGCAGAGACCCTGAGACGCAGGGACGCATAGACACAGAGAACCGGAGACGCACACACACTGAGACCCAGAGACGCAGAGACCCTGGGACCCAGAGACGCTGAGACGCAGAGACACAGAGACGCCGAGACGCAGAGACACAGAGACCCTGAGACACTGACACGCAGAGACGCTGAGACGCAAAGATGCAGGGACTCTGAGACGCAGAGATGAGGAGACCCTGAGACGCAGAGACGCTGAGACACAGAGAAGCAGAGATCCTGAGACGCAGAGACCCTGAGACCTAGAAGCGCTGAGACGCAGAACCCTGGGACCCAGAGAAACTGAGACACAATGACACTGAGAACCAGGGACTCTGCGACACAGAGAAGCAGAGACCCTGAGACGCAGGGACGCATAGACGCAGAGAACCTGAGACGCAGAGACCCTGAGAACCTGAAACCCAGAGGCGCTGAGACGCAGACACCCTGAGATGCAGAGACACTGAGACCCAGAGAAACAGAGACGCAGAGACGCTGAGACACTGAGATGCAGAGACGCTGAGATGCAGAGACGCAGAGACTCTGAGACGCTGAGGCGCTGAGAGGCAGCGACGCTGAGACGCAGAGACCCTGAGACGCAGAGACCCAGAGACTCTGAGACGCTGAGACGCAGAGACGCAGAGACTCTGAGACGCAGAGACGCAGAGACTCTGAGACTCTGAGACGCAGAGACGCAGAGACGCAGAGACTCTGAGACGCAGAGACGCTGAGACGCAGAGACTCTGAGACGCAGAGACGCAGAGACTCTGAGACGCTGAGACGCAGAGACGCAGAGACTCTGAGACGCTGAGACGCAGAGATGGTGAGACACTGAGACGCAGGGACGCAGAGACACTGAGACGGTGAGAGGCAGAGACGCGGAGACGCTAAGACGCTGAGGCCCACAGACGCAGAGACACAGAAACTCAGAGACGCTGAGACGTTCAGACGCTGAGACGCAGAGATGCTGAGATGCAGAGACGCAGAGACGCAGAGACGCTGAGACGCAGAGACGCAGAGACGCCGAGACGCTGCGACTCAGAGACGCAGAGGCTCAGAGGCTCTGAGACGCAGAGACTCTGAGACGCTGAGACGCAGAGACACTGAAACGCAGAGACGCAGAGACGCAGAAAATCAGAGACTCTGAGACCCTGAGACGCAGAGACACTGAGACGCAGAGATCTTGAGATGCAGAAACACTGAGACCCGGAGACGCAGAGACACAGAGACTCTGAGACGCTGACACCCAGAGATGCAGAGTAACTGAGACTCTGAGACACTGAGACGCAGAGACGCAGAGACTCTGAGACCCTGAGACGCAGAGACACAGAGAACCTGAGACGCAGAGCCACTGAGTCCCAGAGACGCAGAGATGCAGAGAATCTGAGACGCAGAGGCTCTGAGACGCAGAGACGCTGAGACCCAGAGACGCAGAGATGCAGAGAGCCTGAGACCCTGAAACGCAGAGGCGCAGAGACGCAGAGACACTGAGTCGCAGAGACACTGAGACGCAGAGACCCTGGGACCCAGAGACAAAGAGACACAGAGACGCAGAGACCCTGAGACCCAGAGACGCAGAGACCCTGAGACACAGAGATCCTGAGACTCTGAGACGCAGAGACTCTGAGACGCAGAGACACAGAGTCCCAGAGACGCAGAGACACTGAGGAGCAGAGACACTGAGACCCAGAGACGCAGAGACTCTGAGACCCTGAGATGCAGAGACGCAGAGACAATGAGACGCTGAGGCGCAGAGACCCTGTGACCCAGAGACGCAGAGATGCATAGACGCAGAAACTGAGAGAATCTGAGACGCAGTGACCCCGAGACGCAGGGACGCAGAGACGCAGAGACCCTGAGACGCAGAGAGACTGAGACCCAGAGACGCTGAGACGCGGTGACGCAGAGATCCAGAGATGCAGAGATGCAGAGACTCTGAGACGCAGAGACCCAGAGACGCAGAGACACTGAGACGCAGAGGCTCAGAGGCTCTGAGACGCAGAGACTCTGAGACGCTGAGACGCAGAGACACTGAGACGCAGAGACGCAGAGACGCAGAAAATCAGAGACTCTGAGACCCTGAGACGCAGAGAGACTGAGACCCAGAAACGCAGAGACGCAGAGACTCTGAGACGCAGAGACGCTGAGAACCAGAGACGCAGAGACGCAGAGACACTGAGACGCTGAGATACAGAGACATAGAGGTGCAGAGATGCTGAGACACTGAGACGCAGAGACAAAGAGACACAGAGGCTCTGAGACGCTGTAACCCAGAGATGCAGAGATGCAGAGACCCTGAGACACAGAGACCCTGAGGCGCAGAGACGCTGAGACACAGAGACGCTGAGACGCAGAGACGCTGAGACGGAGAGACTCTGAGATGCAGAGACACTGAGACGCAGAGACACTGAGACGCAGAGATCTTGAGATGCAGAAACACTGAGACCCGGAGACGCAGAGACACAGAGACTCTGAGACGCTGACACCCAGAGATGCAAAGTAACTGAGACTCTGAGACTCTGAGACACTGAGACGCAGAGACGCAGAGACTCTGAGACCCTGAGACGTAGAGACACAGAGAACCTGAGACGCAGAGCCACTGAGTCCCAGAGACGCAGAGAATCTGAGACGCAGAGACCATGAGATCAAGAGACGCAGAGGCTCTGAGACGCAGAGACGCTGAGACCCAGAGACGCAGAGACGCAGAGACCCTGAGACCCTGAAACGCAGAGGCGCAGAGACGCAGAGACACTGAGTCGCAGAGACACTGAGACGCAGAGACCCTGGGACCCAGAGACAAAGAGACACAGAGACCCAGAGACGCAGAGACGCAGAGACCCTGAGACACAGAGACCCTGAGAAACAGAGACACTGAGTCCCAGAGACGCAGAGACTCTGAGACGCAGAGACCCTGTGTCGCAGAGACACAGATTCCCAGAGACGCAGAGACACTGAGGAGCAGAGACACGGAGACCCAGAGACGCAGAGACTCAGAGACTCAGAGACGCAGAGACACTGAGACGCAGAGATGCAGAGACACCGAGACGCAGAGACTCAGAGACTCTGAGACTCTGAGACGTAGAGACACAGAGACGCAGAGACACAGAGATGCAGAGAGGCAGAGACACTGAGACACTGAGACCCAGAGACACAGAAACTCAGAGATTCTGAGACACAGAGGCGTAGAGATCCTGAGACGCAGAGACAGTGAGACCAAGAGACGCAGAGACCCTGAGACGCAGAGACACTGAGACCCAGAAACGCAGAGAGCCTGAGCGGCAGAGACACTGAGACCTAGAGACGCAGAGACGCAGAGACACTGAGACGCAGACACACTGAGACCAAGAGACTCTGAGACGCAGAGACGCAGAGACCCTGAGACGGAGAGATGCAGAGACTCTGAGACACTGAGATGCTGAGACGCAGAGACACTGAGACCCAGAGACTCTGAGACACTGAGACGCAGAGAGGCAGAGACGCAGAGACGAAGAGACGCAGAGACCCTGAGACGCAGACACACTGAGACCCAGAGACGCAGAAATCCTGAGACGCAGAGACACTGAGATGCAGAGACACTGAGACCAGGAGATGCAGAGACACTGAGATCCAGAGACGCAGTGACGCAGGAACACTGAGTCGCAGAGACTCTGAGATGCAGAGATACTGAGACCCTGAGACACAGAAACAAAGAGGCATAGAGACGCAGAGACACGAGACGCAGACACTCAGAGACACAGAGGCTCTGAGATGCTGTAACCCAGAGATGCAGAGACCCTGAGTCACAGAGACACCGAGACGCAGAGACGCTGAGACGCAGAGACGCTGAGACGCAGAGATGCTGAGACGGAGTGACTCTGAGATGCAGAGACGCAGAGACACTGAGACGGAGAGACACTGAGATGCAGAGACACTGAGACCCAGAAACGCAGAGACTCTGAGACGCAGAGACACAGAGACTCTGAGACGCAGAGACGCTGAGACCCTAAGACCCAGAGAGGCAGAGACCATGAGACCCAGAGACGCAGAGAACCTGAGACGCAGAGACCCTGAAACACCGAGAGGCAGAGACTATGAGGCGCAGAGACACTGAGACGCATAGACGCTGAGACCCAGAGGCGCAGAGACGCAGAGAAACTGAGACGCAGAGACCCTGAGACCGAGAGACGCAGAGGCTCTGAGACGCTGAGACGCAGAGACCCTGAAAGCAGGTACACTGAGACGCAGAGACGCTGAGACCCAGAGACGCAGAGACGCAGAGACCCTGAGACCCTGAAACGCAGAGGCGCAGAGACGCAGAGACACTGAGTCGCAGAGACACTGAGACACAGAGACCCTGGGACCCAGAGACAAAGAGACACAGAGACTCAGAGACACTGAGATGCAGAGACACAGAGACCCAGGAACGCAGAGACGCAGAGACTCTGAGACGCAGAGACGCTGAGAACCAGAGATGCAGAGACGCAGAGACTCTGAGACGCAGAGACGCTGAGATGCAGAGATACAGAGACATAGAGGCGCAGAGACACTGAGACACAGAGACTCTGAGGTGCAGAGACACTGCGACGCAGAGACTCTGAGACGCTGCAACCCAGAGATGCAGTGACACAGAGACGCTGAGACGCAGAGACGCTGAGACGCAGAGACACAGAGACACAGAGACCCAGAGAAGCAGAAACTCAGTGACTCTGGGACGCAGAGGCGTAGAGACCCTGAGATGCAGAGACGCAGACACGCCGAGACACTGAGACACTGAGACCCAGAGACGCAGAGACGCAGAGACCCTGAGATGCAGAGACGCAGACACGCCGAGACACTGAGACACTGAGACCCAGAGACGCAGAGACGCAGAGACCCTGCGACGCAGAGACACTGAGACCTAGAGACACAGAGACACAAAGACCCTGAGACGCAGAGATGCAGAGACTCAGAGACCCTGAGACGCAGAGCTGCAGAGACGCAGAGACACTGAGACACAGAGATGCTGAAATGCAGAGACCCTGGGAAACAGAGACGCTGAGACGCAGAGAGACTGAGACCCAGGGACTCTGAGATGCAGATAAGCAGAGGTCCTGAGACGCAGGGACACAGAGATGCAGAGACCCTGAGGCACAGAGTCACTGAGACCCGGAGACGCAGAGACTCAGAGACCCTGAGACGTACAGAGACTGAGAACCAGAGACTCTGAGACGCGGGGACGCAAGGACGCAGAGACGCAGAGACGCGGAGTCTCTGAGAGGCAGAGACTCTGAGACGCAGAGACGCAAGACCCGGAGATGCAGAGACACTGAGTCCCAGAGACGCAAAGACGCAGAGACACTGAGACAGGGAGATGCATAGACTCAGAGACTCTGAGACGCAGAGAAGCAGAGACCCTGAGACGCAGAGACACTGAGACGCAGAGACGCTGAGACGCAGAGACGCAGAGACCCAGAGACACCGAGACGCAGAGACACTGAGAACCAGAGACGCAGAGGCTCTGAGACGCAGAGACACTGAGACGCTGAGACGCTGAGACGCAGTGACGCTGAGACGCAGAGACACTGAGACACTGAGACACTGACACGCAGAGACGCTGAGACACAGAGACTCTGGGACCAAGAGACGCAGAGACGCATAGACGCTGAAACTCAGAGAATCTGAGACGCAGAGGCGCAGAGACCCTGAGACCCAGAGACACTGAGACCCAGAGACGCTGAGACGCAGAGACACTGAGACACTGAGACGCAGAGACACTGAGAACCAGGGACTCTGAGACGCAGAGAAGCAGAGACCCTGAGATGCAGAGACACTGAGTCCAGGGGCGCAAAGACGCAGAGACACTGAGACGCAGAGACAGTGAGACCAGGAGACGCAGAGACACTGAGATCCAGAGACGCAGTGATGCAGAGACACTGAGACGCAGAGACTTGAGGCGCATAGATACTGAGATCCTGAGTCGCAGAGACGCAGAGACGCTGAGACGGTGAGACTCTGAGACGCTGCAACCCAGAGATGCAGAGACGCTGAGACACAGAGATGCTGAGACGGAGAGACTCTGAGATGCAGAGACGTAGAGACACTGAGACGGAGAGACACTGAGACGCAGAGGCACTGAGACGCAGAGACAGTGAGACCAGGAGACGCAGAGACACTGAGATCCAGAGACGCAGTGATGCAGAGACACTGAGACGCAGAGACTTGAGGCGCATAGATACTGAGATCCTGAGTCGCAGAGACGCAGAGACGCTGAGACGGTGAGACTCTGAGACGCTGCAACCCAGAGATGCAGAGACGCTGAGACACAGAGATGCTGAGACGGAGAGACTCTGAGATGCAGAGACGTAGAGACACTGAGACGGAGAGACACTGAGACGCAGAGGCACTGAGACGCAGAGACCTTGAGATGCAGAAACACTGGGACCCAGAGACGCTGAGACCCTGAGACCCAGAGACACAGAGATGCAGAGTGGCAGAGACCATGAGACCCAGAGACTCTGAGATGCATAGACGCTGAGACCCAGAGATGCAGAGTAACTGAGACTCTGAGACACTGAGACGCAGAGACAGTGAGACGCAGAGACGCAGAGACGCAGAGACTCTGCGACGGAGAGACACTGAGACGCAGAGACACTGAGACGCAGAGACAGTGAGACGCAGAGACGCAGAGACGCAGAGACTCTGAGACGGAGAGACACTGAGACGCAGAGACACTGAGACGCAGAGACACTGAGACGCTGAGACCCAGAGATGCAGAGATGCAGAGACGCAGAGACATTGAGTCCCAGAGACGCAGAGACACAGAGACGCAGCGAGCCAGAGACTCAAAGACGGAGAGAACCTGAGAACCAGAAACGCAGAGGCATAGAGACGCAGAGACACTGAATCGCAGAGAAACTGAGAAGCAGCGGCACTGAGCCGCATAGACTCTGAGACACAGAGACCCTGGGGCCCAGAGACGAAGAGACACAGAGACGTAGAGACACTGAGACGCAGAGACACTGAGACGCAGAGACTCTGAGACGCAGAGACGCAGAAACCTGAGACGCAGAGACACTGAGACCCAGAGACGCAGACACGCAGTCACCCTGAGACGCAGAGATGCAGAGACTCTGAGACGCAGAGATGCAGAGACGCAGAGACGCAGGGACACTGAGACCCAGACACGCAGAGACGCAGAAACTTAGAGACTCAGAGACGCAGAGGCGTAGAGACCCTGAGACGCAAGACCCTGAGACGCAGAGACAATGAGACCTAGTGACGCAGAGACGCTGAGACGCACACACTGAGACCCAGAGACGCTGAGACGCAGAGACGCAGAGACCCAGAGACTCTGAGACGCAGAGACTCTGAGACGCAGAGACTTTGAGACACAGGGACACAGAGACACTGAGACACTGAGTCGCAGAGACGCAGAGAACCTGAGACGCCGAGACCCTGAGACGCAGAGACTCTGAGACGCAGAGACTCTGACACACAGGGACACAGAGACACTGAGACGCTGAGACGCTGAGACGCAGAGACCCTGAGACGCAGAGGCTCTGAGACGCAGAGACACAGAGACACTGAGACCCAGAGACTCTGAGACGCAGAGACTCTGAGACGCAGAGACTCTGAGACACAAGGACACAGAGACACTGAGACGCAGAGACGCAGAGAACCTGAGACGCAGAGACCCTGAGACGCAGAGACCCTGAGACGCAGATACACTGAGACGCAGAGACGCTGAGACCCAGGGATGCAGAGACGCAGAGACACTGAGTCCCAGAGACGCAGAGACCCTGAGACGCTGAGATGCAGAGACCCTGAGATGCAGAGACGCAGAGACCCTGAGACGCAGAGACACTGAGACCCAGAGACGTTGAGACCCAGAGATGCAGAGACGCAGAGACACTGAGTCCCAGAGACGCAGAGACTAAGAGAACCTAAGACGCAGAGACCCTGAGACCCAGAGAGGCAGAGACTATGAGACGCAGAGACCGTGAGACGCAGAGACCGTGAGACGCAGATACAGTGAGACACAGAGACTCTGAGACGCAGAGACCCAGAGATGCAGAGTAACTGAGACGCTGAGACAGTGAGTCCCAGAGCCGCAGAAACGCAGAGAACCTGAGACACAGAGACCCTGAGACCCAGAGAGGCAGAGACTATGAGACTCTGAGACCCTGAGACACAGAGAGGCAGAGACTATGAGACGCAGAGACCGTGAGACGCAGAGACCGTGAGACGCAGATACAGTGAGACACAGAGACTCTGAGACGCAGAGACCCAGAGATGCAGAGTAACTGAGACGCTGAGACAGTGAGTCCCAGAGCCGCAGAAACGCAGAGAACCTGAGACACAGAGACCCTGAGACCCAGAGAGGCAGAGACTATGAGACTCTGAGACCCTGAGACACAGAGAGGCAGAGACTATGAGACGCAGAGACTCTGAGACGCAGAGACGCTAAGACCCAGAGATGCAGAGACACTGAGACGCAGAGACCCTGGGGCCCAGAGACGAAGAGACACAGAGACGTAGAGACTCTGAGACGCTGAGACACTGAGAAACAGAAACACTGAGTCACAGAGACGCTGAGACGCAGAGACCCTGGGGCCCAGAGACGGAGAGACACAGAGACGTAGAGACACTGAGACGCAGAGACACAGAGACACTGAGACACAGATTCGCAGAGACACTGAGATGCAGAGACACTGAGACGCAGAGACGCAGAGATCCTGAGACCCAGAGGCGCAGAGACGCACAGACACTGAGACCCAGAGACGCAGAATCTCAGACACTCTGAGACGCAGAGACGCAGAGACACTGAGACGCAGAGACGCAGAGTCCCAGAGACGCAGAGACGCAGAAGCACTGAGGAGCAGAGACACTGAGACCCATAGACGCAGAGTCTCAGACACTCTGAGACGCAGGGACGCAGAGGCGTAGAGACCCGGAGACGCAGACACACTGAGACCCAGAGACACTGAGACGCATAGACGCAGAGATCCTGAGACGTAGAGGCGTAGAGACGCAGAAACCCGAGACGCAGAGATACTGAGACCCAGAGACGCAGAGACCCTGAGACGCAGAGACGCAGAGTCCCAGAGACTCAGAGACACTGAGGAGCAGAGACCCTGAGACTCCGAGACGCAGAATCTCAGAAACTCTGAGACGCAGAGACGCAGAGTCTCAGAGACGCAGAGACGCTGACACGCAGAGACACAGAGTCCTAGAGACGCAGAGACCCTGAGACGCAGAGACACTGAGACCCAGAGACGCAGAGACTCTGAGACGCAGACACACTGAGACCCAGAGACACTGAGACGCAGAGACACAGAGACACTGAGACACAGATTTGCAGAGACCCTGAGATGCAGAGACACTGAGACGCAGAGACGCAGAGATCCTGAGACCCAGAGGCGCAGGCACGCAGAGACGCAGATACGCAGAGACCCTCAGACGCAGATACAGTGAGACGCAGAGATGCAGAGACACAGGGACACAGAGACACTGAGAAGCAGAGAGGCAGAGACGCAGAGACGCTGAGACGCAGAGACTCTGAGACGCAGAGACACTGAGACGCAGAGACCCTGAGACGCAGAGACCCTGAGACGCAGATACAGTGAGACGCAGAGACGCAGACAGAGACGCAGAGACACTGAGTCCCAGAGACACAGAGACCCTGAGACGCTGAGATGCAGAGACCCTGAGATGCAGAGACGCAGAGACCCTGAGACGTAGAGACGCTGAGACCCAGAGATGCAGAGACGCAGAGGCATTGAGTCCCAGAGACGCAGAGACTAAGAGAGCCTAAGACGCAGAGACCCTGAGACCCAGAGAGGCAGAGACTATGAGACGCAGAGGCTCTGAGACACTGAGACGCAAAGACACAGAGACTCTGAGACGCAGAGACACAGAGACCCTGAGGCCGAGAGACACAGAGACGCAGAGAGGCAGAGAGCATGAGACCCAGAGATGCAGAGTAACTGAGACGCTGAGACAGTGAAACGCAGAGACACTGAGACGCAGAGATGCAGAGACCCAGAGACCCTGAGACGCAGAGACACTGAGACACAGAGAGGCAGAGACGCTAAGACCCAGAGATGCAGAGACGCAAAGACACTGAGACCCAGAGACGCTAAGACCCAGAGATGCAGAGACGCAGAGACACTGAGACCCAGAAACGCAGAGGCGCAGAGACACAGAGACACTGAGACGCAGAGATACTGAGACGCAGAGACACTGAGAAGCAGAGACACTGAAACGCAGAGACCGTGGGATGCAGAGACGAAGAGACACAGAGACGCAGACACACTGAGACGCAGAGACACTGAGACGCAGAGACACAGAGTCCCTGAGACGCAGAGATGCAGAGACGCAGGAACCCGAGACGCAGAGACACTGAGACCCAGAAACGCAGAGACACAGAGACCCTGAGACGCAGAGACGCAGAGACGCAGAGACTCTGAGACGCAGAGACTCTGAGACGCAGAGACCCTGAGTCGCAGAGACACAGAGTCCCAGAGATGCAGAGACACTGAGACACAGAGACACTGAGACGCAGAGACTCTGAGACGCAGAGACGCAGAGATGCAGAGACACTGAGACCCAGAGACGCAGAGACGCAGAAACTCAGAGACTCTGAGACGCAGAGGCGTAGAGACCCTGAGACGCAGAGACACTGAGACGCAGAGACTCTGAGACGCAGAGACGCAGAGATGCAGAGACACTGAGACCCAGAGACGCAGAGACGCAGAAACTCAGAGACTCTGAGACGCAGAGGCGTAGAGACCCTGAGACGCAGAGACACTGAGACCCAGAGACGCAGAGACACAGAGACGCAGAGACACTGTGATCCAGAGACGCACAGAGCCTGAGAGGCAGAGGCACTGAGACCTAGAGACGCAGAGACGCAGAGACACTGAGACGCAGACACACTGAGACCCAGAGACGCTGAGACGCAGAGACGCAGAGACGGAGAGGCGCAGAGACACAGAGACACTGAGACGCTGAGACGCAGAGACTCTGAGACACAGAGACTCTGAGAAACAGAGATTCAGAGACCCTGAGACGCAGAGACTCTGAGACGCAGAGACGCAGAGACACTGAGACCCCAAGACTCTGAGACGCAGAGACTGTGAGACGCAGAGACACAGAGACACTGAGACGCAGAGAGGCAGAGACGCAGAGGCGCTGAGACGCAGAGGCGAAGAGACGCAGAGAACCTGAGACGCAGAGACCCTGAGACCCAGAGACGCAGAGACGCAGAGACCCTGAGACGCAGAGACACTGAGACCCAGAGACGTTGAGACCCAGAGATGCAGAGACGCAGAGACACTGAGTCCCAGAGACGCAGAGACTAAGAGAACCTAAGACGCAGAGACCCTGAGACCCAGAGAGGCAGAGACTATGAGACTCTGACACCCTGAGACACAGAGAGGCAGAGACTATGAGACGCAGAGAACCTGAGACACAGAGACCCTGAGACCCAGAGAGGCAGAGACTATGAGACTCTGACACCCTGAGACACAGAGAGGCAGAGACTATGAGACGCACAGACACTGAGACCCAGAGACGCAGAGTCTCAGACACTCTGAGACGCAGAGACGCAGAGACGCAGAGACACTGAGACGCAGAGACGCAGAGTCCCAGAGACGCAGAGACGCAGAAGCACTGAGGAGCAGAGACACTGAGACCCATAGACGCAGAGTCTCAGACACTCTGAGACGCAGGGACGCAGAGGCGTAGAGACCCGGAGACGCAGACACACTGAGACCCAGAGACACTGAGACGCATAGACGCAGAGATCCTGAGACGTAGAGGCGTAGAGACGCAGAAACCCGAGACGCAGAGATACTGAGACCCAGAGACGCAGAGACCCTGAGACGCAGAGACGCAGAGTCCCAGAGACGCAGAGACACTGAGGAGCAGAGACCCTGAGACTCCGAGACGCAGAATCTCAGAAACTCTGAGACGCAGAGACGCAGAGTCTCAGAGACGCAGAGACGCTGACACGCAGAGACACAGAGTCCTAGAGACGCAGAGACCCTGAGACGCAGAGACACTGAGACCCAGAGACGCAGAGACTCAGAGACTCTGAGACGCAGACACACTGAGACCCAGAGACACTGAGACGCAGAGACAAAGAGACACAGAGGCTCTGAGACGCTGTAACCCAGAGATGCAGAGATGCAGAGACCCTGAGACACAGAGACCCTGAGGCGCAGAGACGCTGAGACACAGAGACGCTGAGACGCAGAGACGCTGAGACGGAGAGACTCTGAGATGCAGAGACACTGAGACGCAGAGACACTGAGACGCAGAGATCTTGAGATGCAGAAACACTGAGACCCGGAGACGCAGAGACACAGAGACTCTGAGACGCTGGCACCCAGAGATGCAGAGTAACTGAGACTCTGAGACACTGAGACGCAGAGACGCAGAGACTCTGAGACCCTGAGACGCAGAGACACAGAGAACCTGAGACGCAGAGCCACTGAGTCCCAGAGACGCAGAGAATCTGAGACGCAGAGACCATGAGATCAAGAGACGCAGAGGCTCTGAGACGCAGAGACGCTGAGACCCAGAGACGCAGAGACGCAGAGACCCTGAGACCCTGAAACGCAGAGGCGCAGAGACGCAGAGACACTGAGTCGCAGAGACACTGAGACGCAGAGACACTGAGACGCAGAGACCCTGGGACCCAGAGACAAAGAGACACAGAGACGCAGAGACCCTGAGACCCAGAGACGCAGAGACGCAGAGACACAGAGACTCTGAGACGCTGACACCCAGAGATGCAGAGTAACTGAGACTCTGAGACACTGAGACGCAGAGACGCAGAGACTCTGAGACCCTGAGACGCAGAGACACAGAGAACCTGAGACGCAGAGCCACTGAGACCCAGAGACGCAGAGAATCTGAGACGCAGAGACCATGAGATCAAGAGACGCAGAGGCTCTGAGACGCAGAGACGCTGAGACCTAGAGACGCAGAGACGCAGAGACCCTGAGACCCTGAAACGCAGAGGCGCAGAGACGCAGAGACACTGAGTCGCAGAGACACTGAGACGCAGAGACCCTGGGACCCAGAGACAAAGAGACACAGAGACGCAGAGACCCTGAGACCCAGAGACGCAGAGACGCAGAGACGCAGAGACCCTGAGACACAGAGACCCTGAGAAACAGTGACACTGAGTCCCAGAGACGCAGAGACTCTGAGACGCAGAGACTCTGAGACGCAGAGACCCTGTGTCGCAGAGACACAGATTCCCAGAGACGCAGAGACGCAGAGACACTGAGGAGCAGAGACACGGAGACCCAGAGACGCAGAGACTCAGAGACGCAGAGACACTGAGACGCAGAGATGCAGAGACACTGAGACGCAGAGACTCAGAGACTCTGAGACTCTGAGACGCAGAGACACAGAGACGCAGAGACACAGAGATGCAGAGAGGCAGAGACACTGAGACACTGAGACCCAGAGACACAGAAACTCAGAGATTCTGAGACACAGAGGCGTAGAGACCCTGAGACGCAGAGACAGTGAGACCAAGAGACGCAGAGACCCTGAGACGCAGAGACACTGAGACCCAGAAACGCAGAGAGCCTGAGCGGCAGAGACACTGAGACCTAGCGACGCAGAGACGCAGAGACACTGAGACGCAGACACACTGAGACCAAGAGACTCTGAGACGCAGAGACGCAGAGACCCTGAGACGGAGAGATGCAGAGACACAGAGACACTGAGATGCTGAGACGCAGAGACTCTGAGACACAGAGACTCTGAGAAGCAGAGACTCAGAGACCCTGAGATGCTGAGACACAGAGACCTTGAGACGCAGAGACTCTGAGACTCAGAGACGCAGAGACACTGAGACCCAGAGACTCTGAGACGCAGAGACTGTGAGACGCAGAGACTCTGAGACACTGAGACGCAGAGAGGCAGAGACGCAGAGACGAAGAGACGCAGAGACCCTGAGACGCAGACACACTGAGACCCAGAGACGCAGAAATCCTGAGACGCAGAGACACTGAGATGCAGAGACACTGAGACCAGGAGATGCAGAGACACTGAGATCCAGAGACGCAGTGACGCAGGAACACTGAGACGCAGAGACTCTGAGACGCAGAGATACTGAGACCCTGAGACACAGAAACAAAGAGGCATAGAGACGCAGAGACACTGAGACGCAGACACTCAGAGACACAGAGGCTCTGAGATGCTGTAACCCAGAGATGGAGAGACCCTGAGACACAGAGACACCGAGACGCAGAGACGCTGAGACGCAGAGACGCTGAGACGCAGAGATGCTGAGACGGAGTGACTCTGAGATGCAGAGACGCAGAGACCCAGAAACGCAGAGACTCTGAGACGCAGAGACACAGAGACTCTGAGATGCAGAGACGCTGAGACCCTGAGACCCAGAGAGGCAGAGACCATGAGACCCAGAGACGCAGAGAACCTGAGACGCAGAGACCCTGAAACACCGAGAGGCAGAGACTATGAGGCGCAGAGACACTGAGACGCATAGACGCTGAGACCCAGAGGCGCAGAGACGCAGAGAAACTGAGATGCAGAGACCCTGAGACCGAGAGACGCAGAGGCTCTGAGACGCTGAGACGCAGAGACCCTGAAAAGCAGATACACTGAGACGCAGAGACGCTGAGACCCAGAGACGCAGAGACGCAGAGACCCTGAGACCCTGAAACGCAGAGGCGCAGAGACGCAGAGACACTGAGTCGCAGAGACACTGAGACACAGAGACCCTGGGACCCAGAGACAAAGAGACACAGAGACTCAGAGACACTGAGACGCAGAGACACAGAGACCCTGAGACACAGAGACCCTGAGACTCTGAGACGCAGAGACGCAGAGACTCTGAGACGCAGAGACTCTGAGACGCAGAGACCCTGAGACGCAGAGACACAGAGTCCCAGAGACGCAGAGACACTGAGACACTGAGACACAGAGACGCAGAGACCCTGAGACGCAGAGACACTGAGACCCAGGAACGCAGAGACGCAGAGACTCTGAGACGCAGAGACGCTGAGAACCAGAGATGCAGAGACGCAGAGACTCTGAGACGCAGAGACGCTGAGATGCAGAGATACAGAGACATAGAGGCGCAGAGACACTGAGACACAGAGACTCTGAGGTGCAGAGACACTGCGACGCAGAGACTCTGAGACGCTGCAACCCAGAGATGCATTGACACAGAGACGCTGAGACGCAGAGACGCTGAGACGCAGAGACACAGAGACACAGAGACCCAGAGAAGCAGAAACTCAGTGACTCTGGGACGCAGAGGCGTAGAGACCCTGAGATGCAGAGACGCAGACACGCCGAGACACTGAGACACTGAGACCCAGAGACGCAGAGACGCAGAGACCCTGCGACGCAGAGACACTGAGACTTAGAGACACAGAGACACAGAGACCCTGAGACGCAGAGATGCAGAGACTCAGAGACCCTGAGACGCAGAGCTGCAGAGACGCAGAGACACTGAGACACAGAGATGCTGAAATGCAGAGACCCTGGGAAACAGAGACGCTGAGACGCAGAGAGACTGAGACCCAGGGACTCTGAGATGCAGATAAGCAGAGGTCCTGAGACGCAGGGACACAGAGATGCAGAGACCCTGAGGCACAGAGTCACTGAGACCCGGAGACGCAGAGACGCAGAGACCCTGAGACGTACAGAGACTGAGAACCAGAGACTCTGAGACGCGGGGACGCAAGGACGCAGAGACGCAGAGACGCGGAGTCTCTGAGAGGCAGAGACTCTGAGACGCAGAGACGCAAGACCCGGAGATGCAGAGACACTGAGTCCCAGAGACGCAAAGACGCAGAGACACTGAGACAGGGAGATGCATAGACTCAGAGACTCTGAGACGCAGAGAAGCAGAGACCCTGAGACGCAGAGACACTGAGACGCAGAGACGCTGAGACGCAGAGACGCAGAGACCCAGAGACACCGAGACGCAGAGACACTGAGAACCAGAGACGCAGAGGCTCTGAGACGCAGAGACACTGAGACGCTGAGACGCTGAGACGCAGTGACGCTGAGACGCAGAGACACTGAGACACTGACACGCAGAGACGCTGAGACACAGAGACTCTGGGACCAAGAGACGCAGAGACGCATAGACGCTGAAACTCAGAGAATCTGAGACGCAGAGGCGCAGAGACCCTGAGACCCAGAGACACTGAGACCCAGAGACGCTGAGACGCAGAGACACTGAGACACTGAGACACTGAGACGCAGAGACACTGAGAACCAGGGACTCTGAGACGCAGAGAAGCAGAGACCCTGAGATGCAGAGACACTGAGTCCAGGGGCGCAAAGACGCAGAGACACTGAGACGCAGAGACAGTGAGACCAGGAGACGCAGAGACACTGAGATCCAGAGACGCAGTGATGCAGAGACACTGAGACGCAGAGACTTGAGGCGCATAGATACTGAGATCCTGAGTCGCAGAGACGCAGAGACGCTGAGACGGTGAGACTCTGAGACGCTGCAACCCAGAGATGCAGAGACGCTGAGACACAGAGATGCTGAGACGGAGAGACTCTGAGATGCAGAGACGTAGAGACACTGAGACGGAGAGACACTGAGACGCAGAGGCACTGAGACGCAGAGACAGTGAGACCAGGAGACGCAGAGACACTGAGATCCAGAGACGCAGTGATGCAGAGACACTGAGACGCAGAGACTTGAGGCGCATAGATACTGAGATCCTGAGTCGCAGAGACGCAGAGACGCTGAGACGGTGAGACTCTGAGACGCTGCAACCCAGAGATGCAGAGACGCTGAGACACAGAGACACTGAGACCCAGAGACACTGAGACACTGAGACCCCGAGATGCAGAGACGCAGAGACGCAGAGACACTGAGACACAGAGACTCTGAGACGCTGCAACCCTGAGATGCAGAGACGCAGAGACACTGAGATGCAGAGACTCTGAGACGCAGAGACGCTGAGACGGAGAGACTCTGAGATGCAGAGTCGCAGAGACTCGGAGACGCAGAGACACAGAGATCTGAGATGCAGAGACGCTGATACCCTGGGACCCAGAGACACAGAGACGCAGAGAGGCAGAGACCATGAGACCCAGAGACTCTGAGACGCATAGACGCTGAGACCCAGAGATGCAGCGTAACTGAGACTCGGAGACACTGAGACGCAGAGACGCAGAGACTCTGAGACCCTGAGACCCTGAGACGCAGAGACACAGGGACCCTGAGACGCAGAGACACTAGTCCCAGAGACGCAGAGAACCTGAGATGCAGAGACCCTGAGACACCGAGAGGCAGAGACTATGAGTCGCAGAGATTCTGAGACACATAGACGCTGAGACCCAGAGACGCAGAGACACTGAGACGCAGAGACCCTGAGACCCTGAAACGCAGAGGCGCAGATACGCAGTGACACTGAGACGCAGAGACACTGAGACACAGAGACGCAGAGGCGCAGAGGCGCAGAGACACTAAGAAGCAGAGACACTGAGTCGCAGAGATGCTAAGACGCAGAGACCCTGGGACCCTGAGACGAAGAGACACAGAGACGCAGAGACACTGAGACGCAGAGACACTGAGACACAGAGACCCTGAGATGCAGAGACGTAGAGACGCAGAAACCCGAGATGCAGAGACACTGAGACCCAGAGACGCAGAGACCCTGAGATGCAGAGACGCAGAGACTCTGAGACACGGGGACTCTGAGACGCAGAGACCCTGAGACGCAGAGACACAGAGTCCCAGAGACGCAGAGACGCAGAGACACTGAGGAGCAGAGACACTGAGACGCAGAGACGCAGAGACTCAGAGACTCTGAGACGCAGAGACGCAGAGACACTGAGACGCTGAGATGCAGAGACTCTGAGACACAGAGACTCTGAGAGGCAGAGACTCAGAGACCCTGAGACGCTGAGAGGCAGAGACGCAGAGACGTAGAGACGCAGAGATGCAGAGACGCTGAGACGCTGAGGCGCAGAGACCCTGTGACCCAGAGACGCAGAGATGCATAGACGCAGAAACTGAGAGAATCTGAGACGCAGTGACCCTGAGACGCAGAGACGCAGAGACCCTGAGACCCTGAGACGCTGAGAGACTGAGACCCAGAGACGCTGAGACGCGGTGACGCAGAGATCCAGAGACGCAGAGATGCAAAGACTCTGAGACGCAGAGACCCAGAGACGCAGAGACACTGAGACGCAGAGACGCAGAGACGCTGAGACACAGAGACGCAGAGAACCGGAGACGTAGAGACACTGAGACGCAGAGACGCAGGGACGCTGAGACACAAGACACAGAGACCCGGAGACGCAGAGACACTGACACGCAGGGACGCAGAGACGCTGAGACGCAGAGACGTAGAGACGCTGAGACGCTGAGACGCAGAGACACAGAGACCCTGAGACACTGACATGCAGAGACGCTGAGACGCAAAGATGCAGGGACTCTGAGACGCAGAGACGAAGAGACACTGAGACGCAGAGACGCTGAGACGCAGAGACACTGAGACACTGAGACTCAGAGATGCTGAGACCCAGAGACACAGAGAGGCGGAGACACTGAGACTCAGAGACGCTGAGACGCAGAGAAGCAGAGAACCTGAGACGCACGGACGCATAGACGCAGATACACAGAGAATCTGAGACACAGAGACGCTGAGACCCTGAAACCCAGAGGCGCTGAGACGCAGACACCCTGAGACGCAGAGACACTGAGACCCAGAGAAACAGAGACGCAGAGACGTAGAGACACTGAGACGCAGAGACTCTGAGACACTGAGACGCAGAGACTCTGAGACGCAGAGACGCAGAGACCCTGAGACGCAGAGAGACTGAGACCAAGAGACACTGAGACGCGGAGATGCAGAGATCCAGAGACGCAGAGACGCAGAGATGCAGAGATGCAGAGTCTCTGAGAGACAGAGACTCTGAGACCCAGAGACCCGGAGACACAGAGACGCAGAGACCATGAGTCGCAGAGACACTGAGTCGCAGAGACACTGAGACACAGAGACCCTGAGACACTGACACGCAGAGACTCAAAGATGCAGGGACTCTGAGACGCAAAGACTCTGAGACGCAGAGATGAGGAGACCCTGAAACGCAGAGACGCAGAGACGAAGAGACACTGAGACGCAGAGACACTGAGACCCAGGGACTCTGAGACGCAGAGAAGCAGAGACCCTGAGACGCAGGGACGCATAGACACAGAGAACCGGAGACGCACACACACTGAGACCCAGAGACGCAGAGACCCTGGGACCCAGAGACGCTGAGACGCAGAGACACAGAGACGCCGAGACGCAGAGACACAGAGACCCTGAGACACTGACACGCAGAGACGCTGAGACGCAAAGATGCAGGGACTCTGAGACGCAGAGATGAGGAGACCCTGAGACGCAGAGACGCTGAGACACAGAGAAGCAGAGATCCTGAGACGCAGAGACCCTGAGACCTAGAAGCGCTGAGACGCAGAACCCTGGGACCCAGAGAAACTGAGACACAATGACACTGAGAACCAGGGACTCTGCGACACAGAGAAGCAGAGACCCTGAGACGCAGGGACGCATAGACGCAGAGAACCTGAGACGCAGAGACCCTGAGAACCTGAAACCCAGAGGCGCTGAGACGCAGACACCCTGAGATGCAGAGACACTGAGACCCAGAGAAACAGAGACGCAGAGACGCTGAGACACTGAGATGCAGAGACGCTGAGATGCAGAGACGCAGAGACTCTGAGACGCTGAGGCGCTGAGAGGCAGCGACGCTGAGACGCAGAGACCCTGAGACGCAGAGACCCAGAGACTCTGAGACGCTGAGACGCAGAGACGCAGAGACTCTGAGACGCAGAGACGCAGAGACTCTGAGACGCTGAGACGCAGAGACGCAGAGACGCAGAGACTCTGAGACGCAGAGACGCAGAGACTCTGAGACGCTGAGACGCAGAGACGCAGAGACTCTGAGACGCTGAGACGCAGAGATGGTGAGACACTGAGACGCAGGGACGCAGAGACACTGAGACGGTGAGAGGCAGAGACGCGGAGACGCTAAGACGCTGAGGCCCACAGACGCAGAGACACAGAAACTCAGAGACGCTGAGACGTTCAGACGCTGAGACGCAGAGATGCTGAGATGCAGAGACGCAGAGACGCAGAGACGCTGAGACGCAGAGACGCAGAGACGCCGAGACGCTGCGACTCAGAGACGCAGAGGCTCAGAGGCTCTGAGACGCAGAGACTCTGAGACGCTGAGACGCAGAGACACTGAAACGCAGAGACGCAGAGACGCAGAAAATCAGAGACTCTGAGACCCTGAGACGCAGAGACACTGAGACGCAGAGATCTTGAGATGCAGAAACACTGAGACCCGGAGACGCAGAGACACAGAGACTCTGAGACGCTGACACCCAGAGATGCAGAGTAACTGAGACTCTGAGACACTGAGACGCAGAGACGCAGAGACTCTGAGACCCTGAGACGCAGAGACACAGAGAACCTGAGACGCAGAGCCACTGAGTCCCAGAGACGCAGAGATGCAGAGAATCTGAGACGCAGAGGCTCTGAGACGCAGAGACGCTGAGACCCAGAGACGCAGAGATGCAGAGACCCTGAGACCCTGAAACGCAGAGGCGCAGAGACGCAGAGACACTGAGTCGCAGAGACACTGAGACGCAGAGACCCTGGGACCCAGAGACAAAGAGACACAGAGACGCAGAGACCCTGAGACCCAGAGACGCAGAGACCCTGAGACACAGAGATCCTGAGACTCTGAGACGCAGAGACTCTGAGACGCAGAGACACAGAGTCCCAGTGTCGCAGAGACACTGAGGAGCAGAGACACTGAGACCCAGAGACGCAGAGACTCTGAGACCCTGAGATGCAGAGACGCAGAGACAATGAGACGCTGAGGCGCAGAGACCCTGTGACCCAGAGACGCAGAGATGCATAGACGCAGAAACTGAGAGAATCTGAGACGCAGTGACCCCGAGACGCAGGGACGCAGAGACGCAGAGACCCTGAGACGCAGAGAGACTGAGACCCAGAGACGCTGAGACGCGGTGACGCAGAGATCCAGAGATGCAGAGATGCAGAGACTCTGAGACGCAGAGACCCAGAGACGCAGAGACACTGAGACGCAGAGGCTCAGAGGCTCTGAGACGCAGAGACTCTGAGACGCTGAGACGCAGAGACACTGAGACGCAGAGACGCAGAGACGCAGAAAATCAGAGACTCTGAGACCCTGAGACGCAGAGAGACTGAGACCCAGAAACGCAGAGACGCAGAGACTCTGAGACGCAGAGACGCTGAGAACCAGAGACGCAGAGACGCAGAGACACTGAGACGCTGAGATACAGAGACATAGAGGTGCAGAGACACTGAGACCCAGAGATGCTGAGACACTGAGACGCAGAGACAAAGAGACACAGAGGCTCTGAGACGCTGTAACCCAGAGATGCAGAGATGCAGAGACCCTGAGACACAGAGACCCTGAGGCGCAGAGACGCTGAGACACAGAGACGCTGAGACGCAGAGACGCTGAGACGGAGAGACTCTGAGATGCAGAGACACTGAGACGCAGAGACACTGAGACGCAGAGATCTTGAGATGCAGAAACACTGAGACCCGGAGACGCAGAGACACAGAGACTCTGAGACGCTGACACCCAGAGATGCAAAGTAACTGAGACTCTGAGACACTGAGACGCAGAGACGCAGAGACTCTGAGACCCTGAGACGTAGAGACACAGAGAACCTGAGACGCAGAGCCACTGAGTCCCAGAGACGCAGAGAATCTGAGACGCAGAGACCATGAGATCAAGAGACGCAGAGGCTCTGAGACGCAGAGACGCTGAGACCCAGAGACGCAGAGACGCAGAGACCCTGAGACCCTGAAACGCAGAGGCGCAGAGACGCAGAGACACTGAGTCGCAGAGACACTGAGACGCAGAGACCCTGGGACCCAGAGACAAAGAGACACAGAGACCCAGAGACGCAGAGACGCAGAGACCCTGAGACACAGAGACCCTGAGAAACAGAGACACTGAGTCCCAGAGACGCAGAGACTCTGAGACGCAGAGACCCTGTGTCGCAGAGACACAGATTCCCAGAGACGCAGAGACGCAGAGACACTGAGGAGCAGAGACACGGAGACCCAGAGACGCAGAGACTCAGAGACTCAGAGACGCAGAGACACTGAGACGCAGAGATGCAGAGACACCGAGACGCAGAGACTCAGAGACTCTGAGACTCTGAGACGCAGAGACACAGAGACGCAGAGACACAGAGATGCAGAGAGGCAGAGACACTGAGACACTGAGACCCAGAGACACAGAAACTCAGAGATTCTGAGACACAGAGGCGTAGAGATCCTGAGACGCAGAGACAGTGAGACCAAGAGACGCAGAGACCCTGAGACGCAGAGACACTGAGACCCAGAAACGCAGAGAGCCTGAGCGGCAGAGACACTGAGACCTAGAGACGCAGAGACGCAGAGACACTGAGACGCAGACACACTGAGACCAAGAGACTCTGAGACGCAGAGACGCAGAGACCCTGAGACGGAGAGATGCAGAGACACAGAGACACTGAGATGCTGAGACGCAGAGACACTGAGACCCAGAGACTCTGAGACACTGAGACGCAGAGAGGCAGAGACGCAGAGACGAAGAGACGCAGAGACCCTGAGACGCAGACACACTGAGACCCAGAGACGCAGAAATCCTGAGACGCAGAGACACTGAGATGCAGAGACACTGAGACCAGGAGATGCAGAGACACTGAGATCCAGAGACGCAGTGACGCAG
Source organism: Carcharhinus amblyrhynchos (assembly GCF_965287045.1). NCBI lineage: Eukaryota > Metazoa > Chordata > Chondrichthyes > Carcharhiniformes > Carcharhinidae > Carcharhinus > Carcharhinus amblyrhynchos. The sequence continues at coordinate 265,015 of NW_027649878.1, forward strand.
GAACACTGAGTCGCAGAGACTCTGAGATGCAGAGATACTGAGACCCTGAGACACAGAAACAAAGAGGCATAGAGACGCAGAGACACGAGACGCAGACACTCAGAGACACAGAGGCTCTGAGATGCTGTAACCCAGAGATGCAGAGACCCTGAGTCACAGAGACACCGAGACGCAGAGACGCTGAGACGCAGAGACGCTGAGACGCAGAGATGCTGAGACGGAGTGACTCTGAGATGCAGAGACGCAGAGACACTGAGACGGAGAGACACTGAGATGCAGAGACACTGAGACCCAGAAACGCAGAGACTCTGAGACGCAGAGACACAGAGACTCTGAGACGCAGAGACGCTGAGACCCTAAGACCCAGAGAGGCAGAGACCATGAGACCCAGAGACGCAGAGAACCTGAGACGCAGAGACCCTGAAACACCGAGAGGCAGAGACTATGAGGCGCAGAGACACTGAGACGCATAGACGCTGAGACCCAGAGGCGCAGAGACGCAGAGAAACTGAGACGCAGAGACCCTGAGACCGAGAGACGCAGAGGCTCTGAGACGCTGAGACGCAGAGACCCTGAAAGCAGGTACACTGAGACGCAGAGACGCTGAGACCCAGAGACGCAGAGACGCAGAGACCCTGAGACCCTGAAACGCAGAGGCGCAGAGACGCAGAGACACTGAGTCGCAGAGACACTGAGACACAGAGACCCTGGGACCCAGAGACAAAGAGACACAGAGACTCAGAGACACTGAGATGCAGAGACACAGAGACCCAGGAACGCAGAGACGCAGAGACTCTGAGACGCAGAGACGCTGAGAACCAGAGATGCAGAGACGCAGAGACTCTGAGACGCAGAGACGCTGAGATGCAGAGATACAGAGACATAGAGGCGCAGAGACACTGAGACACAGAGACTCTGAGGTGCAGAGACACTGCGACGCAGAGACTCTGAGACGCTGCAACCCAGAGATGCAGTGACACAGAGACGCTGAGACGCAGAGACGCTGAGACGCAGAGACACAGAGACACAGAGACCCAGAGAAGCAGAAACTCAGTGACTCTGGGACGCAGAGGCGTAGAGACCCTGAGATGCAGAGACGCAGACACGCCGAGACACTGAGACACTGAGACCCAGAGACGCAGAGACGCAGAGACCCTGAGATGCAGAGACGCAGACACGCCGAGACACTGAGACACTGAGACCCAGAGACGCAGAGACGCAGAGACCCTGCGACGCAGAGACACTGAGACCTAGAGACACAGAGACACAGAGACCCTGAGACGCAGAGATGCAGAGACTCAGAGACCCTGAGACGCAGAGCTGCAGAGACGCAGAGACACTGAGACACAGAGATGCTGAAATGCAGAGACCCTGGGAAACAGAGACGCTGAGACGCAGAGAGACTGAGACCCAGGGACTCTGAGATGCAGATAAGCAGAGGTCCTGAGACGCAGGGACACAGAGATGCAGAGACCCTGAGGCACAGAGTCACTGAGACCCGGAGACGCAGAGACTCAGAGACCCTGAGACGTACAGAGACTGAGAACCAGAGACTCTGAGACGCGGGGACGCAAGGACGCAGAGACGCAGAGACGCGGAGTCTCTGAGAGGCAGAGACTCTGAGACGCAGAGACGCAAGACCCGGAGATGCAGAGACACTGAGTCCCAGAGACGCAAAGACGCAGAGACACTGAGACAGGGAGATGCATAGACTCAGAGACTCTGAGACGCAGAGAAGCAGAGACCCTGAGACGCAGAGACACTGAGACGCAGAGACGCTGAGACGCAGAGACGCAGAGACCCAGAGACACCGAGACGCAGAGACACTGAGAACCAGAGACGCAGAGGCTCTGAGACGCAGAGACACTGAGACGCTGAGACGCTGAGACGCAGTGACGCTGAGACGCAGAGACACTGAGACACTGACACGCAGAGACGCTGAGACACAGAGACTCTGGGACCAAGAGACGCAGAGACGCATAGACGCTGAAACTCAGAGAATCTGAGACGCAGAGGCGCAGAGACCCTGAGACCCAGAGACACTGAGACCCAGAGACGCTGAGACGCAGAGACACTGAGACACTGAGACGCAGAGACACTGAGAACCAGGGACTCTGAGACGCAGAGAAGCAGAGACCCTGAGATGCAGAGACACTGAGTCCAGGGGCGCAAAGACGCAGAGACACTGAGACGCAGAGACAGTGAGACCAGGAGACGCAGAGACACTGAGATCCAGAGACGCAGTGATGCAGAGACACTGAGACGCAGAGACTTGAGGCGCATAGATACTGAGATCCTGAGTCGCAGAGACGCAGAGACGCTGAGACGGTGAGACTCTGAGACGCTGCAACCCAGAGATGCAGAGACGCTGAGACACAGAGATGCTGAGACGGAGAGACTCTGAGATGCAGAGACGTAGAGACACTGAGACGGAGAGACACTGAGACGCAGAGGCACTGAGACGCAGAGACAGTGAGACCAGGAGACGCAGAGACACTGAGATCCAGAGACGCAGTGATGCAGAGACACTGAGACGCAGAGACTTGAGGCGCATAGATACTGAGATCCTGAGTCGCAGAGACGCAGAGACGCTGAGACGGTGAGACTCTGAGACGCTGCAACCCAGAGATGCAGAGACGCTGAGACACAGAGATGCTGAGACGGAGAGACTCTGAGATGCAGAGACGTAGAGACACTGAGACGGAGAGACACTGAGACGCAGAGGCACTGAGACGCAGAGACCTTGAGATGCAGAAACACTGGGACCCAGAGACGCTGAGACCCTGAGACCCAGAGACACAGAGATGCAGAGTGGCAGAGACCATGAGACCCAGAGACTCTGAGATGCATAGACGCTGAGACCCAGAGATGCAGAGTAACTGAGACTCTGAGACACTGAGACGCAGAGACAGTGAGACGCAGAGACGCAGAGACGCAGAGACTCTGCGACGGAGAGACACTGAGACGCAGAGACACTGAGACGCAGAGACAGTGAGACGCAGAGACGCAGAGACGCAGAGACTCTGAGACGGAGAGACACTGAGACGCAGAGACACTGAGACGCAGAGACACTGAGACGCTGAGACCCAGAGATGCAGAGATGCAGAGACGCAGAGACATTGAGTCCCAGAGACGCAGAGACACAGAGACGCAGCGAGCCAGAGACTCAAAGACGGAGAGAACCTGAGAACCAGAAACGCAGAGGCATAGAGACGCAGAGACACTGAATCGCAGAGAAACTGAGAAGCAGCGGCACTGAGCCGCATAGACGCTGAGACACAGAGACCCTGGGGCCCAGAGACGAAGAGACACAGAGACGTAGAGACACTGAGACGCAGAGACACTGAGACGCAGAGACTCTGAGACGCAGAGACGCAGAAACCTGAGACGCAGAGACACTGAGACCCAGAGACGCAGACACGCAGTCACCCTGAGACGCAGAGATGCAGAGACTCTGAGACGCAGAGATGCAGAGACGCAGAGACGCAGGGACACTGAGACCCAGACACGCAGAGACGCAGAAACTTAGAGACTCAGAGACGCAGAGGCGTAGAGACCCTGAGACGCAAGACCCTGAGACGCAGAGACAATGAGACCTAGTGACGCAGAGACGCTGAGACGCACACACTGAGACCCAGAGACGCTGAGACGCAGAGACGCAGAGACCCAGAGACTCTGAGACGCAGAGACTCTGAGACGCAGAGACTTTGAGACACAGGGACACAGAGACACTGAGACACTGAGTCGCAGAGACGCAGAGAACCTGAGACGCCGAGACCCTGAGACGCAGAGACTCTGAGACGCAGAGACTCTGACACACAGGGACACAGAGACACTGAGACGCTGAGACGCTGAGACGCAGAGACCCTGAGACGCAGAGGCCCTGAGACGCAGAGACACTGAGACCCAGAGACGTTGAGACCCAGAGATGCAGAGACGCAGAGACACTGAGTCCCAGAGACGCAGAGACTAAGAGAACCTAAGACGCAGAGACCCTGAGACCCAGAGAGGCAGAGACTATGAGACGCAGAGACCGTGAGACGCAGAGACCGTGAGACGCAGATACAGTGAGACACAGAGACTCTGAGACGCAGAGACCCAGAGATGCAGAGTAACTGAGACGCTGAGACAGTGAGTCCCAGAGCCGCAGAAACGCAGAGAACCTGAGACACAGAGACCCTGAGACCCAGAGAGGCAGAGACTATGAGACTCTGAGACCCTGAGACACAGAGAGGCAGAGACTATGAGACGCAGAGACCGTGAGACGCAGAGACCGTGAGACGCAGATACAGTGAGACACAGAGACTCTGAGACGCAGAGACCCAGAGATGCAGAGTAACTGAGACGCTGAGACAGTGAGTCCCAGAGCCGCAGAAACGCAGAGAACCTGAGACACAGAGACCCTGAGACCCAGAGAGGCAGAGACTATGAGACTCTGAGACCCTGAGACACAGAGAGGCAGAGACTATGAGACGCAGAGACTCTGAGACGCAGAGACGCTAAGACCCAGAGATGCAGAGACACTGAGACGCAGAGACCCTGGGGCCCAGAGACGAAGAGACACAGAGACGTAGAGACTCTGAGACGCTGAGACACTGAGAAACAGAAACACTGAGTCACAGAGACGCTGAGACGCAGAGACCCTGGGGCCCAGAGACGGAGAGACACAGAGACGTAGAGACACTGAGACGCAGAGACACAGAGACACTGAGACACAGATTCGCAGAGACACTGAGATGCAGAGACACTGAGACGCAGAGACGCAGAGATCCTGAGACCCAGAGGCGCAGAGACGCACAGACACTGAGACCCAGAGACGCAGAATCTCAGACACTCTGAGACGCAGAGACGCAGAGACACTGAGACGCAGAGACGCAGAGTCCCAGAGACGCAGAGACGCAGAAGCACTGAGGAGCAGAGACACTGAGACCCATAGACGCAGAGTCTCAGACACTCTGAGACGCAGGGACGCAGAGGCGTAGAGACCCGGAGACGCAGACACACTGAGACCCAGAGACACTGAGACGCATAGACGCAGAGATCCTGAGACGTAGAGGCGTAGAGACGCAGAAACCCGAGACGCAGAGATACTGAGACCCAGAGACGCAGAGACCCTGAGACGCAGAGACGCAGAGTCCCAGAGACGCAGAGACACTGAGGAGCAGAGACCCTGAGACTCCGAGACGCAGAATCTCAGAAACTCTGAGACGCAGAGACGCAGAGTCTCAGAGACGCAGAGACGCTGACACGCAGAGACACAGAGTCCTAGAGACGCAGAGACCCTGAGACGCAGAGACACTGAGACCCAGAGACGCAGAGACTCTGAGACGCAGACACACTGAGACCCAGAGACACTGAGACGCAGAGACACTGAGACACAGATTTGCAGAGACCCTGAGATGCAGAGACACTGAGACGCAGAGACGCAGAGATCCTGAGACCCAGAGGCGCAGGCACGCAGAGACGCAGATACGCAGAGACCCTCAGACGCAGATACAGTGAGACGCAGAGATGCAGAGACACAGGGACACAGAGACACTGAGAAGCAGAGAGGCAGAGACGCAGAGACGCTGAGACGCAGAGACTCTGAGACGCAGAGACACTGAGACGCAGAGACCCTGAGACGCAGAGACCCTGAGACGCAGATACAGTGAGACGCAGAGACGCAGACACTGAGACGCAGAGACACGGAGACGCAGAGACTCTGAGACGCAGAGACACTGAGTCCCAGAGACACAGAGACCCTGAGACGCTGAGATGCAGAGACCCTGAGATGCAGAGACGCAGAGACCCTGAGACGTAGAGACGCTGAGACCCAGAGATGCAGAGACGCAGAGGCATTGAGTCCCAGAGACGCAGAGACTAAGAGAGCCTAAGACGCAGAGACCCTGAGACCCAGAGAGGCAGAGACTATGAGACGCAGAGGCTCTGAGACGCAGAGACGCAGAGACACTGAGACGCAAAGACACAGAGACTCTGAGACGCAGAGACACAGAGACCCTGAGGCCGAGAGACACAGAGACGCAGAGAGGCAGAGAGCATGAGACCCAGAGATGCAGAGTAACTGAGACGCTGAGACAGTGAAACGCAGAGACACTGAGACGCAGAGATGCAGAGACCCAGAGACCCTGAGACGCAGAGACACTGAGACACAGAGAGGCAGAGACGCTAAGACCCAGAGATGCAGAGACGCAAAGACACTGAGACCCAGAGACGCTAAGACCCAGAGATGCAGAGACGCAGAGACACTGAGACCCAGAAACGCAGAGGCGCAGAGACACAGAGACACTGAGACGCAGAGATACTGAGACGCAGAGACACTGAGAAGCAGAGACACTGAAACGCAGAGACCGTGGGATGCAGAGACGAAGAGACACAGAGACGCAGACACACTGAGACGCAGAGACACTGAGACGCAGAGACACAGAGTCCCTGAGACGCAGAGATGCAGAGACGCAGGAACCCGAGACGCAGAGACACTGAGACCCAGAAACGCAGAGACACAGAGACCCTGAGACGCAGAGACGCAGAGACGCAGAGACTCTGAGACGCAGAGACTCTGAGACGCAGAGACCCTGAGTCGCAGAGACACAGAGTCCCAGAGATGCAGAGACACTGAGACACAGAGACACTGAGACGCAGAGACTCTGAGACGCAGAGACGCAGAGATGCAGAGACACTGAGACCCAGAGACGCAGAAACTCAGAGACTCTGAGACGCAGAGGCGTAGAGACCCTGAGACGCAGAGACACTGAGACGCAGAGACTCTGAGACGCAGAGACGCAGAGATGCAGAGACACTGAGACCCAGAGACGCAGAGACGCAGAAACTCAGAGACTCTGAGACGCAGAGGCGTAGAGACCCTGAGACGCAGAGACACTGAGACCCAGAGACGCAGAGACACAGAGACGCAGAGACACTGTGATCCAGAGACGCACAGAGCCTGAGAGGCAGAGGCACTGAGACCTAGAGACGCAGAGACGCAGAGACACTGAGACGCAGACACACTGAGACCCAGAGACGCTGAGACGCAGAGACGCAGAGACGGAGAGGCGCAGAGACACAGAGACACTGAGACGCTGAGACGCAGAGACTCTGAGACACAGAGACTCTGAGAAACAGAGATTCAGAGACCCTGAGACGCAGAGACTCTGAGACGCAGAGACGCAGAGACACTGAGACCCCAAGACTCTGAGACGCAGAGACTGTGAGACGCAGAGACACAGAGACACTGAGACGCAGAGAGGCAGAGACGCAGAGGCGCTGAGACGCAGAGGCGAAGAGACGCAGAGAACCTGAGACGCAGAGACCCTGAGACCCAGAGACGCAGAGACGCAGAGACCCTGAGACGCAGAGACACTGAGACCCAGAGACGTTGAGACCCAGAGATGCAGAGACGCAGAGACACTGAGTCCCAGAGACGCAGAGACTAAGAGAACCTAAGACGCAGAGACCCTGAGACCCAGAGAGGCAGAGACTATGAGACGCAGAGACCGTGAGATGCAGAGACCGTGAGACGCAGATACAGTGAGACACAGAGACTCTGAGACGCAGAGACCCAGAGATGCAGAGTAACTGAGACGCTGAGACAGTGAGTCCCAGAGCCGCAGAAACGCAGAGAACCTGAGACACAGAGACCCTGAGACCCAGAGAGGCAGAGACTATGAGACTCTGACACCCTGAGACACAGAGAGGCAGAGACTATGAGACGCAGAGACTCTGAGACGCAGAGACGCTAAGATCCAGAGATGCAGAGACACTGAGACGCAGAGACCCTGGGGCCCAGAGACGAAGAGACACAGAGACGTAGAGACACTGAGACGCTGAGACACTGAGAAACAGAGACACTGAGTCACAGAGACGCTGAGACGCAGAGACCCTGGGGCCCAGAGACGGAGAGACACAGAGACGTAGAGACACTGAGACGCAGAGACACAGAGACACTGAGACACAGATTCGCAGAGACACTGAGATGCAGAGATACTGAGACGCAGAGACGCAGAGATCCTGAGACCCAGAGGCGCAGAGACGCACAGACACTGAGACCCAGAGACGCAGAGTCTCAGACACTCTGAGACGCAGAGACGCAGAGACGCAGAGACACTGAGACGCAGAGACGCAGAGTCCCAGAGACGCAGAGACGCAGAAGCACTGAGGAGCAGAGACACTGAGACCCATAGACGCAGAGTCTCAGACACTCTGAGACGCAGGGACGCAGAGGCGTAGAGACCCGGAGACGCAGACACACTGAGACCCAGAGACACTGAGACGCATAGACGCAGAGATCCTGAGACGTAGAGGCGTAGAGACGCAGAAACCCGAGACGCAGAGATACTGAGACCCAGAGACGCAGAGACCCTGAGACGCAGAGACGCAGAGTCCCAGAGACGCAGAGACACTGAGGAGCAGAGACCCTGAGACTCCGAGACGCAGAATCTCAGAAACTCTGAGACGCAGAGACGCAGAGTCTCAGAGACGCAGAGACGCTGACACGCAGAGACACAGAGTCCTAGAGACGCAGAGACCCTGAGACGCAGAGACACTGAGACCCAGAGACGCAGAGACTCAGAGACTCTGAGACGCAGACACACTGAGACCCAGAGACACTGAGACGCAGAGACAAAGAGACACAGAGGCTCTGAGACGCTGTAACCCAGAGATGCAGAGATGCAGAGACCCTGAGACACAGAGACCCTGAGGCGCAGAGACGCTGAGACACAGAGACGCTGAGACGCAGAGACGCTGAGACGGAGAGACTCTGAGATGCAGAGACACTGAGACGCAGAGACACTGAGACGCAGAGATCTTGAGATGCAGAAACACTGAGACCCGGAGACGCAGAGACACAGAGACTCTGAGACGCTGACACCCAGAGATGCAGAGTAACTGAGACTCTGAGACACTGAGACGCAGAGACGCAGAGACTCTGAGACCCTGAGACGCAGAGACACAGAGAACCTGAGACGCAGAGCCACTGAGTCCCAGAGACGCAGAGAATCTGAGACGCAGAGACCATGAGATCAAGAGACGCAGAGGCTCTGAGACGCAGAGACGCTGAGACCCAGAGACGCAGAGACGCAGAGACCCTGAGACCCTGAAACGCAGAGGCGCAGAGACGCAGAGACACTGAGTCGCAGAGACACTGAGACGCAGAGACACTGAGACGCAGAGACCCTGGGACCCAGAGACAAAGAGACACAGAGACGCAGAGACCCTGAGACCCAGAGACGCAGAGACGCAGAGACACAGAGACTCTGAGACGCTGACACCCAGAGATGCAGAGTAACTGAGACTCTGAGACACTGAGACGCAGAGACGCAGAGACTCTGAGACCCTGAGACGCAGAGACACAGAGAACCTGAGACGCAGAGCCACTGAGACCCAGAGACGCAGAGAATCTGAGACGCAGAGACCATGAGATCAAGAGACGCAGAGGCTCTGAGACGCAGAGACGCTGAGACCTAGAGACGCAGAGACGCAGAGACCCTGAGACCCTGAAACGCAGAGGCGCAGAGACGCAGAGACACTGAGTCGCAGAGACACTGAGACGCAGAGACCCTGGGACCCAGAGACAAAGAGACACAGAGACGCAGAGACCCTGAGACCCAGAGACGCAGAGACGCAGAGACGCAGAGACCCTGAGACACAGAGACCCTGAGAAACAGTGACACTGAGTCCCAGAGACGCAGAGACTCTGAGACGCAGAGACTCTGAGACGCAGAGACCCTGTGTCGCAGAGACACAGATTCCCAGAGACGCAGAGACGCAGAGACACTGAGGAGCAGAGACACGGAGACCCAGAGACGCAGAGACTCAGAGACGCAGAGACACTGAGACGCAGAGATGCAGAGACACTGAGACGCAGAGACTCAGAGACTCTGAGACTCTGAGACGCAGAGACACAGAGACGCAGAGACACAGAGATGCAGAGAGGCAGAGACACTGAGACACTGAGACCCAGAGACACAGAAACTCAGAGATTCTGAGACACAGAGGCGTAGAGACCCTGAGACGCAGAGACAGTGAGACCAAGAGACGCAGAGACCCTGAGACGCAGAGACACTGAGACCCAGAAACGCAGAGAGCCTGAGCGGCAGAGACACTGAGACCTAGCGACGCAGAGACGCAGAGACACTGAGACGCAGACACACTGAGACCAAGAGACTCTGAGACGCAGAGACGCAGAGACCCTGAGACGGAGAGATGCAGAGACACAGAGACACTGAGATGCTGAGACGCAGAGACTCTGAGACACAGAGACTCTGAGAAGCAGAGACTCAGAGACCCTGAGATGCTGAGACACAGAGACCTTGAGACGCAGAGACTCTGAGACTCAGAGACGCAGAGACACTGAGACCCAGAGACTCTGAGACGCAGAGACTGTGAGACGCAGAGACTCTGAGACACTGAGACGCAGAGAGGCAGAGACGCAGAGACGAAGAGACGCAGAGACCCTGAGACGCAGACACACTGAGACCCAGAGACGCAGAAATCATGAGACGCAGAGACACTGAGATGCAGAGACACTGAGACCAGGAGATGCAGAGACACTGAGATCCAGAGACGCAGTGACGCAGGAACACTGAGACGCAGAGACTCTGAGACGCAGAGATACTGAGACCCTGAGACACAGAAACAAAGAGGCATAGAGACGCAGAGACACTGAGACGCAGACACTCAGAGACACAGAGGCTCTGAGATGCTGTAACCCAGAGATGGAGAGACCCTGAGACACAGAGACACCGAGACGCAGAGACGCTGAGACGCAGAGACGCTGAGAACCTGAGACCCAGAGAGGCAGAGACCATGAGACCCAGAGACGCAGAGAACCTGAGACGCAGAGACCCTGAAACACCGAGAGGCAGAGACTATGAGGCGCAGAGACACTGAGACGCATAGACGCTGAGACCCAGAGGCGCAGAGACGCAGAGAAACTGAGACGCAGAGACCCTGAGACCGAGAGACGCAGAGGCTCTGAGACGCTGAGACGCAGAGACCCTGAAAAGCAGATACACTGAGACGCAGAGACGCTGAGACCCAGAGACGCAGAGACGCAGAGACCCTGAGACCCTGAAACGCAGAGGCGCAGAGACGCAGAGACACTGAGTCGCAGAGACACTGAGACACAGAGACCCTGGGACCCAGAGACAAAGAGACACAGAGACTCAGAGACACTGAGACGCAGAGACACAATGACCCTGAGACATAGAGACCCTGAGACTCTGAGACGCAGAGACGCAGAGACTCTGAGACGCAGAGACTCTGAGACGCAGAGACCCTGAGACGCAGAGACACAGAGTCCCAGAGACGCAGAGACACTGAGACACTGAGACACAGAGACGCAGAGACCCTGAGACGCAGAGACACTGAGACCCAGGAACGCAGAGACGCAGAGACTCTGAGACGCAGAGACGCTGAGAACCAGAGATGCAGAGACGCAGAGACTCTGAGACGCAGAGACGCTGAGATGCAGAGATACAGAGACATAGAGGCGCAGAGACACTGAGACACAGAGACTCTGAGGTGCAGAGACACTGCGACGCAGAGACTCTGAGACGCTGCAACCCAGAGATGCATTGACACAGAGACGCTGAGACGCAGAGACGCTGAGACGCAGAGACACAGAGACACAGAGACCCAGAGAAGCAGAAACTCAGTGACTCTGGGACGCAGAGGCGTAGAGACCCTGAGATGCAGAGACGCAGACACGCCGAGACACTGAGACACTGAGACCCAGAGACGCAGAGACGCAGAGACCCTGCGACGCAGAGACACTGAGACTTAGAGACACAGAGACACAGAGACCCTGAGACGCAGAGATGCAGAGACTCAGAGACCCTGAGACGCAGAGCTGCAGAGACGCAGAGACACTGAGACACAGAGATGCTGAAATGCAGAGACCCTGGGAAACAGAGACGCTGAGACGCAGAGAGACTGAGACCCAGGGACTCTGAGATGCAGATAAGCAGAGGTCCTGAGACGCAGGGACACAGAGATGCAGAGACCCTGAGGCACAGAGTCACTGAGACCCGGAGACGCAGAGACGCAGAGACCCTGAGATGTACAGAGACTGAGAACCAGAGACTCTGAGACGCGGGGACGCAAGGACGCAGAGACGCAGAGACGCGGAGTCTCTGAGAGGCAGAGACTCTGAGACGCAGAGACGCAAGACCCGGAGATGCAGAGACACTGAGTCCCAGAGACGCAAAGACGCAGAGACACTGAGACAGGGAGATGCATAGACTCAGAGACTCTGAGACGCAGAGAAGCAGAGACCCTGAGACGCAGAGACACTGAGACGCAGAGACGCTGAGACGCAGAGACGCAGAGACCCAGAGACACCGAGACGCAGAGACACTGAGAACCAGAGACGCAGAGGCTCTGAGACGCAGAGACACTGAGACGCTGAGACGCTGAGACGCAGTGACGCTGAGACGCAGAGACACTGAGACACTGACACGCAGAGACGCTGAGACACAGAGACTCTGGGACCAAGAGACGCAGAGACGCATAGACGCTGAAACTCAGAGAATCTGAGACGCAGAGGCGCAGAGACCCTGAGACCCAGAGACACTGAGACCCAGAGACGCTGAGACGCAGAGACACTGAGACACTGAGACACTGAGACGCAGAGACACTGAGAACCAGGGACTCTGAGACGCAGAGAAGCAGAGACCCTGAGATGCAGAGACACTGAGTCCAGGGGCGCAAAGACGCAGAGACACTGAGACGCAGAGACAGTGAGACCAGGAGACGCAGAGACACTGAGATCCAGAGACGCAGTGATGCAGAGACACTGAGACGCAGAGACTTGAGGCGCATAGATACTGAGATCCTGAGTCGCAGAGACGCAGAGACGCTGAGACGGTGAGACTCTGAGACGCTGCAACCCAGAGATGCAGAGACGCTGAGACACAGAGATGCTGAGACGGAGAGACTCTGAGATGCAGAGACGTAGAGACACTGAGACGGAGAGACACTGAGACGCAGAGGCACTGAGACGCAGAGACCTTGAGATGCAGAAACACTGGGACCCAGAGACGCAGAGACTCTGAGATGCAGAGACGCAGAGACCCTGAGACCCAGAGACGCTGAGACCCTGAGACCCAGAGACACAGAGATGCAGAGTGGCAGAGACCATGAGACCCAGAGACTCTGAGACGCATAGACGCTGAGACCCAGAGATGCAGAGTAACTGAGACTCTGAGACACTGAGACGCAGAGACAGTGAGACGCAGAGACGCAGAGACGCAGAGACTCTGCGACGGAGAGACACTGAGACGCAGAGACACTGAGACGCAGAGACAGTGAGACGCAGAGACGCAGAGACGCAGAGACTCTGAGACGGAGAGACACTGAGACGCAGAGACACTGAGACGCAGAGACACTGAGACGCTGAGACCCAGAGATGCAGAGACGCAGAGACGCAGAGACATTGAGTCCCAGAGACGCAGAGACACAGAGACGCAGCGAGCCAGAGACTCAAAGACGGAGAGAACCTGAGAACCAGAAACGCAGAGGCATAGAGACGCAGAGACACTGAATCGCAGAGAAACTGAGAAGCAGAGGCACTGAGCCGCATAGACGCTGAGACACAGAGACCCTGGGGCCCAGAGACGAAGAGACACAGAGACGTAGAGACACTGAGACGCAGAGACACTGAGACGCAGAGACTCTGAGACGCAGAGACGCAGAAACCTGAGACGCAGAGACACTGAGACCCAGAGACGCAGACACGCAGTCACCCTGAGACGCAGAGATGCAGAGACTCTGAGACGCAGAGATGCAGAGACGCAGAGACGCAGGGACACTGAGACCCAGACACGCAGAGACGCAGAAACTTAGAGACTCTGAGACGCAGAGGCGTAGAGACCCTGAGACGCAAGACCCTGAGACGCAGAGACAATGAGACCTAGTGACGCAGAGACGCTGAGACGCACACACTGAGACCCAGAGACGCTGAGACGCAGAGACGCAGAGACCCAGAGACTCTGAGACGCAGAGACTCTGAGACGCAGAGACTTTGAGACACAGGGACACAGAGACACTGAGACACTGAGTCGCAGAGACGCAGAGAACCTGAGACGCCGAGACCCTGAGACGCAGAGACTCTGAGACGCAGAGACTCTGACACACAGGGACACAGAGACACTGAGACACTGAGACGCTGAGACGCTGAGACGCAGAGACCCTGAGACGCAGAGGCTCTGAGACGCAGAGACACAGAGACACTGAGACCCAGAGACTCTGAGACGCAGAGACTCTGAGACGCAGAGACTCTGAGACACAAGGACACAGAGACACTGAGACGCAGAGACGCAGAGAACCTGAGACGCAGAGACCCTGAGACGCAGAGACACTGAGACGCAGAGACGCTGAGACGCAGGGACGCTGAGACGCAGAGACCCTGGGACCCAGAGACGCTGAGACGCAGAGACACTGAGACTCAGACATGCTGAGACGCAGAGGCCCTGAGATGCAGAGACACTGAGACGCAGAGACACAGAGTCCCAGAGACGCAGAGACACTGAGGAGCAGAGACACTGAGACCCAGAGACGCAGAGACGCAGAGACTCTGAGAAGCAGAGACTCAGAGACCCTGAGACGCTGAGACGCAAAGACCCTGAGACGCAGTGACTCAGAGACGCAGAGACACTGAGACCCAGAGACTCTGAGACGCCGAGACTGTGAGACACAGAGACGCAGAGACACAGGGACACAGAGACACTGATTCGCAGAGAGGCAGAGACACAGAGACACTGAGACGCAGAGACCCTGAGACGCAGAGACGCAGAGACCCTGAGACGCAGATACACTGAGACGCAGAGACGCTGAGACCCAGGGATGCAGAGACGCAGAGACACTGAGTCCCAGAGACGCAGAGAACCTGAGACGCTGAGATGCAGAGACCCTGAGATGCAGAGACGCAGAGACACTGAGACCCAGAGACGTTGAGACCCAGAGATGCAGAGACGCAGAGACACTGAGTCCCAGAGACGCAGAGACTAAGAGAACCTAAGACGCAGAGACCCTGAGACCCAGAGAGGCAGAGACTATGAGACGCAGAGACCGTGAGACGCAGAGACAGTGAGACGCAGATACAGTGAGACACAGAGACTCTGAGACGCAGAGACCCAGAGATGCAGAGTAACTGAGACGCTGAGACAGTGAGTCCCAGAGCCGCAGAAACGCAGAGAACCTGAGACACAGAGACCCTGAGACCCAGAGAGGCAGAGACTATGAGACTCTGAGACCCTGAGACACAGGGAGGCAGAGACTATGAGACGCAGAGACTCTGAGACGCAGAGACGCTAAGACCCAGAGATGCAGAGACACTGAGACGCAGAGACCCTGGGGCCCAGAGACGAAGAGACACAGAGACGTAGAGACACTGAGACGCTGAGACACTGAGAAACAGAGACACTGAGTCACAGAGACGCTGAGACGCAGAGACCCTGGGGCCCAGAGACGGAGAGACACAGAGACGTAGAGACACTGAGACGCAGAGACACAGAGACACTGAGACACAGATTCGCAGAGACACTGAGATGCAGAGACACTGAGACGCAGAGACGCAGAGATCCTGAGACCCAGAGGCGCAGAGACGCACAGACACTGAGACCCAGAGACGCAGAGTCTCAGACACTCTGAGACGCAGAGACGCAGAGACACTGAGACGCAGAGACGCAGAGTCCCAGAGATGCAGAGACGCAGAAGCACTGAGGAGCAGAGACACTGAGACCCATAGACGCAGAGTCTCAGACACTCTGAGACGCAGGGACGCAGAGGCGTAGAGACCCTGAGACGCAGACACACTGAGACCCAGAGACACTGAGACGCATAGAAGCAGAGATCCTGAGACGTAGAGGCGTAGAGACGCAGGGACGCTGACACGCAGAGACACAGAGTCCTAGAGACGCAGAGACCCTGAGACGCAGAGACACTGAGACCCAGAGACGCAGAGACTCAGAGACTCTGAGACGCAGACACACTGAGACCCAGAGACACTGAGACGCAGAGACACAGAGACACTGAGACACAGATTTGCAGAGACCCTGAGATGCAGAGACACTGAGACGCAGAGACGCAGAGATCCTGAGACCCAGAGGCGCAGGCACGCAGAGACGCAGATACGCAGAGACCCTCAGACGCAGATACAGTGAGACGCAGAGATGCAGAGACACAGGGACACAGAGACACTGAGAAGCAGAGAGGCAGAGACGCAGAGACGCTGAGACGCAGAGACTCTGAGACGCAGAGACACTGAGACGCAGAGACCCTGAGACGCAGAGACGCAGAGACCCTGAGACGCAGATACAGTGAGACGCAGAGACGCAGACACTGAGACGCAGAGACACGGAGACGCAGAGACTCTGAGACGCAGAGACGCAGAGACACTGAGTCCCAGAGACACAGAGACCCTGAGACGCTGAGATGCAGAGACCCTGAGATGCAGAGACGCAGAGACCCTGAGACGTAGAGACGCTGAGACCCAGAGATGCAGAGACGCAGAGGCACTGAGTCCCAGAGACGCAGAGACTAAGAGAGCCTAAGACGCAGAGACCCTGAGACCCAGAGAGGCAGAGACTATGAGACGCAGAGGCTCTGAGATGCAGAGACGCAGAGACACTGAGACGCAAAGACACAGAGACTCTGAGACGCAGAGACACAGAGACCCTGAGGCCGAGAGACACAGAGATGCAGAGAGGCAGAGAGCATGAGACCCAGAGATGCAAAGTAACTGAGACGCTGAGACAGTGAAACGCAGAGACACTGAGACGCAGAGATGCAGAGACCCAGAGACCCTGAGACGCAGAGACACTGAGACACAGAGAGGCAGAGACGCTAAGACCCAGAGATGCAGAGACACAAAGACACTGAGACCCAGAGACGCTAAGACCCAGAGATGCAGAGACGCAGAGACACTGAGACCCAGAAACGCAGAGGCGCAGAGACACAGAGACACTGAGACGCAGAGATACTGAGACGCAGAGACACTGAGAAGCAGAGACACTGAAACGCAGAGACCGTGGGATGCAGAGACGAAGAGACACAGAGACGCAGACACACTGAGACGCAGAGACACTGAGACGCAGAGACACAGAGTCCCTGAGACGCAGAGATGCAGAGACGCAGGAACCCGAGACGCAGAGACACTGAGACCCAGAAACGCAGAGACGCAGAGACCCTGAGACGCAGAGACGCAGAGACGCAGAGACTCTGAGACGCAGAGACTCTGAGACGCAGAGACCCTGAGTCGCAGAGACACAGAGTCCCAGAGATGCAGAGACACTGAGACACAGAGACACTGAGACACAGAGACTCTGAGACGCAGAGACGCAGAGATGCAGAGACACTGAGACCCAGAGACGCAGAGACGCAGAAACTCAGAGACTCTGAGACGCAGAGGCGTAGAGACCCTGAGACGCAGAGACACTGAGACGCAGAGACTCTGAGACGCAGAGACGCAGAGATGCAGAGACACTGAGACCCAGAGACGCAGAGACGCAGAAACTCAGAGACTCTGAGACGCAGAGGCGTAGAGACCCTGAGACGCAGAGACACTGAGACCCAGAGACGCAGAGACGCAGAGACACAGAGACGCAGAGACACTGTGATCCAGAGACGCACAGAGCCTGAGAGGCAGAGGCACTGAGACCTAGAGACGCAGAGACGCAGAGACACTGAGACGCAGACACACTGAGACCCAGAGACGCTGAGACGCAGAGACGCAGAGACGGAGAGGCGCAGAGACACAGAGACACTGAGACGCTGAGACGCAGAGACTCTGAGACACAGAGACTCTGAGAAACAGAGACTCAGAGACCCTGAGACGCAGAGACTGTGAGACGCAGAGACACAGAGACACTGAGACGCAGAGAGGCAGAGACGCAGAGGCGCTGAGACGCAGAGGCGAAGAGACGCAGAGAATCTGAGACGCAGAGACCCTGAGACCCAGAGACGCAGAGACGCAGAGACCCTGAGATGCAGAGACACTGAGACATAGCGACGCAGAGACCCTGAGACGCAGACACACTGAGACCCAGAAAAGCAGAGACCCTGAGACTCAGAGATGCAGAGGCGCAGAAATCCTGAGACGCAGAGACACTGAGATGCAGAGACACTGAGACGCAGAGACACTGAGACACAGAGACCTTGAGATGCAGAAACACTGAGACCCAGAGACGCAGAGACTCTGAGATGCAGAGACACAGAGACTCTGAGACGCAGAGACGCAGAGACCCTGAGACGCAGAGACACTGAGACACAGAGACCTTGAGATGCAGAAACACTGAGACCCAGAGACGCAGAGACTCTGAGATGCAGAGACACAGAGACTCTGAGACGCAGAGACGCAGAGACCCTGAGGCGCAGAAACAGAGTCCCAGAGGCACAGAGACGCAGAGACACTGAGATGCAGAGACACTGAGACGCAGAGGCCCTGAGATGCAGAGACGCAGAGACACTGAGACGGAGAGACGCAGAGTCTCTGAGATGCAGAGACTCTGAGACATACAGATGCAGAGACACAGAGACGCTGAGACGCAGAGACTCTGAGACACAGGGATGCAGAGATACTGAGAGCCAGAGACACTGAGACCCGGAGAATCAGAGACTCTGAGACGCAGAGACGCAGAGACACTGAGACGCAGAGGCGCTGAGACACTGAGACGCAGAGATGCAGAGACGCAGAGACGCAGAGACCCTGAGACGCAGAGACACAGAGTCCCAGAGACGCAGAGATGCAGAGACACAGAGACCCTGAGACCCAGAGACGCCGAGGCGCAGAGACGCAGAGACGCTGAGAGGCAGATACGCTGAGACGCAGAGGCCCTGAGACGCAGAGACGCAAAGACACTGAGACCTAGAGGCGCAGAGACGCAGAAACTCAGAGACTCTGAGACGCAGAGAGACTGAGACCCAGAGACGCGGAGACGCAGAGGCTCTGAGACGCAGAAACGCAGAGACGCGGAAACGCAGAGACACTGACTCCCAGAGACGCAAAGACGCAGAGACACTGAGACGCAGAGGCACTGAGACCGGGAGATGCATAGTTGCATAGATGCAGAGACTCTGAGAAGCAGAGACACTGAGACTCAGAGGCGCTGAGACACTGAGACGCAGAGATGCAGAGACGCAGAGACCCGAGACGCAGAGACACAGAGTCCCAGAGACGCAGAGACACAGAGACCCTGAGACCCAGAGACGCAGAGGCGCAGAGACGCAGAGACACTGAGACGCAGAGACACCGAGAGGCAGATACGCTGAGACGCAGAGGCACTGAGACGCAGAGACGCAGAGACACTGAGACCTAGAGGCGCAGAGAGGCAGAAACTCAGAGACTCTGAGACGCAGAGAGACTGAGACCCAGAGACGCTGAGACGCGGAGACGCAGAGACGCGGAGGCTCTGAGACGCAGAGGCGCAAAGACGCAGAGACACTGAGACGCAGAGACACTGAGACCGGGAGATGCATAGATGCAGAGACTCTGAGACGCAGAGACCCTGAGACGCAGACACTGAGCCACAGAGACACTGAGATGCAGAGACTCAGAGACTCTGAGACCCTGAGAAGCAGAGACGCAGAGACACTGAGACCAAAGATGCTGAAACGCAGAGACCCTGGGAACCAGAGACGCTGAGACACAGAGAGACTGAGACCCAGGGACTCTGAGACGCAGAGAAGCAGAGACCCTGAGACGCAGGGACGCATAGACGCAGAGACACTGAGACCCAGAGAAGCAGAAACTCAGAGACTCTGAGACGCAGAGACGCAGAGACCCTGAGATGCAGAGACACAGAAACTCAGAGACTCTGAGACACAGAGAGACTGAGACTGAGACCCAGAGACGCTGAGACGCAGAGGCGCAGAGACCCAGAGACGCAGAGACGCAGAGATCGCAGAGACGCAGAGATGCAGAGACGCAGAGGCACAGAGACCCTGAGACCCTAAGACGCAGAGACGCTGAGACGCTGAGACACTGAGAGGCAGATACGCTGAGACGCAGAGGCCCTGAGGCGCAGAGACGCAGAGACATTGAGTCCTAGAGGCGCAGAGACACAGAAACACAGAGACTCTGAGACGCAGAGAGACTGAGACCCAGAGACGCTGAAACGCAGAGACCCTGGGACCCAGAGATGCAGAGAAGCAGAGACACTGAGACCCAGGGACGCTGAGACGCAGAGAAGCAGAGACCCTGAGACCCTAAGACGCAGAGATGCAGAGACTATGAGACACTGAGACCTAGAGACGCTGAGACGCAGAGACCCTGGGACCCAGAGACGCAGAGACACTGAGACCAAGGGGCTCTGAGACGCAGAGAAGCAGAACACAGAGACGCAGAGACGCAGAGGCACTGAGACACTGAGATTCAGAGACGCTGAGACGCAGAGACACTGAGACCCAGAGACACAGAGACGCCGAGACACTGAGACCCAGAGATGCAGAAACTCAGAGAATCTGAGACGCAGAGACACTGAGATGCAGAGACACTGAGAACCAGAGACGCAGAGACGTAAAGGCTCTGAGACGCAGAGATGCAGAGACCCGGAGACGCAGAGACACTGAAACCGGGAGATGCATAGATGCAGAGACTCAGAGACTCTGAGACGCAGAGACGCAGAGACCCTGAGATGCAGAGATACTGAGAACCAGAGACACAGAGGCTCAGAGACACTGAAATGCAGAGACCCTGGGATCCAGAGACGCTGAGACGCAGAGAGACTGAGACCCAGGGACTCTGAGACGCAGAGAAGCAGAGAGCCTGAGACGCACAGATGCATGGACGCAGAGAACCTGAGAAGCAGAGACCCTGAGACCCAGAGACGCAGAGACCCTGAGACCCAGAGACGCAGAGAGGCAGAGACTCTGAGACGCAGAGACGCAGAGAACCTGAGACGCAGCGACTCGGAGACCCAAAGACACAGAGACGCAGAGACACTGAGACGCAGAGAACCTGAGACGCAGGGACGCAGAGACACAGAGAACCTGAGACTCAGAGACCCTGAGACCCAGAGAAGCAGAGATGCCGAGACACTGAGACCCAGAGACGCAGAAACTAAGAAACTCTGAGACGCAGAGGCGTAGAGACCCTGAGACGCAGAGACGCAGAGACCCTGAGAAGCAGAGACACTGAGACGCAGAGACACTGAGACCTAGAGACGCAGTGACGCAGAAACTCAGAGACTCTGAGACGCAGAAAGACTGACAGCCAGAGACGCTGAGACGTGGAGACGCAGAGACCCAGAGACGCAGAGGCACAGAGACGCAGAGACACTGAGACACAGGGACGCAGAGACACTGAGACGCACAGTCTCAGAGACTCTGCATCACTACGTCTCTGCATCTCTGGGTCTCAGCGTCTCTGGCTCTCAGTCTTTCTGCGTCTCAGAGTCTCTGAGTTTCTGCGTCTCTGCGTCTGCGTCTCAGTGTCTCTGCATCTCAGCGTCTCTGGGTCTCAGTGTCTCTGGCTCTCAGGACCTCTGCGTCACTGCGTCTCAGACTTCTGCGTCTCAGTGTCTCTGCGTCTCAGTGTCACTGCGTCTCAGAGTCTCTGTGTCTCCGTGCCTCTGCGTCTCTGCGTCTCAGCGTCTCTGTGTCTCCGTGCCTCTGCGTCTCTGCGTCTCAGTATCTCTGCGTTCATGTGTCTCAGAGTCTCTGAGTCTCAGAGTCTCTGCGTCTCTGTGTCTCTGCGTCTCAGTGTCTCTGCGTCTCTGCATCTGAGGGCCTCTGCGTCTCAGTGTCTCAGGGTCTCTGTGTCTCAGGGTCTCTATGCCTCTGCGTCTCAGAGTCTCTAAGTTTCTGCGTCTCTGGGTCTCTGGGTCTCTGCGTCTCTGGGTCTCTGTGTCTTGGCGTCTCTGTGTCTCTGGGTCTCAGTGTCTCTGCGTCTCAGCGTCTCTGGGTCCCAGGGTCTCTGCGTCTCAGCGTCTCTGAATCTCAGTGTCTCAGTGTCTCTGCGTCTCTGTGTTCTGCTTCTCTGCGTCTCAGAGCCCCTTGGTCTCAGTGTCTCTGCGTCTCTGGGTCCCAGGGTCTCCGCGTCTCAGGTTCTCTGCATCTCTGCGTCTCTGGGTCCCTGCGTCTCAGGGTCTCTGTGTCTCTGGGTCCCAGGGTCTCTGCGTCTCAGCGTCTCTAGGTCTCAGTGTCTCATAGACTCTGCATCTCTGCGTCTTAGGGTCTCAGGGTCTCAGGGTCTCTGCGTCACTGCGTCTCAGGTTCTCTGCGTCTCTGCGTCACTGCGTCTCAGGGTCTCTGCTTCTCTGCATCTCTGGGTCCCAGGGTCTCTGCGTTTCAGCGTCTCTGGGTCTCACTGTCTCTGCGTCTCTGCGTCTCTGGGTCTCAGGGTCTCTGCATCTCAAGTTCTCTGTGTCTATGCATCCCTGCGTCTCAGGGTCTCTGCTTCTCTGCGTCTCAGAGTCCCTGGGTCTCAGTGTCTTTGCATCTCAGAGTCTCTGCGTCTCAGAGTCTCTGAGTCTCAGAGTCTCTGCGTCTCAGAGTCTCTGGGTCTCTGCGTCTCAGTGTCTCTGCGTCTCTGCATCTCAGGGCCTCTGCGTCTCAGTGTCTCTGCATCTCAGTGTCTCTGCGCCTCTGCGTCTCTGGGTCTCTGCGTCTCATGTTCTCTGTGTCTCAGTGTCTCTGCGTCTCTGCGCCTCTGCGTGTCTCAGTCTCAGGGACTCTGCGTCTCAGGTTCTCTGCGTCTCAGCGTCTCTGCGTCTCTGCCTCTCTGCGTCTCAGAGTCTCTGCGTCTCAGAGTCTCTGCGTCTCAGAGTCTCTACGTCTCAGCGTCTCAGTGCCTCAGAGTCTCTGCGTCTCAGTGTCTCTGCGTCTCAGGGCCTCTGTGTCTCAGAGACTCTGCATCACTACGTCTCTGCGTCTCTGGGTCTCTGCGTCTCCACGTCTCACCGTCTCTGGCTCTCAGTCTTTCTGCGTCTCAGAGTCTCTGAGTTTCTGCGTCTCTGCGTCTCTAGGTCTCAGTGCCTCTGCGTCTCAGGATCTCTGCGTCTCTGCATCTTAGGGTCTCAGGGTCTCTGCGTCTCAGGTTCTCTGCGTCACTGCGTCTCAGGGTCTCTGCTTCTCTGCGTCTCAGCGTCCCTGGGTCTCAGTGTCTCTGCTTCTCTGCATCTCTGGGTCCCAGGGTCTCTGCGTTTCAGCGCCTCTGGGTCTCACTGTCTCTGCGTCTCTGCGTCTCTGGGTCTCAGGGTTCTGCGTCTCAAGTTCTCTGTGTCTATGCGTCCCTGCGTCTCAGGGTCTCTGCTTCTCTGCGTCTCAGAGTCCCTGGGTCACAGTGTCTTTGCGTCTCAGCGTCTCTGCGTCTCAGTGTCTCTGCGTCTCAGTGTCTTGGCGTCTCAGGGTCTCAGGGTCTCTGCATCTCAGGTTCTCTGTGTCTCTGCGTCTCTGCGTCCCTGCATCTCAGGGTCTCTGCTTCTCTGCGTCTCAGCGTCTCTGGTTCCCAGAGTCTCTGTGTTTCAGCGTCTTTGGTCTCAGTGCCTCTGCGTATCTGCGTCTCAGGGTCTCTGAGTCTCTGCGTCTCAGTGTCTCTGCGTCTTAGGGTCTCTGCGTCTCAGCGTCTCTGTGTCTCAGTGTCTCAGCGTCTCAGGGTCTCTGCGTCTCTGCGTCTCAGAGTCTCTGAGTCTGTGCATCTATGCATCTCCCGGTCTCAGTGTCTCTGCGTCTCAGTGTCTCTGCGTCTATGTGTCTCTGGGACACAGTGTCTCTGCGTCTCCGGGTCTCTGCGTCTCAGCGTCTCTGCGTCTCAGTGCCTCTGCGTCTCTGCGTCTCTGCGTCTCAGTGTCTCTGCGTATCAGCGTCTCTGTGTCTCTGCGTCTCTTCGTCTCTGTGTCTCAGCGTCTCTGCGTATCAGGGTCTCTGCGTCTCTGCGTGTCAGAGTCTTTGCGTCTCAGAGTCTCTGCGTCTCTGCGTCTCAGAGCCTCTGCGTCTCTGCGTCTCTGGTTCTCAGTGTCTCTGCATCTCAGGGTCTCTGCGTCTCCGGGTCTCTGCGCTCAGAGTCTCTGCCACAGACGTCTCTGTGTTTGTGAGTCTCCGAGTCTCTGAGCATCTGTGTCTCTGAGCCTCCGTGTCACTGAGTCTCTGAGTCACTGAGCCTCTGTGTCTCTGAGGCTCTGGGTCTCTGAGCATCTGACCCTCGATGTCTCTGAGTCTCTGAGTCTCTGTGTCTCTGAGTCTCTGTGTCTCTGAGTCTCTGTGTCTCTGTGTCTCTGAGTCTCTGTGTCTCTGGGTCTCTGTGTCTCTGAGTCTCTGCGTCTCTGTGTCTCTGCGTCTCTGAGCCTCTGTGTGTCTGCATCTCTGCGCCTCTGTGTCGCTGCGTCTTGCGTCTCTGAGTATCTGAGCCTCTGTGTCTCTGAGTCTCTGAGTCTCTGGTCTCTGTGTCTCTGGGTCTCTGTGTCCCTGATTCTCCGTGTCGCTAAGTCTCTGAGTCACTGAGCCTCTGTGCGTCTGTTTGTTTCTGAGTCTCTGAGTCTCTGAGCATCTCTGCCTCTGCGTTTCCGTGTCACTCAGTCTCTGAGTCACTGAGCCTCTGTGTCTCTGCATCTCTGAGTCTCTGGGTCTCTGAGCATCTGAGCCTCGATGTCTCTGAGTCTCTGAGTCTATGAGTCTCTGTGTCTCTGGGTCTCTGTGTCTCTGCGTCTCTGAGTCTCTGGGTCTCTGAGTCTCTGAGCCTCTATGTCTCTGAGTCTCTGAGTCTCTGAGCCTCTATGTCTCTGAGTCTCTGAGTCTCTGAGTCTCTGAGCCTCTATGTCTCTGAGGCTATGAATCTCTGTGTCTCTGAGCCTCTGTGTCTCTGAGTCTCTGTGTCTCTGGGTCTCTGTGTCTCTGAGTCTCTGCGTCTCTGTGTCTCTGCGTCTCTGAGCATCTGTGTGTCTGCGTCTCTGAGCCTGTGTGTCGCTGCGTCTCTGCGTCTCTGAGTATCTAAGCCTCTGTGTCTCTGCGGCTCTGAGACTCTGAGTCTCTGTGTCTCTGGGTCTCTGTGTCCCTGATTCTCCGTGTGGCTAAGTCTCTGAGTCACTGAGCCTCTGTATATCTGTGTCTCTTTGTCTCTGAGTCTCTGAGCCTCTGTGACTCTGCGTCTCTGTGTTTCTGAGTCTCTGTGTCTCTGGGTCGCAGTGTCTCTGTGTCTCTGGGAATCTGTGTCTCTGTGTCTCTGTGTCTCTGTGTCTCTGCGTCTCTGAGTCTCTGGGTCTCTGAGCCTTTGAGCCTCTGTGTCTCTGGGTCTCTGTGTCTCTGTGTCTCTGGGTCTCTGTGTCTCTGAGTCTCTGGGTCTCTGTGTCTCTGAGTCTTTGAGTCTCTGTGTCTCTGGGTCTCTGTGTCTCTGTGTCTCTGGGTCTCTGTGTCTCTGAGTCTCTGGGTCTCAGTGTCTCTGCTTCTTTGAGCCTCTGTGTGTCTGCGCCTCTGAGCCTCTGTGTCTCTGCGTCTCTGAGTCCCTGAGTCTCTGAGCCTCTGTGTCTCTGTGTTTCTGAGTCTCTGTGTCCCTGGGTCTCTGTGTCTCTGTGTCTCTGGCTCTGTGTGTCCCTGAGTCTCTGAGCCTCTGTGTCTCTGCGTGTCTGAGTCTCTGGGTCTCTTTGTCACTGAGCCTCTCTGTCTCTGAGTCTCCGAGTCTCTGTGTCTCTGAATCTCTGAGTCACTTTTCTCTAGGTCTCTGTGTCTCTGAGTCTCTGTGTCTCTGAGCCTCTGTGTCTCTGCGTCTCTGAGTCCCCGAGTCTCTGTGCCTCTGTCCCTCTGCGTCTCTGAGTCTCTGTGTCTCTGGGTCTCTGTGTCTCTGACTCTCTGAGCCTCTGTGTCTCTGCGTCTCTTTGTCACTGAGTCTCTCTGTCTATGGGTCTCTGTGTCTCTGAGCCTCTGTGTCTCTGCATCTCTCCGTCTCTGTGTCTCTATGTCTCTGGGTCTCTGAGTCCATGTGTCTCTGAGTCTCATAGAACATAGAACATAGAACACCACAGCACAAACAGGCCCTTCGGCCCACAAGCTGCGCCGACCACATCAGTGGACCAGTCTCAGTGACTCTGAGTCTCTGAGCCTCTCTGTCTCTGAGCCTCTGTGTCTCTACGTCTCTGAGCCTTTGTGTGTCTGCATCTCTGAGTCTCTGAGACTCTGAGCACCTGTGTGTCTGCATTTCTGAGTCTCTGAGCCACTGAGCATCTGTGTCTCTGCGTCTCTGAGACTCTGAGCCTCTGAGCCTCTGTGTCTCTGGGTCTCTGTGTCTCTGAGTCTCCGTGTTGCCGTGTCTCTGAGCCTCTGAGCCACTGTGTCTCTGCATCTCTGAGTCTATGGGTCTCTGAGCCTCTGAGCCACGATGTCCCTGAGTCTCTGAGACTCTGTGTCTCTTCGTCTCTTCGTCTCTGAGTCTCTTGGCATCTGTGTCTCTGACTCTCCGGGTCGCTGAGTCTCTGAGTCTCTGAGCCACTGTGTCTCTGCGTCACTGAGTCTCTGGGTCTCTGAGCCTCTGAGCCTCGATGTCCCTGAGTCTCTGAGTCTCTGTGTCTCTGAGCCTCTGTGTCTCTGCGTCTCTGTGTTTCTGAGTCTCTGTGTCTCTGGGTCTCTGTGTCCCTGAGTGTCTGAGCCTCTGTGTCTCTGTGTCTCTGAGTCTCTGGGTCTCTGAGCCTCTGTGTCTCTGCGTCTCTGAGTCTATGAATCTCTGTGTCTCTGGGTCTCTGTGTCTCTGGGTCTCTGGGTCTCTGTGTCCCTGAGTCTCTGTGTCTCTGTGTCAATGAATCTCTGTGTGTCTGGGTCTCTGTGTCCCTGAGTCTCTGTGTCTCTGGGTCTCTGTGTCTCGGAGTCTCTGTGTGTCTGCATCCCTGAGCCTCTGTGTCGCTGCGTCGTGCGTCTCTGAGTATCTGAGCCTCTGAGTCTCTGAGTCTCTGGGTCTCTGGGTCTCTGTGTCCCTGATTCTCCGTGTCGCTAAGTCTCTGAGTCACTGAGCCTCTGTGTATCTGAGTCTCTAAATCGCTGAGTCTCTGAGTCTCTGAGCCTCAGTGTCTCTGTGTCTCTGATTCTCTGGGTCTCTGAGGATCTGAGCCTCGATGTCTCTGAGTCTCTGAGTCTCTGTGTCTCTGTGTCTCTGAGTCTCTGTGTCTCTGTGTCTCTGAGTCTCGGCGTCTCTGCGTCTCTGAGCCTCTGTGTGTCTGCATCTCTGAGCCTCTGTGTCGCTGCGTCTTGTGTCTCTGAGTATCTGAGCCTCTGTGTCTCTAGTCTCTGAGTCTCTTGTCTCTGTGTCTCTGGGTCTCTGTGTCCCTGATTCTCCGTGTCGCTAAGTCTCTGAGTCACTGAGCCTCTGTGTATCTGCGTCTCTAAATCTCTGAGTCTCTGTGTTTCTGAGTCTCTGAGTCTCTGAGCATCTGTGTCTCTGCGTCTCTGAGTCTCTGGGTCTCTGAGCATCTGAGCCTCGATGTCTCTGAGTCTCTGGGTCTCTGAGCCTTTGAGCCTCTGTGTCTCTGGGTCTCTGTGTCTCTGTGTCTCTGGGTCTCTGAGTCTCTGAGTCTCTGGGTCTCTGTGTCTCTGAGTCTTTGAGTCTCTGTGTCTCTGGGTCTCTGTGTCTCTGTGTCTCTGGGTCTCTGTGTCTCTGAATCTCTGAGTCACTTTTCTCTAGGTCTCTGTGTCTCTGAGTCTCTGTGTCTCTGAGTCTCTGTGTCTCTGAGCCTCTGTGTCTCTGCGTCTCTGAGTCCCCGAGTCTCTGTGCCTCTGTCCCTCTGCGTCTCTGAGTCTCTGTGTCTCTGGGTCTCTGTGTCTCTGACTCTCTGAGCCTCTGTGTCTCTGCGTCTCTTTGTCACTGAGTCTCTCTGTCTATGGGTCTCTGTGTCTCTGAGCCTCTGTGTCTCTGCATCTCTCCGTCTCTGTGTCTCTGTGTCTCTGGGTCTCTGAGTCCATGTGTCTCTGTGTCTCAGTGACTCTGAGTCTCTGAGCCTCTCTGTCTCTGAGCCTCTGTGTCTCTACGTCTCTGAGCCTTTGTGTGTCTGCATCTCTGAGTCTCTGAGTCTCAGAGCACCTGTGTGTCTGCATTTCTGAGTCTCTGAGCCACTGAGCATCTGTGTCTCTGCGTCTCTGAGACTCTGAGCCTCTGAGCCTCTGTGTCTCTGGGTCTCTGTGTCTCTGAGTCTCCGTGTTGCCGTGTCTCTGAGCCTCTGAGCCTCTGTGTCTCTGCATCTCTGAGTCTATGGGTCTCTGAGCCTCTGAGCCACGATGTCCCTGAGTCTCTGAGACTCTGTGTCTCTTCGTCTCTGAGTCTCTTGGCATCTGTGTCTCTGACTCTCCGGGTCGCTGAGTCTCTGAGTCTCTGAGCCACTGTGTCTCTGCGTCACTGAGTCTCTGGGTCTCTGAGCCTCTGAGCCTCGATGTCCCTGAGTCTCTGAGTCTCTGTGTCTCTGAGCCTCTGTGTCTCTGCGTCTCTGTGTTTCTGAGTCTCTGTGTCTCTGGGTCTCTGAGTCCCAGAGTGTCTGAGCCTCTGTGTCTCTGTGTCTCTGAGTCTCTGGGTCTCTGAGCCTCTGTGTCTCTGCGTCTCTGAGTCTATGAATCTCTGTGTCTCTGGGTCTCTGTGTCTCTGGGTCTCTGGGTCTCTGTGTCCCTGAGTCTCTGTGTCTCTGCGTCAATGAATCTCTGTGTGTCTGGGTCTCTGTGTCCCTGAGTCTCTGTGTCTCTGGGTCTCTGTGTCTCTGAGTCTCTGTGTGTCTGCATCCCTGAGCCTCTGTGTCGCTGCGTCGTGCGTCTCTGAGTATCTGAGCCTCTGTGTCTCTGAGTCTCTGGGTCTCTGGGTCTCTGTGTCCCTGATTCTCCGTGTCACTAAGTCTCTGAGTCACTGAGCCTCTGTGTATCTGAGTCTCTAAATCTCTGAGTCTCTGAGTCTCTGAGCCTCAGTGTCTCTGTGTCTCTGATTCTCTGGGTCTCTGAGGATCTGAGCCTCGATGTCTCTGAGTCTCTGAGTCTCTGTGTCTCTGTGTCTCTGGGTCTCTGTGTCTCTGAGTCTCGGCGTCTCTGCGTCTCTGAGCCTCTGTGTGTCTGCATCTCTGAGCCTCTGTGTCGCTGCGTCTTGTGTCTCTGAGTATCTGAGCCTCTGAGTCTCTGAGTCTCTTGTCTCTGTGTCTCTGGGTCTCTGTGTCCCTGATTCTCCGTGTCGCTAAGTCTCAGAGTCACTGAGCCTCTGTGTATCTGCGTCTCTAAATCTCTGAGTCTCTGTGTTTCTGAGTCTCTGAGTCTCTGAGCATCTGTGTCTCTGCGTCTCTGAGTCTCTGGGTCTCTGAGCATCTGAGCCTCGATGTCTCTGAGTCTCTGAGTCTATGAGTCTCTGTGTCTCTGGGTCTCCGTGTCTCTGTGTCAATGAGTCTCCGTGTCGGATAGTCTCGGAGCCTCTGTGTCTCTGCGTCTCTGAGTCTCTGGGTCTCTGAGCCTCTGAGCCTCTATGTCTCTGAGTCTCTGTGTCTCTGAGCATCTGTGTCTCTGAGTCTCTGAGTCTCTGTGTCTCTGAGCATCTGTGTCTCTGAGTCTCCGTGTCGCTGAGTCTCTGAGCCACTGTGTCTCTGCGTCACTGTGTTTCTGAGTCTCTGTGTCTCTGTGTCTCTGTGTCTCTGAGCCACTGAGCCTCCATGTCTCTGAGTCTCTGAGTCTCTGAGTCTCTGAGTCTCTGAGCCTCTATGTCTCTGAGTCTCTGACTCTCTGTGTCTCTGAGTCTCTCAGCCTTTGCGTGTCTTTGTCTCTTAGTCTCTGAGTCTCTGAGCCTCTGTGTCTCTGCGTCTCTGAGTCTATGAGTCTCTGTGTCTCTGGGTCCCTGTGTCTCTGGGCTCTGTGTCTCTGAGTCTCTGAGCCTCTGTGTCCCTGCATCTCTGAGTCTCTGGGTCTCTGAGCCTCTGAGCCTCTATGTCTCTGCGTCTCTGACTCTTTGTGTCTCTGAGTCTCTGAGCCTCTGTGTCTCTAAGCCCCCATGTCACTGAGTCTCTGAGTCACTGAGCCTCTGTGTCTCTGTGTCTCTGAGTCTCTGGGTCTCTGAGCATCTGAGCCTCGATGTCTCTGTGTCTCTGTGTCTCTGAGTCTCTGTGTCTCTGAGTCTCTGAGTCTCTGTGTCTCTGGGTCTCTGTCTCTCTGAGTCTCTGCGTCTCTGTGTCTCTGCGTCTCTGAGCCTCTGTGTGTCTGCATCCCTGAGCCTCTGTGCCGCTGCGTCTTGCGTCTCTGAGTATCTGAGCCTCTGTGTCTCTGAGTCTCTGGTCTCTGTGTCTCTGGGTCTCTGTGTCCCTGATTCTCCGTGTCGCTAAGTCTCTGAGTCACTGAGCCTCTGTGTATCTGCGTCTCTAAATCTCTGAGTCTCTGTGTCTCTGGGTCTCTGTGTCTCTGTGTCTCTGGGTCTCTGTGTCTCTGTGTCTCTGGGTCTCTGTGTCTCTGAGTCTCTGGGTCTCTGTGTCTCTGCGGCTTTGAGTCTCTGTGTCTCTGGGTCTCTGTGTCTCTGGGTCTCTGTGTCTGTGGGTCTCTGTGTCTCTGAGTCTCTGCGTCTCTGTGTCTCTGCGTCTCTGAGCATCTGTGTGTCTGCGTCTCTGAGCCTCTGTGTCGCTGCGTCTCTGTGTTTCTGAGTCTCTGTGTCTCTGTGTCGCAGTGTCTCTGTGTCTCAGGGACACTGTGTCTCTGAGTCTCTGTGTCTCTGTGTCTCTGCGTCTCTGAGTCTCTAGGTCTCTGAGCCGCTGTGTCTCTGCGTCTCTGTGTTTCTGAGTCTCTGTGTCTCTGGGTCTCTGTGTCTCTGGGTCTCTGTGTCTCTGTGTCTCTGTGTCTCTGAGTCTCTGAGTCTCTGTGTCTCTGCATCTCTCCGTCTCTGTGTCTCTATGTCTCTGGGTCTCTGAGTCCATGTGTCTCTGAGTCTCATAGAACATAGAACATAGAACATAGAACACCACAGCACAAACAGGCCCTTCGGCCCACAAGCTGCGCCGACCACATCAGTGGACCAGTCTCAGTGACTCTGAGTCTCTGAGCCTCTCTGTCTCTGAGCCTCTGTGTCTCTACGTCTCTGAGCCTTTGTGTGTCTGCATCTCTGAGTCTCTGAGTCTCTGAGCACCTGTGTGTCTGCATTTCTGAGTCTCTGAGCCACTGAGCATCTGTGTCTCTGCGTCTCTGAGACTCTGAGCCTCTGAGCCTCTGTGTCTCTGGGTCTCTGTGTCTCTGAGTCTCCGTGTTGCCGTGTCTCTGAGCCTCTGAGCCACTGTGTCTCTGCATCTCTGAGTCTATGGGTCTCTGAGCCTTTGAGCAACGATGTCCCTGAGTCTCTGAGACTCTGTGTCTCTTCGTCTCTTCGTCTCTGAGTCTCTTGGCATCTGTGTCTCTGACTCTCCGTGTCGCTGAGTCTCTGAGTCTCTGAGCCACTGTGTCTCTGCGTCACTGAGTCTCTGGGTCTCTGAGCCTCTGAGCCTCGATGTCCCTGAGTCTCTGAGTCTCTGTGTCTCTGAGCCTCTGTGTCTCTGTGTCTCTGTGTTTCTGAGTCTCTGTGTCTCTGGGTCTCTGTGTCCCTGAGTGTCTGAGCCTCTGTGTCTCTGTGTCTCTGAGTCTCTGGGTCTCTGAGCCTCTGTGTCTCTGCGTCTCTGAGTCTATGAATCTCTGTGTCTCTGGGTCTCTGTGTCTCTGGGTCTCTGGGTCTCTGTGTCCCTGAGTCTCTGTGTCTCTGTGTCAATGAATCTCTGTGTGTCTGGGTCTCTGTGTCCCTGAGTCTCTGTGTCTCTGGGTCTCTGTGTCTCTGAGTCTCTGTGTGTCTGCATCCCTGAGCCTCTGTGTCGCTGCGTCGTGCGTCTCTGAGTATCTGAGCCTCTGTGTCTCTGAGTCTCTGAGTCTCTGGGTGGTCTCTGTGTCCCTGATTCTCCGTGTCGCTAAGTCTCTGAGTCACTGAGCCTCTGTGTATCTGAGTCTCTAAATCGCTGAGTCTCTGAGTCTCTGAGCCTCAGTGTCTCTGTGTCTCTGATTCTCTGGGTCTCTGAGGATCTGAGCCTCGATGTCTCTGAGTCTCTGAGTCTCTGTGTCTCTGTGTCTCTGAGTCTCTGTGTCTCTGTGTCTCTGAGTCTCGGCGTCTCTGCGTCTCTGTGTTTCTGAGTCTCTGTGTCTCTGGGTCGCAGTGTCTCTGTGTCTCAGGGACACTGTGTCTCTGAGTCTCTGTGTCTCTGTGTCTCTTTGTCACTGAGTCTCTGGGACTCTGAGTCCTTGTGTCTCTGAGTCTCAGTGACTCTGAGTCTCTGAGCCTCTCTGTCTCTGAGCCTCTGTGTCTCTACGTCTCTGAGCCTCTGTGTCTCTGCATCTCTGAGTCTCTGAGTCTCTGAGCATCTGTGTGTCTGCATTTCTGAGTCTCTGAGCCACTGAGCATCTGTGTCTCTGCGTCTCTGAGACTCTGAGCCTCTGAGCCTCTGTGTCTCTGGGTCTCTGTGTCTCTGAGTCTCCGTGTCGCTGAGTCTCTGAGTCTCTGAGACTCTGGGTCTCTGCGTCTCTGAGTCTCTGGGTCGCTGAGCCTCTGAGCCGCTGTGTCTCTGAGTCTCTCGGTCTCTGAGCCTCTGAGCCGCTCTGTCTCTGAGTCTCTGAGTCTCTGGGTCTCTGAGTCTCTGAGTCTCTGTGTCTCTGAGTCTATGAATCTCTGTGTCACTGGGTCTCTGTGTCTCTGACTCTCTGTGTCTCTGAGTCTCTGAGCCTCTGTGTCTCTGCGTCTCTGTGTTTCTGAGTCTCTGAGTCTCTGAGCATCTGTGTCTCTGAGCCTCCGTGGCACTGAGTCTCTGAGTCACTGAGCCTCTGTGTCTCTGTGTCTCTGAGTCTCTGGGTCTCTGAGCATCTGAGCCTCGATGTCTCTCAGTCTCTGAGTCCCTGTGTCTCTGTGTCTCTGAGTCTCTGGGTCTATGAGTCTCTGTGTCTCTGTGTCTCTGCGTCTCTGTGTCTATGAGTCTCCGTGTCGGTGAGTCTCGGAGCATCTGAGCCTCGATGTCTCTGAGTCTGTGAGTCTCTGTGTCTCTGTGTCTCTGAGTCTCTGTGTCTCTGCGTCTCTGAGCCTCTGTGTGTCTGCATCTCTGAGCCTCTGTGTCGCTGCGTCTTGCGTCTCTGAGTATCTGAGCCTCTGTGCCTCTGTGTCTCTGTGTTTCTGTGTCTCTGTGTCTCTGAGTCTCTGTGTCTCTGAGTGTCTGAACGTCAGTGTCTCTGCGTCTCTGAGTCTCTGGGTCTCTGAGTCTATGAATCTCTGTGTCTCTGGGTCTCTGTGTCTCTGGGCTCCGTGTCTCTGAGTCTCTGAACCTCTGTGCCTCTGTGTCTATGAATCTCTGTGTCTCTGGGTCTCTGTGTCCCTGAGTCTCTGTGTCTCTGGGTCTCTGTGTCTCTGCGTCTCTGAGCCTCTGTGTGTCTGCATCTCTGAGCCTCTGTGTCGCTGCGTCTTGCGTCTCTGAGTATCTGAGCCTCTGTGTCTCTGAGTCTCTGGTCTCTGTGTCTCTGGGTCTCTGTGTCCCTGATTCTCCGTGTCGCTAAGTCTCTGAGTCACTGAGCCTCTGTGTCTCTGGGTCTCTGTGTCTCTGAGTCTCTGAGCATCTGTGTCTCTGAGCCTCTGTGTCTCTGAGTCTCTGTGTCTCTGAGTCTCTGAGCCTCTGTGTCTCTGCGTCTCTGTGTTTCTGAGTCTCTGAGTCTCTGAGCAACTCTGCCTCTGAGTTTCCGTGTCACTCAGTCTCTGAGTCACTGAGCCTCTGTGTCTCTGCGTCTTTGAGTCTCTGAGTCTCTGAGTTTCTGTGTCTCTGTGTCTCTGAGTCTCTGTGTCTTTGGGTCTCTGTGTCTCTGAATCTCTGCGTCTCTGTGTCTCTGCGTCTCTGAGCCTCTGTGTCGCTGCGTCTTGCGTCTCTGAGCATCTGTGTCTCTGAGCCTCTGTGTCTCTGCGTCTCTGAGTCTCAGTGTCTCTGTGTCTCTGAGTCTCCGTGTCGGTGAGTCTCGGAGCCTCTGTGTCTCTGCGTCTCTGAGTCTCTGAGCATCTGTGTCTCTGAGTCTCCGTGTCACTGAGTCTCTGAGTAACTGAGCATTTGTGTCTCTGTGTCTCTGAGGCTCTGGGTCTCTGAGCCTCTTAGCCTCTATGTCTCTGAGTCTCTGTGTCTCTGAGTCTCTGCGTCTCTGTGTCTCTGCGTCTCTGAGCCTCTGTGTTGCTGCATCTTGCGTCTCTGAGTATCTGAGCCTCTGTGTCTTTGGGTCTCTGTGTCCCTGATTCTCCATGTCGCTAAGTCTCTGAGTCACTGAGCCTCTGTTTATCTGCGTCTCTAAATCTCTGAGTCTCTGTGTCTGTGGGTCTCTGTGTCACTGTGTATCTGAGTCTCTGGGTCTCTGAGCCTCTGTGTCTCTGCGTCTCTGAGTCTATGAATCTCTGTGTCTCTGGGTTTTGTGTTTCTGGGCTCTGTGTCTCTGAGTCTCTGAGCCTCTGTGTCTCTGCATCTCGGAGCCTCTGTGTCCCTGAGTCTCTGTGTCTCTGAGTCTCTGAGTCTCTGAGCATCTGTGTCTCTGCGTCTCTGAGTCTCTGGGTCTCTGAGCATCTGAGCCTCGATGTCTCTGAGTCTCTGAGTCTCTGAGTCTCTGTGTCTCTGTGTCAATGAGTCTCCGTCTCGGAGCCTCTGTGTCTCTGCGTCTCTGAGTCTCTGGGTCTCTGAGCCTCTGAGCCTCTATGTCTCTGAGTCTCTGTGTCTCTGAGCATCTGTGTCTCTGAGTCTCTGTGTCTCTGAGCATCTGTGTCTCTGAGTCTCCGTGTCACTGAGTCTCTGAGCCACTGTGTCTCTGCGTCACTGTGTTTCTGAGCCTCTGTGTCTCTGGGTCTCTCGGTCTCTGAGCCACTGAGCCTCGATGTCTCTGAGTCTCTGAGTCTCTGAGTCTCTGAGTCGCTGAGCCTCTATGTCTCTGAGTCTCTGACTCTCTGTGTCTCTGAGTCTCTCAGCCTTTGCGTGTCTTTGTCTCTTAGTCTCTGAGTCTCTGAGCCTCTGTGTCTCTGCGTATCTGAGTCTATGAGTCTCTGTGTCTCTGGGTCTCTGTGTCTCTGGGCTCTGTGTCTCTGAGTCTCTGAGCCTCTGTGTCTCTGCATCTCTGAGTCTCTGGGTCTCTGAGCCTCTGAGCCTCTATGTCTCTGCGTCTCTGACTCTTTGTGTCTCTGAGTCTCTGAGCCTCTGTGTCTCTGAGCCTCCATGTCACTGAGTCTCTGAGTCACTGAGCCTCTGTGTCTCTGTGTCTCTGAGTCTCTGGGTCTCTGAGCATCTGAGCCTCTATGTCTCTGAGTCTCTGAGCCTCTGTGTCTCTGAGTCTATGAATCTCTGTGTCTCTGGGTCTCTGTGTCTCTGAGTCTCTGCGTCTCTGTGTCTCTGAGTCTCTGAGCCTCTGTGTGTCTGCATCCCTGAGCCTCTGTGTCGCTGCGTCTTGCGTCTCTGAGTATCTGAGCCTCTGTGTCTCTGAGTCACTGGTCTCTGTGTCTCTGGGTCCCTGTGTCCCTGATTCTCCGTGTCGCTAAGTCTCTGAGTCACTGAGCCTCTGTGTATCTGCGTCTCTAAATCTCTGAGTCTCTGTGTCTCTGGGTCTCTGTGTCTCTGTGTCTCTGGGTCTCTGTGTCTCTGAGTCTCTGCGTCTCTGTGTCTCTGCGTCTCTGAGCATCTGTGTGTCTGCGTCTCTGAGCCTCTGTGTCGCTGCGTCTCTGTGTTTCTGAGTCTCTGTCTCTCTGGGTCGCAGTGTCTCTGTGTCTCTGCGTCTCTGAGTCACTAGGTCTCTGAGCCTCTGAGTCTCTGTGTCTCTGAGTCTCTGTGTCTCTGTGTCTCTGGGTCTCTGTGTCTCTGTGTCTCTGAGTCTCCGTGTCGGTGAGTCTCGGAGCCTCTGTGTCTCTGCGTCTCTGAGTCTCTGAGCCTCTGTGTCTCTGTGCCTATGAATCTCTGTGTCTCTGGGTCTCTGTGTCCCTGAGTCTCTGTTTCTCTGGG
Organism: Carcharhinus amblyrhynchos; assembly: GCF_965287045.1. Taxonomy (NCBI): domain Eukaryota; kingdom Metazoa; phylum Chordata; class Chondrichthyes; order Carcharhiniformes; family Carcharhinidae; genus Carcharhinus; species Carcharhinus amblyrhynchos. Next base: position 300,936 of record NW_027649878.1, read on the forward strand.
TCTCTGTGTCTCTGAGTCTCTGAGCCTCTATGTCTCTGAGTCTCTGACACTCTGTGTCTCTGAGTCTCTCAGCCTTTGCGTCTCTTTGTCTCTTAGTCTCTGAGTCTCTGTGTCTCTGCGTCTCTGAGTCTATGAGTCTCTGTGTCTCTGGGTCTCTGTGTCGCTGTGTCTCTGAGCCTCTGTGTGTCTGCATCTCTGAGCCTCTGTGTCGCTGCGTCTGGCGGCTCTGAGTATCTGAGCCTCTGTGTCTCTGAGTCTCTCAGTCTCTGAGTCTCCGGGTCTCTGTGTCCCTGATTCTCCGTGTCGCTAAGTCTCTGAGTCACTGAGCCTCTGTGTATCTGAGTCTCTAAATCTCTGTGTCTCTGAGTCTCTGAGCCTCTGTGTCTCTGCGTCTCTGTGTTTCTGAGTCTCCGAGTCTCTGAGCATCTGTGTCTCTGAGCCTCCGTGTCACTGAGTCTCTGAGTCACTGAGCCTCTGTGTCTCTGTGTCTCTGAGTCTCTGGGTCTCTGAGCATCTGAGCCTCAATGTCTCTGAGTCTCATAGTCTCTGTGTCTCTGAGTCTCTGTGTCTCTGAGTCTCTGTGTCTCTGGGTCTCTGTGTCTCTGAGTCTCTGCGTCTCTGTGTCTCTGCGTCTCTGAGCCTCTGTGTGTCTGCATCTCTGCGCCTCTGTGTCGCTGCATCTTGCGTCTCTGAGTATCTGAGCCTCTGTGTCTCTGAGTCTCTGAGTCTCTGGTCTCTGTGTCTCTGGGTCTCTGTGTCCCTGATTCTCCGTGTCGCTAAGTCTCTGAGTCACTGAGCCTCTGTGTACCTGCGTCTCTAAATTTCTGAGTCTCTGTGTCTCTGTGTCTCTGTGTCTCTGAGTCTCTGTGTCTCTGAGCCTCTGTGTCTCTGAGTCTCTGAGCCTCTGTGTCTCTGCGTCTCTGTGTTTCTGAGTCTCTGAGTCTCTGAGAATCTCTGCCTCTGAGTTTCCGTGTCACTCAGCCTCTGAGTCACTGAGCCTCTGTGTCTCTGCGTCTCTGAGTCTCTAGGTTTCTGAGCATCAGAGCCTCGATGTCTCTGAGTCTCTGAGTCTCTGAGTCTATGAATCTCTGTGTCTCTGGGTCTCTGTGTCTATGAGTCTCCGTGTCGGTGAGTCTAGGAGCCTTTGTGTCTCTGTGTCTCTGGGTCTCTGAGCCTCTGAGCCTCTATGTCTCTGAGTCTCTGAGTCTCTGAGCCTCTGTGTCTCTGAGTCTATGAATCTCTGTGTCTCTGGGTCTCTGTGTCTCTGAATCTCTGTGTCTATGGGTCTCTGAGTCTCTGAGCCTCTGTGTCTCTGTGTCTCTGTGTTTCTGAGTCTCTGAGTCTCTGAGCATCTGTGTCTCTGAGCCTCCGCGTCACTGAGTCTCTGAGTCACTGAGCCTCTGTGTCTCTGTGTCTCTGAGTCTCTGGGTCTCTGGGCATCTGAGCCTCGATGTCTCTCAGTCTCTGAGCCTCGGTGTCTCTGTGTCTCTGTGTTTCTGAGTCTCTGAGTCTCTGAGCATCTGTGTCTCTGAGCCTCCGCGTCACTGAGTCTCTGAGTCACTGAGCCTCTGTGTCTCTGTGTCTCTGAGTCTCTGGGTCTCTGGGCATCTGAGCCTCGATGTCTCTCAGTCTCTGAGCCTCTGTGTCTCTGCGTCTCTGAGTCTATGAATCTCTGTGTCTCTGGGCTCTGTGTCTCTGAGTCTCTGAGCCTCTGTGTCTCTGCATCTCGGAGCCTCTGTGTCTCTGAGTCTCTGGGTCTCTGAGCCTCTGAGCCTCTATGTTTCTGAGTCTCTGAGTCTCTGAGCCTCTGTGTCTCTGTGTCTATGAATCTCTGTGTCTCTGGGTCTCTGTGTCCCTGAGTCTCTGTGTCTCTGGGTCTCTGTGTCTCTGAGTCTCTGCGTCTCTGTGTCTCTGCGTCTCTGAGCCTCAGTGTGTCTGCATCTCTGAGCCTCTGTGTCGCTGCGTCTTGCGTCTCTGAGTATCTGAGCCTCTGTGTCTCTGAGTCTCTGAGTCTCTGTGTCTCTGGGTCTCTGTGTCCCTGATTCTCCGTGTGGCTAAGTCTCTGAGTCACTGAGCCTCTGTGTATCTGAGTCTCTAAATCTCTGAGTCTCTGAGTCTCTGAGCCTCTGTGTCTCTGCGTCTCTGTGTTTCTGAGTCTCTGAGCATCTGTGTCCCTGAGCCTCCGTGCCACTGAGTCTCTGAGTCACTGAACATCTGTGTCTCTGCGTCACTGAGTCTTTGGGTCTCTGAGCCTCTGACCCTCCATAGAACATAGAACATAGAACATTACAGCGCAGAACAGGCCCTTCGGCCCACGATGTTGCGCCGACCAGTTACAAAAACAATGACCCACTAGCCTATACCAATCCCTTTTCGTCCATAAACCTATCCAGAGATCTCTTAAACGCCCCCAAACTAGACGCATTTACAACTGCAGCAGGCAGGGCATTCCAATCCCTCACCACCCGCTGGGTAAAGAACCTACCCCTGACATCCGTCCTGTAGCTACCCCCCCTTAATTTAAAGCCATGCCCCCTCGTGCTAGCTTTCTCCATCCGAGGAAAAAGGCTATCACTATCCACCCTATCTAAACCTCTAATCATCTTATATGTTTCAATAAGATCCCCTCTTAGCCGCCTTCTTTCCAACGAAAACAACCCTAAATCCCTCAGTCTCTCCTCATAGGACCTCCCCACCATACCAGCAACATCCTAGTAAACCTCCTCTGCACCCTCTCCAACGCCTCCACATCCTTCTTGTAATGCGGGGACCAGAACTGCACACAGTACTCCAAGTGCGGCCGCACTAGAGTAGTGTACAGTTGCAACATTACACTGCGACTCCTAAATTCAATCCCCCTACCAATAAACGCCAAGACACCGTACGCCTTCTTAACAACCTTATCTACTTGATTCATGTCCCTGAGTCTCTGAGTCTCTATGTCTCTGTGTCTCTGAGCCTCTGTGTATCAGCGTCTCTGTTTCTGAGTCTCTGTGTCTCTGGGTCTCTGTGTCTCTGAGTGTCTGAGCCTCTGTGTCTCTGTGTCTCTGAGCCTCTGAGCCTCTGGGTCTCTGAGCCTCTGAGCCTCGATGTCTCTGAGTCTCTGAGTCTCTGTGACTCTGTGTTTCTGAGTATCTGAGCCTCTGTGTCTCTGAGTCTCTGAGTCTCTTGTCTCTGTGTCTCTGGGTCTCTGTGTCCCTGATTCTCCGTGTCGCTAAGTCTCTGAGTCACTGAGCCTCTGTGTATCTGCGTCTCTAAATCTCTGAGTCTCTGAGTCTCTGAGCATCTGTGTCTCTGCGTCTCTGAGTCTCTGGGTCTCTGAGCATCTGAGCCTCGATGTCTCTGAGTCTCTGAGTCTATGAGTCTCTGTGTCTCTGGGATTCTGTGTCTCTGTGTCAATGAGTCTCCGTGTCGGATAGTCTCGGAGCCTCTGTGTCTCTGCGTCTCTGAGTCTCTGGGTCTCTGAGCCTCTGAGCCTCTATGTCTCTGAGTCTCTGTGTCTCTGAGCATCTGTGTCTCTGAGTCTCTGAGTCTCTGTGTCTCTGAGCATCTGTGTCTCTGAGTCTCCGTGTCGCTGAGTCTCTGAGCCACTGTGTCTCTGCGTCACTGTGTTTCTGAGTCTCTGTGTCTCTGCGTCTCTGGGTCTCTGAGCCACTGAGCCTCGATGTCTCTGAGTCTCTGAGTCTCTGAGTCTCTGAGTCTCTGAGTCTCTGAGCCTCTATGTCTCTGAGTCTCTGACTCTCTGTGTCTCTGAGTCTCTCAGCCTTTGCGTGTCTTTGTCTCTTAGTCTCTGAGTCTCTGAGCCTCTGTGTCTCTGCGTCTCTGAGTCTATGAGTCTCTGTGTCTCTGGGTCTCTGTGTCTCTGGGCTCTGTGTCTCTGAGTCTCTGAGCCTCTGTGTCCCTGCATCTCTGAGTCTCTGGGTCTCTGAGCCTCTGAGCCTCTATGTCTCTGCGTCTCTGACTCTTTGTGTCTCTGAGTCTCTGAGCCTCTGTGTCTCTAAGCCTCCATGTCACAGAGTCTCTGAGTCACTGAGCCTCTGTGTCTCTGAGTCTCTGGGTCTCTGAGCATCTGAGCCTCGATGTCTCTGTGTCTCTGTGTCTCTGGGTCTCTGTGTCTCTGGGTCTCTGTGTCTCTGGGTCTCTGTGTCTCTGAGTCTCTGAGTCTCTGTGTTTCTGCGTCTCTGAGTCCCTGAGCCTCTGAGCCTCTGTGTCTCTGGGTCTCTGTGTCTCTGAGTCTCCGTGTCGCTGAGTCTCTGAGTCTCTGGGTCTCTGCGTCTCTGAGTCTCTGCGTTGCTGAGCCTCTGAGCTGCTGTGTCTCTGAGTCTCTCGGTCTCTGAGCCTCTGAGCCGCTCTGTCTCTGAGTCTCTGAGTCTCTGGGTCTCTGAGTCTCTGAGTCTCTGTGTCTCTGAGTCTATGAATCTCTGTGTCTCTGGGTCTCTGTGTCTCTGACTCTCTGTGTCTCTGGGTCTCTGTGTCTCTGAGTCTCTGCGTCTCTGAGTATCTGAGCCTCTGTGTCTCTGCGGCTCTGCGTCTCTGAGCCTCTGTGTCGCTGCGTCTTGCGTCTCTGAGCATCTGTGTCTCTGAGCCTCTGCGTCTCTGCGTCTCTGAGTCTCAGTGTCTCTGTGTCTCTGAGTCTCCGTGTCGGTGAGTCTCGGAGCCTCTGTGTCTCTGCGTCTCTGAGTCTCTGAGCCTCTGTGTCTCTGTGCCTATGAATCTCTGTGTCTCTGGGTCTCTGTGTCCCTGAGTCTCTGTTTCTCTGGGTCTCTGTGTCTCTGAGTCTCTGAGCCTCTATGTCTCTGAGTCTCTGACACTCTGTGTCTCTGAGTCTCTCAGCCTTTGCGTCTCTTTGTCTCTTAGTCTCTGAGTCTCTGTGTCTCTGCGTCTCTGAGTCTATGAGTCTCTGTGTCTCTGGGTCTCTGTGTCGCTGTGTCTCTGAGCCTCTGTGTGTCTGCATCTCTGAGCCTCTGTGTCGCTGCGTCTGGCGGCTCTGAGTATCTGAGCCTCTGTGTCTCTGAGTCTCTCAGTCTCTGAGTCTCCGGGTCTCTGTGTCCCTGATTCTCCGTGTCGCTAAGTCTCTGAGTCACTGAGCCTCTGTGTATCTGAGTCTCTAAATCTCTGTGTCTCTGAGTCTCTGAGCCTCTGTGTCTCTGCGTCTCTGTGTTTCTGAGTCTCCGAGTCTCTGAGCATCTGTGTTTCTGAGCCTCCGTGTCACTGAGTCTCTGAGTCACTGAGCCTCTGTGTCTCTGTGTCTCTGAGTCTCTGGGTCTCTGAGCATCTGAGCCTCAATGTCTCTGAGTCTCATAGTCTCTGTGTCTCTGAGTCTCTGTGTCTCTGAGTCTCTGTGTCTCTGGGTCTCTGTGTCTCTGAGTCTCTGCGTCTCTGTGTCTCTGCGTCTCTGAGCCTCTGTGTGTCTGCATCTCTGCGCCTCTGTGTCGCTGCATCTTGCGTCTCTGAGTATCTGAGCCTCTGTGTCTCTGAGTCTCTGAGTCTCTGGTCTCTGTGTCTCTGGGTCTCTGTGTCCCTGATTCTCCGTGTCGCTAAGTCTCTGAGTCACTGAGCCTCTGTGTACCTGCGTCTCTAAATTTCTGAGTCTCTGTGTCTCTGTGTCTCTGAGTCTCTGTGTCTCTGAGCCTCTGTGTCTCTGAGTCTCTGAGCCTCTGTGTCTCTGCGTCTCTGTGTTTCTGAGTCTCTGAGTCTCTGAGAATCTCTGCCTCTGAGTTTCCGTGTCACTCAGCCTCTGAGTCACTGAGCCTCTGTGTCTCTGCGTCTCTGAGTCTCTAGGTTTCTGAGCATCAGAGCCTCGATGTCTCTGAGTCTCTGAGTCTCTGAGTCTATGAATCTCTGGGTCTCTGTGTCTATGAGTCTCCGTGTCGGTGAGTCTAGGTGCCTTTGTGTCTCTGTGTCTCTGGGTCTCTGAGCCTCTGAGCCTCTATGTCTCTGAGTCTCTGAGTCTCTGAGCCTCTGTGTCTCTGAGTCTATGAGTCTCTGAGCCTCTGTGTCTCTGTGTCTCTGTGTTTCTGAGTCTCTGAGTCACTGAGCATCTGTGTCTCTGAGCCTCCGCGTCACTGAGTCTCTGAGTCACTGAGCCTCTGTGTCTCTGTGTCTCTGAGTCTCTGGGTCTCTGGGCATCTGAGCCTCGATGTCTCTCAGTCTCTGAGTCTCTCTGTCTCTGTGTCTCTGAGTCTCTGGGTCTCTGAGCCTCTGTGTCTCTGCGTCTCTGAGTCTATGAATCTCTGTGTCTCTGGGCTCTGTGTCTCTGAGTCTCTGAGCCTCTGTGTCTCTGCATCTCGGAGCCTCTGTGTCTCTGAGTCTCTGGGTCTCTGAGCCTCTGAGCCTCTATGTTTCTGAGTCTCTGAGTCTCTGAGCCTCTGTGTCTCTGTGTCTATGAATCTCTGTGTCTCTGGGTCTCTGTGTCCCTGAGTCTCTGTGTCTCTGGGTCTCTGTGTCTCTGAGTCTCTGCGTCTCTGTGTCTCTGCGTCTCTGAGCCTCAGTGTGTCTGCATCTCTGAGCCTCTGTGTCGCTGCGTCTTGCGTCTCTGAGTATCTGAGCCTCTGTGTCTCTGAGTCTCTGAGTCTCTGTGTCTCTGGGTCTCTGTGTCCCTGATTCTCCGTGTGGCTAAGTCTCTGAGTCACTGAGCCTCTGTGTATCTGAGTCTCTAAATCTCTGAGTCTCTGAGTCTCTGAGCCTCTGTGTCTCTGTGTCTCTGTGTTTCTGAGTCTCTGAGCATCTGTGTCCCTGAGCCTCCGTGCCACTGAGTCTCTGAGTCACTGAACATCTGTGTCTCTGCGTCACTGAGTCTTTGGGTCTCTGAGCCTCTGACCCTCCATAGAACATAGAACATAGAACATTACAGCGCAGAACAGGCCCTTCGGCCCACGATGTTGCGCCGACCAGTTACAAAAACAATGACCCACTAGCCTATACCAATCCCTTTTCGTCCATAAACCTATCCAGAGATCTCTTAAACGCCCCCAAACTAGACGCATTTACAACTGCAGCAGGCAGGGCATTCCAATCCCTCACCACCCGCTGGGTAAAGAACCTACCCCTGACATCCGTCCTGTAGCTACCCCCCCTTAATTTAAAGCCATGCCCCCTCGTGCTAGCTTTCTCCATCCGAGGAAAAAGGCTATCACTATCCACCCTATCTAAACCTCTAATCATCTTATATGTTTCAATAAGATCCCCTCTTAGCCGCCTTCTTTCCAACGAAAACAACCCTAAATCCCTCAGTCTCTCCTCATAGGACCTCCCCACCATACCAGCAACATCCTAGTAAACCTCTTCTGCACCCTCTCCAACGCCTCCACATCCTTCTTGTAATGCGGGGACCAGAACTGCACACAGTACTCCAAGTGCGGCCGCACTAGAGTAGTGTACAGTTGCAACATTACACTGCGACTCCTAAATTCAATCCCCCTACCAATAAACGCCAAGACACCGTACGCCTTCTTAACAACCTTATCTACTTGATTCATGTCCCTGAGTCTCTGAGTCTCTATGTCTCTGTGTCTCTGAGCCTCTGTGTATCAGCGTCTCTGTTTCTGAGTCTCTGTGTCTCTGGGTCTCTGTGTCTCTGAGTCTCTGTGTCCCTGAGTCTCTGTTTCTCTGGGTCTCTGAGTCTCTGAGTCTCTGAGCCTCTGTGTCTCTGTGCCTATGAATCTCTGTGTCTCTGGGTCTCTGTGTCCCTGAGTCTCTGTTTCTCTGGGTCTCTGTGTCTCTGAGTCTCTGAGCCTCTATGTCTCTGAGTCTCTGACACTCTGTGTCTCTGAGTCTCTCAGCCTTTGCGTCTCTTTGTCTCTTAGTCTCTGAGTCTCTGTGTCTCTGCGTCTCTGAGTCTATGAGTCTCTGTGTCTCTGGGTCTCTGTGTCGCTGTGTCTCTGAGCCTCTGTGTGTCTGCATCTCTGAGCCTCTGTGTCGCTGCGTCTGGCGGCTCTGAGTATCTGAGCCTCTGTGTCTCTGAGTCTCTCAGTCTCTGAGTCTCCGGGTCTCTGTGTCCCTGATTCTCCGTGTCGCTAAGTCTCTGAGTCACTGAGCCTCTGTGTATCTGAGTCTCTAAATCTCTGTGTCTCTGAGTCTCTGAGCCTCTGTGTCTCTGCGTCTCTGTGTTTCTGAGTCTCCGAGTCTCTGAGCATCTGTGTCTCTGAGCCTCCGTGTCACTGAGTCTCTGAGTCACTGAGCCTCTGTGTCTCTGTGTCTCTGAGTCTCTGGGTCTCTGAGCATCTGAGCCTCAATGTCTCTGAGTCTCATAGTCTCTGTGTCTCTGAGTCTCTGTGTCTCTGAGTCTCTGTGTCTCTGGGTCTCTCTGTCTCTGAGTCTCTGCGTCTCTGTGTCTCTGCGTCTCTGAGCATCTGTGTGTCTGCATCTCTGCGCCTCTGTGTCGCTGCATCTTGCGTCTCTGAGTATCTGAGCCTCTGTGTCTCTGAGTCTCTGAGTCTCTGGTCTCTGTGTCTCTGGGTCTCTGTGTCCCTGATTCTCCGTGTCGCTAAGTCTCTGAGTCACTGAGCCTCTGTGTACCTGCGTCTCTAAATTTCTGAGTCTCTGTGTCTCTGTGTCTCTGTGTCTCTGAGTCTCTGTGTCTCTGAGCCTCTGTGTCTCTGAGTCTCTGAGCCTCTGTGTCTCTGCGTCTCTGTGTTTCTGAGTCTCTGAGTCTCTGAGAATCTCTGCCTCTGAGTTTCCGTGTCACTCAGCCTCTGAGTCACTGAGCCTCTGTGTCTCTGCGTCTCTGAGTCTCTAGGTTTCTGAGCATCAGAGCCTCGATGTCTCTGAGTCTCTGAGTCTCTGAGTCTATGAATCTCTGTGTCTCTGGGTCTCTGTGTCTATGAGTCTCCGTGTCGGTGAGTCTAGGAGCCTTTGTGTCTCTGTGTCTCTGGATCTCTGAGCCTCTGAGCCTCTATGTCTCTGAGTCTCTGAGTCTCTGAGCCTCTGTGTCTCTGAGTCTATGAGTCTCTGAGCCTCTGTGTCTCTGTGTCTCTGTGTTTCTGAGTCTCTGAGTCACTGAGCATCTGTGTCTCTGAGCCTCCGCGTCACTGAGTCTCTGAGTCACTGAGCCTCTGTGTCTCTCTGTCTCTGAGTCTCTGGGTCTCTGGGCATCTGAGCCTCGATGTCTCTCAGTCTCTGAGTCTCTGTGTCTCTGAGTCTCTGGGTCTCTGAGCCTCTGTGTCTCTGCGTCTCTGAGTCTATGAATCTCTGTGTCTCTGGGCTCTGTGTCTCTGAGTCTCTGAGCCTCTGTGTCTCTGCATCTCGGAGCCTCTGTGTCTCTGAGTCTCTGGGTCTCTGAGCCTCTGAGCCTCTATGTTTCTGAGTCTCTGAGTCTCTGAGCCTCTGTGTCTCTGTGTCTATGAATCTCTGTGTCTCTGGGTCTCTGTGTCCCTGAGTCTCTGTGTCTCTGGGTCTCTGTGTCTCTGAGTCTCTGCGTCTCTGTGTCTCTGCGTCTCTGAGCCTCAGTGTGTCTGCATCTCTGAGCCTCTGTGTCGCTGCGTCTTGCGTCTCTGAGTATCTGAGCCTCTGTGCCTCTGTGTCTCTGAGTCTCTGTGTCTCTGGGTCTCTGTGTCCCTGATTCTCCGTGTGGCTAAGTCTCTGAGTCACTGAGCCTCTGTGTATCTGAGTCTCTAAATCTCTGAGTCTCTGAGTCTCTGAGCCTCTGTGTCTCTGCGTCTCTGTTTTTCTGAGTCTCTGAGCATCTGTGTCCCTGAGCCTCCGTGCCACTGAGTCTCTGAGTCACTGAACATCTGTGTCTCTGCGTCACTGAGTCTTTGGGTCTCTGAGCCTCTGACCCTCCATAGAACATAGAACATAGAACATTACAGCGCAGAACAGGCCCTTCGGCCCACGATGTTGCGCCGACCAGTTACAAAAACAATGACCCACTAGCCTATACCAATCCCTTTTCGTCCATAAACCTATCCAGAGATCTCTTAAACGCCCCCAAACTAGACGCATTTACAACTGCAGCAGGCAGGGCATTCCAATCCCTCACCACCCGCTGGGTAAAGAACCTACCCCTGACATCCGTCCTGTAGCTACCCCCCCTTAATTTAAAGCCATGCCCCCTCGTGCTAGCTTTCTCCATCCGAGGAAAAAGGCTATCACTATCCACCCTATCTAAACCTCTAATCATCTTATATGTTTCAATAAGATCCCCTCTTAGCCGCCTTCTTTCCAACGAAAACAACCCTAAATCCCTCAGTCTCTCCTCATAGGACCTCCCCACCATACCAGCAACATCCTAGTAAACCTCTTCTGCACCCTCTCCAACGCCTCCACATCCTTCTTGTAATGCGGGGACCAGAACTGCACACAGTACTCCAAGTGCGGCCGCACTAGAGTAGTGTACAGTTGCAACATTACACTGCGACTCCTAAATTCAATCCCCCTACCAATAAACGCCAAGACACCGTACGCCTTCTTAACAACCTTATCTACTTGATTCATGTCCCTGAGTCTCTGAGTCTCTATGTCTCTGTGTCTCTGAGCCTCTGTGTATCAGCGTCTCTGTTTCTGAGTCTCTGTGTCTCTGGGTCTCTGTGTCTCTGAGTGTCTGAGCCTCTGTGTCTCTGTGTCTCTGAGCCTCTGAGCCTCTGGGTCTCTGAGCCTCTGAGCCTCGATGTCTCTGAGTCTCTGAGTCTCTGTGACTCTGTGTTTCTGAGTATCTGAGCCTCTGTGTCTCTGAGTCTCTGAGTCTCTTGTCTCTGTGTCTCTGGGTCTCTGTGTCCCTGATTCTCCGTGTCGCTAAGTCTCTGAGTCACTGAGCCTCTGTGTATCTGCGTCTCTAAATCTCTGAGTCTCTGAGTCTCTGAGTCTCTGAGCATCTGTGTCTCTGCGTCTCTGAGTCTCTGGGTCTCTGAGCATCTGAGCCTCGATGTCTCTGAGTCTCTGAGTCTATGAGTCTCTGTGTCTCTGGGTCTCCGTGTCTCTGTGTCAATGAGTCTCCGTGTCGGATAGTCTCGGAGCCTCTGTGTCTCTGCGTCTCTGAGTCTCTGGGTCTCTGAGCCTCTGAGCCTCTATGTCTCTGAGTCTCTGTGTCTCTGAGCATCTGTGTCTCTGAGTCTCTGAGTCTCTGTGTCTCTGAGCATCTGTGTCTCTGAGTCTCCGTGTCGCTGAGTCTCTGAGCCACTGTGTCTCTGCGTCACTGTGTTTCTGAGTCTCTGTATCTCTGTGTCTCTGGGTCTCTGAGCCACTGAGCCTCGATGTCTCTGAGTCTCTGAGTCTCTGAGTCTCTGAGTCTCTGAGTCTCTGAGCCTCTATGTCTCTGAGTCTCTGACTCTCTGTGTCTCTGAGTCTCTCAGCCTTTGCGTGTCTTTGTCTCTTAGTCTCTGAGTCTCTGAGCCTCTGTGTCTCTGCGTCTCTGAGTCTATGAGTCTCTGTGTCTCTGGGTCTCTGTGTCTCTGGGCACTGTGTCTCTGAGTCTCTGAGCCTCTGTGTCCCTGCATCTCTGAGTCTCTGGGTCTCTGAGCCTCTGTGTCTCTAAGCCTCCATGTCACAGAGTCTCTGAGTCACTGAGCCTCTGTGTCTCTGAGTCTCTGGGTCTCTGAGCATCTGAGCCTCGATGTCTCTGTGTCTCTGTGTCTCTGAGTCTCTGTGTCTCTGAGTCTCTGAGTCTCTGTGTCTCTGGGTCTCTGTCTCTCTGAGTCTCTGCGTCTCTGTGTCTCTGCGTCTCTGAGCCTCTGTGTGTCTGCATCCCTGAGCCTCTGTGCCGCTGCGTCTTGCGTCTCTGAGTATCTGAGCCTCTGTGTCTCTGAGTCTCTGGTCTCTGTGTCTCTGGGTCTCTGTGTCCCTGATTCTCCGTGTCGCTAAGTCTCTGAGTCACTGAGCCTCTGTGTATCTGCGTCTCTAAATCTCTGAGTCTCTGTGTCTCTGGGTCTCTGTGTCTCTGTGTCTCTGGGTCTCTGTGTCTCTGTGTCTCTGGGTCTCTGTGTCTATGAGTCTCTGGGTCTCTGTGCCTCTGCGTCTTTGAGTCTCTGTGTCTCTGGGTCTCTGTGTCTCTGGGTCTCTGTGTCTCTGAGTCTCTGTGTCTGTGGGTCGCTGTGTCTCTGAGTCTCTGCGTCTCTGTGTCTCTGCGTCTCTGAGCATCTGTGTGTCTGCGTCTCTGAGCCTCTGTGTCGCTGCGTCTCTGTGTTTCTGAGTCTCTGTGTCTCTGGGTCGCAGTGTCTCTGTGTCTCAGGGACACTGTGTCTCTGAGTCTCTGTGTCTCTGTGTCTCTGCGTCTCTGAGTCTCTAGGTCTCTGAGCCGCTGTGTCTCTGCGTCTCTGTGTTTCTGAGTCTCTGTGTCTCTGGGTCTCTGTGTCTCTGGGTCTCTGTGTCTCTGTGTCTCTGCGTCTCTGAGTCTCTGAGTCTCTGTGCCTCTGTCCCTCTGCGTCTCTGAGTCTCTGTGTCTCTGGGTCTCTGTGACTCTGAGTCTCTGAGCCTCTGTGTCTCTGTGTCTCTTTGTCACTGAGTCTCTGGGACTCTGAGTCCTTGTGTCTCTGAGTCTCAGTGACTCTGAGTCTCTGAGCCTCTCTGTCTCTGAGCCTCTGTGTCTCTACGTCTCTGAGCCTCTGTGTCTCTGCATCTCTGAGTCTCTGAGTCTCTGAGCACCTGTGTGTCTGCATTTCTGAGTCTCTGAGCCACTGAGCATCTGTGTCTCTGCGTCTCTGAGACTCTGAGCCTCTGAGCCTCTGTGTCTCTGAGTCTCCGTGTCGCTGAGTCTCTGAGTCTCTGAGTCTCTGCGTCTCTGAGTCTCTGGGTCGCTGAGCCTCTGAGCCGCTGTGTCTCTGAGTCTCTCGGTCTCTGAGCCTCTGAGCCGCTCTGTCTCTGAGTCTCTGAGTCTCTGGGTCTCTGAGTCTCTGAGTCTCTGTGTCTCTGAGTCTATGAATCTCTGTGTCTCTGGGTCTCTGTGTCTCTGACTCTCTGTGTCTCTGGGTCTCTGTGTCTCTGAGTCTCTGCGTCTCTGAGTATCTGAGCCTCTGTGTCTCCGCGGCTCTGAGTGTCTGAGCCTCTGTGTCTCTGCGTCTCTGTGTTTCTGAGTCTCTGTGTCTCTGGGTCGCAGTGTCTTTGTGTCTCTGGGTCTCTGTGTCTCTGTGTCTCTGAGTCTCAGGGTCTCTGAGCCTCTGAGCCTCTGTGTCTCGGGGTCTCTGTCTCTCTGAGTCTCTGTGTCTCTGTGTCTCTGCATCTCTGGGTCTCTGTGTCTCTGCGTCTCAGAACTTCTGTGTGTTCTCGTCTCTGAGCCTCTGTGTCTCTGCGTCTCTGTGTCTCTGCGCCTCTGTGTTTCTGAGTCTCTGTGTCTCTGCGTCTCTGTGTTTCTGAGTCTCTGAGTCTCTGAGCCTCTGTGTCTCTGAGTCTCAGTGTCTCTGGGTCTCTGTGTCTCTGCGTCTCTGAACTTCTGTGTGTTCTCGTCTCTGAGCCTCTGTGTCTCTGCGTCTCTGAGTCCCCGAGTCTCTGTGCCTCTGTCCCTCTGCGTCTCTGTCCCTCTGCGTCTCTGAGCCTCTGGGTCTCTGAGCCTCTGGGTCTCTGAGCCTCTGAGCCTCGATGTCTCTGAGTCTCTGTGACTCTGTGTTTCTGAGTCTCTGAGCCTCTATGTCTCTGAGTCTCTGACTCTCTGTGTCTCTGAATCTCGGAGCCTCTGTGTCTCTGCGTCTCTGAGTCTCTGGGTCTCTGAGCCTCTGTGTCTCTGCGTCTCTGAGTCTATGAATCTCTGTGTCTCTGGGCTCTGTGTCTCTGAGTCTCTGAGCCTCTGTGTCTCTGCATCTCGGAGCCTCTGTGTCCCTGAGTCACTGTGTCTCTGAGTCTCTGAGCCTCTGTGTCTCTGCGTCTCTGTGTTTCTGAGTCTCTGAGTCTCTGAGCATCTGTGTCTCTGCGTCTCTGAGTCTATGAATCTCTGTGTCTCTGGGCTCTGTGTCTCTGAGTCTCTGAGCCTCTGTGTCTCTGCATCTCGGAGCCTCTGTGTCTCTGCGTCTCTGAGTCTCTGGGTCTCTGAGCCTCTGAGCCTCTATGTCTCTGAGTCTCTGAGTCTCTGAGTCTCTGGTCTCTGTGTCTCTGGGTCTCTGTGTCCCTGATTCTCCGTGTCGCTAAGTCTCTGAGTCACTGAGCCTCTGTGTACCTGCGTCTCTAAATCTCTGAGTCTCTGGGTCTCTGTGTCTCTGTGTCTCTGAGTCTCTGTGTCTCTGAGCCTCTGTGTCTCTGAGTCTCTGAGCCTCTGTGTCTCTGCGTCTCTGTGTTTCTGAGTCTCTGAGTCTCTGAGAATCTCTGCCTCTGAGTTTCCGTGTCACTCAGCCTCTGAGTCACTGAGCCTCTGTGTCTCTGCGTCTCTGAGTCTCTAGGTTTCTGAGCATCAGAGCCTCGATGTCTCTGAGTCTCTGAGTCTCTGAGTCTATGAATCTCTGTGTCTCTGGGTCTCTGTGTCTATGAGTCTCCGTGTCGGTGAGTCTAGGAGCCTTTGTGTCTCTGTGTCTCTGGGTCTCTGAGCCTCTGAGCCTCTATGTCTCTGAGTCTCTGAGTCTCTGAGCCTCTGTGTCTCTGAGTCTATGAATCTCTGTGTCTCTGGGTCTCTGTGTCTCTGAATCTCTGTGTCTATGGGTCTCTGAGTCTCTGAGCCTCTGTGTCTCTGTGTCTCTGTGTTTCTGAGTCTCTGAGTCTCTGAGCATCTGTGTCTCTGAGCCTCCGCGTCACTGAGTCTCTGAGTCACTGAGCCTCTGTGTCTCTGAGTCTCTGGGTCTCTGAGCATCTGAGCCTCGATGTCTCTCAGTCTCTGAGTCTCTGTGTCTCTGTGTCTCTGAGTCTCTGTGTCTCTGAGCCTCTGTGTCTCTGCGTCTCTGAGTCTATGAATCTCTGTGTCTCTGGGCTCTGTGTCTCTGAGTCTCTGAGCCTCTGTGTCTCTGCATCTCGGAGCCTCTGTGTCTGAGTCTCTGGGTCTCTGAGCCTCTGAGCCTCTATGTCTCTGAGTCTCTGAGTCTCTGAGCCTCTGTGTCTCTGTGTCTATGAATCTCTGTGTCTCTGGGTCTCTGTGTCCCTGAGTCTCTGTGTCTCTGGGTCTCTGTGTCTCTGAGTCTCTGCGTCTCTGTGTCTCTGCGTCTCTGAGCCTCAGTGTGTCTGCATCTCTGAGCCTCTGTGTCGCTGCGTCTTGCGTCTCTGAGTATCTGAGCCTCTGTGTCTCTGAGTCTCTGAGTCTCTGTGTCTCTGGGTCTCTGTGTCCCTGATTCTCCGTGTGGCTAAGTCTCTGAGTCTCTGTGTATCTGAGTCTCTAAATCTCTGAGTCTCTGAGTCTCTGAGCCTCTGTGTCTCTGCGTCTCTGTGTTTCTGAGTCTCTGAGTCTCTGAGCATCTGTGTCCCTGAGCCTCCGTGCCACTGAGTCTCTGAGTCACTGAACATCTGTGTCTCTGCGTCACTGAGTCTTTGGGTCTCTGAGCCTCTGACCCTCCATAGAACATAGAACATAGAACATAGAACATTACAGCGCAGAACAGGCCCTTCGGCCCACGATGTTGCGCCGACCAGTTACAAAAACAATGACCCACTAGCCTATACCAATCCCTTTTCGTCCATAAACCTATCCAGAGATCTCTTAAACGCCCCCAAACTAGACGCATTTACAACTGCAGCAGGCAGGGCATTCCAATCCCTCACCACCCGCTGGGTAAAGAACCTACCCCTGACATCCGTCCTGTAGCTACCCCCCCTTAATTTAAAGCCATGCCCCCTCGTGCTAGCTTTCTCCATCCGAGGAAAAAGGCTATCACTATCCACCCTATCTAAACCTCTAATCATCTTATATGTTTCAATAAGATCCCCTCTTAGCCGCCTTCTTTCCAACGAAAACAACCCTAAATCCCTCAGTCTCTCCTCATAGGACCTCCCCACCATACCAGCAACATCCTAGTAAACCTCCTCTGCACCCTTTCCAACGCCTCCACATCCTTCTTGTAATGCGGGGACCAGAACTGCACACAGTACTCCAAGTGCGGCCGCACTAGAGTAGTGTACAGTTGCAACATTACACTGCGACTCCTAAATTCAATCCCCCTACCAATAAACGCCAAGACACCGTACGCCTTCTTAACAACCTTATCTACTTGATTCATGTCCCTGAGTCTCTGAGTCTCTATGTCTCTGTGTCTCTGAGCCTCTGTGTATCAGCGTCTCTGTTTCTGAGTCTCTGTGTCTCTGGGTCTCTGTGTCTCTGAGTGTCTGAGCCTCTGTGTCTCTGTGTCTCTGAGCCTCTGAGCCTCTGGGTCTCTGAGCCTCTGAGCCTCGATGTCTCTGAGTCTCTGAGTCTCTGTGACTCTGTGTTTCTGAGTATCTGAGCCTCTGTGTCTCTGAGTCTCTGACTCTCTGTGTCTCTGCATCTCGGAGCCTCTGTGTCTCTGCGTCTCTGAGTCTCTGGGCCTCTGAGCCTCTGAGCCTCTATGACTCTGAGTCTCTGAGTCTCTGAGCCTCTGTTCTCTGTGTTTCTGTGTTTCTGAGTCTCTGAGCCTCTGTGTCTCTGTGTTTCTGAGTCTCCGTGTCCCTGGGCCTCTGTGTCTCTGCGTTTCAGAGTCTCCGTGTCGCTGAGTCTCGGAGCCACTGTGTCTCTGCGTCTCTGAGTTTCTGGGTCTCCAAGCCTCTGAGCCTCTATGTCTCTGAGTCTCTCAGCCTATGCTTCTCTTTGTCGCTTAGTCTCTGAGTCTCTGAGCCTCTGTGTCTCTGCGTCTCTGAGTCTCTGAGCATCTGTGTCTCTGAGTCTCCGTGTCACTGAGTCTCTGAGTAACTGAGCATTTGTGTCTCTGCGTCTCTGAGGCTCTGGGTCTCTGAGCCTCTTAGCCTCTATGTCTCTGAGTCTCTGTGTCTCTGAGTCTCTGAGCCTCTGTGTCTCTGGGTCTCTGTGTCCCTGATTCTCCATGTCGCTAAGTCTCTGAGTCACTGAGCCTCTGTTTATCTGCGTCTCTAAATCTCTGAGTCTCTGTGTCTGTGGGTCTCTGTGTCACTGAGTCTCTGAGTCTCTGTGTCTCTGTGTCTCTGAGTCTCAGAGCCTCTGTGTCTCTGCATCTCTGAGCCTCTGTGTCTCTGCGTCTCTGAGTCTCTGAGTCTCTGAGCATCTGTGTCTCTGAGTCTCCGTGTCACTGAGTCTCTGAGTCATTGTGTCTCTGTGTCTCTGTGTCTCTGAGTCTCTGAGCCTCTGTGTCTCTGCGTCTCTGAGTCTCTGGGTCTCTGAGCATCTGAGCCTCGATGTCTCTGTGTCTCTGCGTCTTCGTGTTTCTGAGTCTCTGTGTCTCGGTGTCGCAGCGAGACAGAGGCTCAGAGACGCAGAGACACAGAGACACAGAGACTCAGAGACGCAGAGACACAGAGGCTCAGGGACTCAGAGACTAAGAGACACAGAGACACAGAGGCTCAGAGGCTCAGAGACACAGAGACATAGAGGCTCAGTGACACAGAGACTCAGCAACATGGAGACTCAGAGATACAGATGCTCAGGGACTTAGAGACGCAGAGACACAAAGGCTCAGAGTCTCAGAGACACAGAGACTCAGAGACATAGAGGCTCAGAGACCAAGAGACACAGAGACTCAGAGACTCAGAGACATAGAGGCTCAGAGGCACAGAGACACAGAGACTCAGAGACACAGAGACACAGAGGCTCAGAGACTCAGAGACACAGCGACCCAGAGACACAGAGACTCAGAAACACACAGTCGCAGAGACACAGAGGCTCAGAGACTCAGAGACACAGAGACCCAGAGACACAGAGACACAGAGACTCAGAAACACAGAGACGCAAAGACACAGAGGCTCAGAGACTCAGAGACACAGAGACTCAGAGACATAGAGGCTCAGAGACCAAGAGACACAGAGACTCAGAGACTCAGAGACATAGAGGCTCAGAGGCACAGAGACACAGAGACTCAGAGACACAGAGACACAGAGGCTCAGAGACTCAGAGACACAGCGACCCAGAGACACAGAGACTCAGAAACACACAGTCGCAGAGACACAGAGGCTCAGAGACTCAGAGACACAGAGACCCAGAGACACAGAGACACAGAGACTCAGAAACACAGAGACGCAAAGACACAGAGGCTCAGAGACTCAGAGACACAGAGATGCAGAGACTCAGAGACATAGAGGCTCAGAGGCTCAGAGACGCAGAGACTCAGAGACGCAGAGACACAGTGTTGCAGAGACTCAGAGACACAGAGACCCAGAGACCCAGAGACACAGAGACTCAGAAACACAGAGACGCAGAGGCACAGAGGCTCAGAGACTCAGAGACACAGAGATGCAGAGACTCAGATACATAGAGGCTCAGAGGCTCAGAGACGCAGAGACACAGTGTTGCAGAGACACAGAGACACAGAGACTCAGAAACACAGAGACGCAGAGGCACAGAGGGTCAGAGACTCAGAGACACAGAGATGCAGAGACTCAGATACATAGAGGCTCAGAGACGCAGAGACGCAGAGACACAGTGTTGCAGAGACTCAGAGACACAGAGACACAGAGACTCAGAAACACAGAGACGCAGAGGCACAGAGGGTCAGAGACTCGGAGACACAGAGATGCAGAGACTCAGAGACATAGAGGCTCAGAGGCTCGAGACACAGAGACGCAGAGACACAGTGTTGCAGAGACTCAGAGACACAGAGACACAGAGACTCATAGACCCAGAGACACCGAGTCTCAGAAACACAGAGACGCAGAGACACAGAGGCTCAGAGACACAGAGACACAGAGACCCAGAGGCACAGAGACCCAGAGATGCAGAGACGCAGAGACGCAGAGTCACTGAGACCAGCGACCCAGAGACCCTGAGACCCAGAAACGCAGTGGCGCAGAGACGCAGAGACACTGGGACCCAGAGACGAAGGGACACAAAGACTCACAGAGACTGAGACGCAGAGACGCAGAAATTCGAGACACTGAGACACTGAGACCCAGAGACGCAAAGACCCTGAGACGCAGAGACCCAGAGACACAGAGACACAGAGTCCCAGAGACACAGAGATGCGGAGACACTGAGGAGCAGAGACACTGAGACCCAGAGACTCTGAGACGCAGAGACACTGAGACCCAGAGATGCAGAGATGCAGAAACTCAGAGACTCTGAGACGCTGAGGTGTAGAGACCCAGAGACGCAGAGACCCTGAGACGCAGGCACACTGAGAACTAGAGATGTAGAGACGCAGGGACCCTGTGACGCAGAGACCCAGTGACGCAGAGACGCAGAGACCCTGTGACACAGGGACACAGAGACGCTGAGACGAAGTGATACAGAGACACTGAGACCCAGAGACGCAGAGATGCAGAGATACTGAGACCCAGGGACGCAGAGAAGCAGAGACCCTGAGACGCAGAGACGCAGATACTCTGAGACGCAAAGTCTCTGAGACATGGAGACTCCGAGACGCAGAGACCCTGAGACACAGAGACACAGAGACGAAGAGAACCTGAGATGCAGAGACACTGAGACACAGAGATGCAGAGACTCTGAGACCCAGAAACGCAGTGGCGCAGAGACGCAGAGACACTGAGAAGCAGAGACACTGAGTCGCAGAGACGCTGAGACGCAGAGACCCTGGGACCCAGAGGCGAAGGGACACAAAGACACACAGAGACGAGACGCAGAGACGCAGAAATTAGAGACGCAGAGACACTGAGACACAGATGCTTAGAGAATCAGAGACACAGATACTCAGAGACGCAGAGACACAGAGGCTCAGAGATGCAGAGACACAAAGGCTCAGAGACACAGAGACACAGAGACCCAGAGACACAGAGACACAGATACACAGAGGCTCAGTGACTAAGAGACGTAGCGACACGGAGATTCAGAGACACAGAGACTCAGCGACACAGGGACGCAGAGACACAGAGACACAGAGGCTCTGATACCATGAGACTCAGAAGCGCAGAGACGCAGCGACACCGAGGCTAAGAGACGTAGACACACAGAGGCTCAGAGACGCGGAGACACAGAGATGCAGAGACTCAGAGACAGAGAGACTCAGAGACACAGAATCTCAGAGACTCAGAGACACAGAGACTCAGAGACTCAGAGACGCAGAGGCTGAGAGTCTCAGAGACTCAGAGACATAAAGGCTCAGAGGCTCAGAGACGCAGAAACTCAGAGACGCAGAGACACAGAGGCTCAGAGACTCAGAGACACAGAGACACAGAGACATCGAGGCTCAGAGGCTCAGAGACCCAGAGACTCAGAGACGCAGACACATAGAGGCTCAGTGACTCAGAGACTCAGAGACGCAGAGACTCAGAGTCTCAGAGACATTGAGGATCAGAGGCTCAGAGACCCAGAGACACAGAGACTCAGAGACTCAGAAACACAGAGACACAGTGAGACAGAGGCTCAGAGACTCAGAGACACAGAGATGCAGAGTCTCAGAAACCCAGAGACACAGAGTCTCAGAAACACAGAGACGCAGAGACACAGAGGCTCAGAGACACACAGACACAGAGACCCAGAGGCACAGAGACCCAGAGACGCAGAGATGCAGAGATGCAGAGATGCAGAATCACAGAGATACTGAGACCCAGGGACGCAGAGAAGCAGAGACCCTGAGACGCAGAAACGCAGATACTCTGAGACGCAAAGTCTCTGAGACGTGGAGACTCCGAGACGCAGAGACCCTGAGACACAGAGACACAGAGACGAAGAGAACCTGAGATGCAGAGACACTGAGACCCAGAGACGCAGAGACTCTGAGACACAGAGATGCAGAGACCCTGTGACTCAGAGACGCTGAGACCCAGAGATGCAGAGACGCAGAGACGCAGAGTCACTGAGACCAGCGACCCAGAGACCCTGAGACCCAGAAACGCAGTGGCGCAGAGACGCAGAGACACTGAGACGCAGAGACACTGAGTCGCAGAGACGCTGAGACCCTGGGACCCAGAGGCGAAGGGACACAAAGACGCACAGAGACGAGACGCAGAGACGCAGAAATTAGAGACGCAGAGACGCTGAGACGCAGAGACGCTGAGACGTAGAGACTCTTAGACTCAGGGACACAGAGACACTGAGACGCAGCGAGGCAGAGACGCTGAGACGCAGAGACGCTGAGACGTAGAGACGAAGTGATGCAGAGACACTGAGACCCAGAGACGCAGAGATGCAGAGATGCAGAGATACTGAGACCCAGGGACGCAGAGAAGCAGAGACCCTGAGACGCAGAGACGCAGATACTCTGAGACGCAAAGTCTCTGAGACATGGAGACTCCGAGACGCAGAGACCCTGAGACACAGAGACACAGAGACGAAGAGAACCTGAGATGCAGAGACGCTGAGACCCAGAGACGCAGAGACGCAGTCACTGAGACCAGCGACCCAGAGACCCTGAGACCCAGAAACGCAGTGGCGCAGACACTGAGAAGCAGAGACACTGAGTCGCAGAGACGCTGAGACGCAGAGACCCTGGGACCCAGAGGCGAAGGGACACAAAGACGCACAGAGACTGAGACGCAGAGACGCAGAAATTCGAGACGCAGAGACACTGAGACACAAATGCTCAGAGAATCAGAGACACAGATACTCAGAGACGCAGAGACACAGAGGCTCAGAGACTCAGAGACTCAGAGACGCAGAGAAACAGAGACACAGAGACCCAGAGACACAGAGACTCAGAGATTTGGAGATGCTGATACACAGAGGCTCAGAGACCCAG
The DNA here is from genome assembly GCF_965287045.1 of Carcharhinus amblyrhynchos. Taxonomy (NCBI): domain Eukaryota; kingdom Metazoa; phylum Chordata; class Chondrichthyes; order Carcharhiniformes; family Carcharhinidae; genus Carcharhinus; species Carcharhinus amblyrhynchos. The sequence goes on from NW_027649878.1 coordinate 322,565, forward strand.
AGACTCAGAGACGCAGAGACACAGAGGCTCCGAGACTCACCGACACGGAGACTCAGAGACACAGAGACACAGAGACCCAGAGACACGGAAACTGATAGACTCAGAGACTCAGAGACACAGAGACTCCGAGACTCAGAGCACAGAGACCCAGAGACACCGAGACTCAGAGATTTTGAGACGCAGAGAAGCAGAGGCTCAGTGACTCAGAGACTTAGTGACACGGAGAAGCAGAGACAGAGAGACCCAGAGACACAGATGCTCAGAGATCAGAGAATCAGAGACTCAGAGACGCAGAGACACAGAGGCTCAGAGATGCAGAGACACAGAGGCTCAGAGACGCAGAGGCTCAGAGATGCAGAGACACAGAGGCTCAGAGACTCAGAGACGCAGAGACTCAGAGACTCAGAGACATAGAGGCTCAGACGCTCAGAGACCCAGAGACTCAGAGACTCAGAGACGCAGAGACACAGAGGCTCAGAGACTCAGAGACACAGAGACTCAGAGACTCAGAGACACAGAGACTCAGTGACGCAGAGTCATAGAGGCTCAGAGGCTCAGAGACCCAGAGACGCAGAGACACAGAGGCACAGAGGCTCAGTATCTCAGAGACTCAGCGACACGGAGACTCAGAGACACAGATGCTCAGGGCACAGAGAATCAGAGACTCAGAGACGCAGAGACACAGAGGCTCAGAGACTCAGAGACACAGAGCCCAGAGACACAGAGACCCAGATACACAGAGACTCAGAAACACAGAGACGCAGAGACACAGCGGCTCAGAGACCTAGAGACTAAGAGACGCAGAGACACAGAGACCCAGAGACACAGAGACTCAGAGATTTAGAGATGCAGAGACCCAGAGACACAGAGACCCAGAAACACAGAGACAGAGAAACCGAGAGACACAGAGACTCAGAGACACAGAGACTCAAAGACGCAGAGACATTGAGGCTCAGAGACACAGAGGCTCAGAGACTCAGAGACCCAGAGACTCAGAGACGCAGAGACACAGTGGCTCAGAGATGCAGAGTCACAGAGACTCAGAGACGCAGAGTCATAGAGGCTCAGAGGCTCAGAGACCCAGAGACTCAGAGACGCAGAGACACAGAGACACAGAGGCTCAGAAACTCAGAGACTCAGAGACGCAGAGACACAGAGACTCAGAGACACAGAGACTCAGAGACTCAGAGACACAGAGGCTCAGATACTCAGAGACGCAGAGTCACAGAGGCTGAGAGACTCAGAGACTGAGATTCAAAGGGGCGCAGAGACACAGAGACTCAGAGACTCAGAGACCCAGAGACACAGAGACATCGAGACTCAGAGACACAGAGACTCATAGACTCAGAGACTCAGAGACCCAGACACATAGAGGCTCAGTGGCTCAGAGACCCAGAGACTCAGAGACGCAGAGACACAGAGAAAAAGAGACTCAGAGACTCAGAGACACAGAGACATCGAGACTCAGAGACACAGAGACTCATAGACTCAGAGACTCAGAGACCCAGACACATAGAGGCTCAGTGGCTCCGAGACTCAGAGACACAGAGACCCAGAAACACAGAGACGCAGTGACTCAGAAACTCAGAGATGCTGAGACGCAGAGGCTCAGAGACGCAGACACACAGAGGCTCAGAGACGCAGGGACACAGAGACTCAGAGACTCAGACACATAGAGGCTCAGTGGCTCAGAGACCCAGAGACTCAGAGACACAGAGACCCAGAGACATAGAGGCTCAGAGACACAGAGACATAGAGACTCAGAGACAGATGCTCAGAGACTCAGAGACGCAGAGACACAGTGGCTCAGAGACTTAGAGACTCAGCGACACGGAGACTCAGAGACACAGATGCTCAGAGGCTCAGAGACTCAGAGACGCAGAGACACAGAGGCTCAGAGACTCAGAGACACAGAGACTCAGTGACTCAGAGACACAGAGACTCAGAGACATAGAGGCTCAGACACTCAGAGACCCAGAGACTCAGAGACGCAGAGACACAGAGGCTCAGTGACTCAGAGACTCAGCGACACAGAGACTCAGAGACATAGAGGCTCAGAGGCTCAGAGACCCAGAGACACAGAGACTCAGAAACACAGAGACGCAGAGACACAGAGGCTCAGAGACTCAGAGACACAGAGGCTCAGATACTCAGAGACATAAAGGCTCAGAGGCTCAGAGACCCAGAAACACAGAGACTCAGAGACTCAGAGACATCAAGGCTCAGAGGCTCAGAGACCCAGAGACTCAGAGACGCAGAGACACAGTGGCTCAGTGTCTCAGAGACTCAGCGACACGGAGACTCAGAGACACAGATGCTCAGAGCTCAGAGAATCAGAGACTCAGAGACACAGAGACACAGAGGCTCAGAGACTCAGAGACACAGAGACTCAGCGACGCAGAGTCATAGAGGCTCAGAGGCTCAGAGACCCAGAGACTCAGAGACGCAGAGACACAGAGGCTCAGAGACTAAGAGACACAGAGACTCAGAGACGCAGAGGCACAGAGGCTCAGAGATGCAGAGACACAGAGACCCAGAGACACAGAGACTCAGAGACACCGAGACACAGAGACACAGAGACTCAGAGATTTAGAGACACAGAGACACAGAGGCTCAGAGATGCAGAGACCCAGAGACACAGAGACGCAGGAACACAGAGACGCAGAGACACAGAGGCTCAGAGACTCAGAGACACAGAGACTCAGAGACGCAGAGTCATAGAGGCTCAGAGTCTCAGAGACCCAGAGACTCAGAGACGCAGAGGCACAGAGGCTCAGTATCTCAGAGACTCAGCGACACGGAGACTCAGAGACACAGATGCTCAGGGCACAGAGAATCAGAGACTCAGAGACGCAGAGACACAGAGGCTCAGAGACTCAGAGACACAGAGCCCAGAGACACAGAGACCCAGAGACCCGGAAACACAGAGACAGAGAAACCCAGAGACACAGAGACTCAGAGACTCAGAGACATAGAGGCTCAGAGGCTCAGAGACCCAGAGACACAGAGACTCAGAGACTCAGAGACTCAGAGACATCAAGGCTCAGAGGCTCAGAGACCCAGAGACTCAGGGACGCAGAGACACAGTGGTTCAGTGTCTCAGAGACTCAGCGACACGGAGACTCAGAGACACAGATGCTCAGAGCTCAGAGAATCAGAGACTCAGAGACACAGAGACACAGAGGCTCAGAGACTCAGAGACACAGAGACTCAGCGACGCAGAGTCATAGAGGCTCAGAGGCTCAGAGACCCAGAGACTCAGAGACGCAGAGACACAGAGGCTCAGAGACTAAGAGACACAGAGACTCAGAGACGCAGAGGCACAGAGGCTCAGAGATGCAGAGACACAGAGACCCAGAGACCCAGAGACACAGAGACTCAGAGACACCGAGACACAGAGACCCAGAGACACAGAGACTCAGAGATTTAGAGACGCAGAGACACAGAGGCTCAGAGATGCAGAGACCCAGACACACAGAGACGCAGGAACACAGAGACGCAGAGACACAGAGGCTCAGAGACTCAGAGACACAGAGACCCAGAGACACAGAGACTGAGAGACACAGACACCCAGAGACACTGAGATTCATTGACTCAGAGACACAGAGGCTCAGAGACTCAGAGACATAGAGGCTCAGGGACCCAGAGACTCAGAGACGCAGAGACACAGCGGCTCCGAGACTCACCGACACAGAGACTCAGAAACACAGAGACACAGAGACCCAGAGACACAGAGACTCACAGACCCAGAGACCCAGAGACTCAGAGACACAGTGACTCAGAAACTCAGAGATGCTGAGACGCAGAGGCTCAGAGACGCAGACACACAGAGGCTCAGAGACGCAGGGACACAGAGACTCAGAGACACCGAGACACAGAGACCCAGAGACACAGAGACTCAGAGATTTAGAGACACAGAGACACAGAGGCTCAGAGATGCAGAGACCCAGAGACACAGAGACGCAGGAACACAGAGACGCAGAGACACAGAGGCTCAGAGACTCAGAGACACAGAGACTCAGAGACGCAGAGTCATAGAGGCTCAGAGTCTCAGAGACCCAGAGACTCAGAGACGCAGAGGCACAGAGGCTCAGTATCTCAGAGACTCAGCGACACGGAGACTCTGAGACACAGATGCTCAGGGCACAGAGAATCAGAGACTCAGAGACGCAGAGACACAGAGGCTCAGAGACTCAGAGACACAGAGCCCAGAGACACAGAGACCCAGAGACACAGAGACTCATAGACTCAGAGACGCAGAGACACAGAGGCTCAGAGACGCAGAGACACAGAGCCCCAGAGACCCAGAAACACAGAGACAGAGAAACCCAGAGACACAGAGACTCAGAGACTCAGAGACATTGAGGCTCAGAGGCTCAGGAACCCAGAGACTCAGAGACGCAGAGACACAGAGGCTCAGACACTCAGGGACACAGAGACCCAGAGACACAGAGGCCCAGAGACACAGAGACTCAGAAACACAGAGACTCAGAGATTTAGAGACGCAGAGACACAGAGGCACAGACATGCAGAGACCCAGAGACACAGAGACGCAGGAACACAGAGACGCAGAGGCACAGAGGCTCAGAGACTCAGAGACACAGAGACTCAGAGACGCAGAGTCATAGAGGCTCAGAGTCTCAGAGACCCAGAGACTCAGAGACGCAGAGGCACAGAGGCTCAGTATCTCAGAGACTCAGCGACACGGAGACTCAGAGACACAGATGCTCAGGGCACAGAGAATCAGAGACTCAGAGACGCAGAGACACAGAGGCTCAGAGACTCAGAGACACAGAGCCCAGAGACACAGAGACCCAGAGACCCGGAAACACAGAGACAGAGAAACCCAGAGACACAGAGACTCAGAGACTCAGAGACATAGAGGCTCAGAGGCTCAGAGACCCAGAGACACAGAGACTCAGAGACTCAGAGACTCAGAGACATCAAGGCTCAGAGGCTCAGAGACCCAGAGACTCAGGGACGCAGAGACTCAGTGGCTCAGTGTCTCAGAGACTCAGCGACACGGAGACTCAGAGACACAGATGCTCAGAGCTCAGAGAATCAGAGACTCAGAGACACAGAGACACAGAGGCTCAGAGACTCAGAGACACAGAGACTCAGCGACGCAGAGTCATAGAGGCTCAGAGGCTCAGAGACCCAGAGACTCAGAGACGCAGAGACACAGAGGCTCAGAGACTAAGAGACACAGAGACTCAGAGACGCAGAGGCACAGAGGCTCAGAGATGCAGAGACACAGAGACCCAGAGACACAGAGACTCAGAGACACCGAGACACAGAGACCCAGAGACACAGAGACTCAGAGATTTAGAGACGCAGAGACACAGAGGCTCAGAGATGCAGAGACCCAGACACACAGAGACGCAGGAACACAGAGACGCAGAGACACAGAGGCTCAGAGACTCAGAGACACAGAGACCCAGAGACACAGAGACTGAGAGACACAGACACCCAGAGACACTGAGATTCATTGACTCAGAGACACAGAGGCTCAGAGACTCAGAGACATAGAGGCTCAGGGACCCAGAGACTCAGAGACGCAGAGACACAGAGGCTCCGAGACTCACCGACACAGAGACTCAGAAACACAGAGACACAGAGACCCAGAGACACAGAGACTCAAAGACCCAGAGACCCAGAGACTCAGAGACACAGTGACTCAGAAACTCAGAGATGCTGAGACGCAGAGGCTCAGAGACGCAGACACACAGAGGCTCAGAGACGCAGGGACACAGAGACCCAGAGACATAGAGACTCAGAGACACAGAGAGAGAGAGACTCAGAGACACAGAGGCTCAGAGACTCAGAGACCCAGAGACTCAGAGACGCAGAGACACAGTGGCTCAGAGACTCAGAGACTCAGCAACACGGAGACTCAGAGACACAGATGCTCAGAGACTCAGAGACTCAGAGACGCAGAGACACAGAGGCTCAGAGTCACAGAGGCCCTGAGACACAGATACTCAGAGACACAGGGACACAGAGTCTCATAGAGTTACAGACACCGAGACACAGATGCTCAGAGACTCAGAGACACTGAGACTCAGAGACTCAGAGACGCAGAGACACAGAGGCTCAGAGACTCAGAGACACAGAGACTCAGTGACTCAGAGACACAGAGACTCAGAGACATAGAGGCTCAGACGCTCAGAGACCCAGAGACTCAGAGACGCAGAGACACAGAGGCTCAGTGACTCAGAGACTCAGCGACACAGAGACTCAGAGACATAGAGGCTCAGAGGCTCAGAGACCCAGAGACACAGAGACTCAGAAACACAGAGACGCAGAGACACAGAGGCTCAGAGACTCAGAGACACAGAGGCTCAGAGACTCAGAGACATAGAGGCTCAGAGACCCAGAGACACAGAGACTCAGAGACTCAGAGACATCAAGGCTCAGAGGCTCAGAGACCCAAAGACTCAGAGACGCAGAGACACAGTGGCTCAGTGTCTCAGAGACTCAGCGACACGGAGACTCAGAGACACAGATGCTCAGAGCTCAGAGAATCAGAGACTCAGAGACACAGAGACACAGAGGCTCAGAGACTCAGAGACACAGAGACTCAGTGACGCAGAGTCATAGAGGCTCAGAGGCTCAGAGACCCAGAGACTCAGAGACGCAGAGACACAGAGGCACAGAGACTAAGAGACACAGAGACTCAGAGACGCAGAGGCACAGAGGCTCAGAGATGCAGAGACACAGAGACCCAGAGACACAGAGACTCAGAGACACCGAGACACAGAGACACAGAGACTCAGAGATTTAGAGACGCAGAGACACAGAGGCTCAGAGATGCAGAGACCCAGAGACACAGAGATGCAGGAACACAGAGACGCAGAGACACAGAGGTTCAGAGACTCAGAGAAGCAGAGACACAGAGGCTCAGAGACTCAGAGACACAGAGACCCAGAAACACAGAGACAGAGAAACCCAGAGACACAGAGACTCAGAGACTCAGAGACATTGAGGCTCAGAGGCTCAGGAACCCAGAGACTCAGAGACACAGAGGCTCAGACACTCAGGGACACAGAGACCCAGAGACATAGAGGCCCAGAGACACAGAGACTCAGAAACACAGAGACGCAGAAACACAGAGACTCAGAGACACAGAGACTCAGAGACTCAGAGACATAGAAGCTCAGTGGCTCAGAGACCCAGAGACGCAGAGACGCAGAGACACAGAGGCTCAGATACTCAGAGACGCAGAGATGCAGTGACACAGAGGCTCAGAGACGCAGAGACACAGAGACGCAGAGACTCAGAGACACAGAGACCCAGAGACACCGAGACTGAGAGGCACAGACACCCAGAGAGACTGAGATTCATAGACTCAGAGACATAGAGGCTCAGAGACTCAGAGACTCAGAGACATAGAGGCTCAGAGGCTCAGGGACCCAGAGACTCAGAGACGCAGAGACACAGAGGCTCCGAGACTCACCGACACAGAGACTCAGAAACACAGAGACACAGAGACCCAGAGACACAGAGACTCACAGACCCAGAGACCCAGAGACTCAGAGACACAGTGACTCAGAAACTCAGAGATGCTGAGACGCAGAGGCTCAGAGACGCAGACACACAGAGGCTCAGAGACGCAGGGACACAGAGACCCAGAGACTCAGAGACACAGAGACCCAGAGACATAGAGACTCAGAGACACAGAGACAGAGAGACTCAGAGACACAGAGGCTCAGAGACTCAGAGACCCAGAGACTCAGAGACGCAGAGACACAGTGGCTCAGAGATGCAGAGACACAGAGACTCAGAGACTCAGAGACCCAGAGACTCAGAGACGCAGAGGCTCAGATACTCAGAGACGCAGAGTCACAGAGGCTGAGAGACTCAGAGACTGAGATTCAATGGGGCGCAGAGACACAGAGACTCAGAGACTCAGAGACCCAGAGACACAGAGACATCGAGACTCAGAGACACAGAGACTCATAGACTCAGAGACTCAGAGACCCAGACACATAGAGGCTCAGTGGCTCAGAGACCCAGAGACTCAGAGACGCAGAGACACAGAGAAAAAGAGACTCAGAGACTCAGAGACACAGAGACATCGAGACTCAGAGACACAGAGACTCATAGACTCAGAGACTCAGAGACCCAGACACATAGAGGCTCAGTGGCTCAGAGACCCAGAGACTCAGAGACGCAGAGACAGAGTGGCTCCGAGACTCAGAGACACAGAGACCCAGAAACACAGAGACGCAGTGACTCAGAAACTCAGAGATGCTGAGACGCAGAGGCTCAGGGACGCAGACACACAGAGGCTCAGAGACGCAGGGACACAGAGACCCAGAGACTCAGAGACCCAGACACATAGAGGCTCAGTGGCTCAGAGACCCAGAGACTCAGAGACACAGAGACCCAGAGACATAGAGGCTCAGAGACACAGAGACATAGAGACTCAGAGACAGATGCTCAGAGACTCAGAGACGCAGAGACACAGTGGCTCAGAGACTTAGAGACTCAGCGACACGGAGACTCAGAGACACAGATGCTCAAAGGCTCAGAGACTCAGAGACGCAGAGACACAGAGGCTCAGAGACTCAGAGACACAGAGACTCAGTGACTCAGAGACACAGAGACTCAGAGACTCAGAGACATAGAGGCTCAGACGCTCAGAGACCCAGAGACTCAGAGACGCAGAGACACAGAGGCTCAGTGACTCAGAGACTCAGCGACACAGAGACTCAGAGACATAGAGGCTCAGAGGCTCAGAGACCCAGAGACACAGAGACTCAGAAACACAGAGACGCAGAGACACAGAGGCTCAGAGACTCAGAGACACAGAGGCTCAGATACTCAGAGACATAGAGGCTCAGAGGCTCAGAGACCCAGAGACACAGAGACTCAGAGACTCAGAGACTCAGAGACATCAAGGCTCAGAGGCTCAGAGACCCAGAGACTCAGAGACGCAAAGACACAGTGGCTCAGTGTCTCAGAGACTCAGCGACACGGAGACTCAGAGACACAGATGCTCAGAGCTCAGAGAATCAGAGACTCAGAGACACAGAGGCTCAGAGACTCAGAGACACAGAGACTCAGCGACGCAGAGTCATAGAGGCTCAGAGGCTCAGAGACCCAGAGACTCAGAGACGCAGAGACACAGAGGCTCAGAGACGCAGAGACACAGAGCCCCAGAGACCCAGAAACACAGAGACAGAGAAACCCAGAGACACAGAGACTCAGAGACTCAGAGACATTGAGGCTCAGAGGCTCAGGAACCCAGAGACTCAGAGACGCAGAGGCTCAGACACTCAGGGACTCAGAGACCCAGAGACACAGAGGCCCAGAGACACAGAGACTCAGAAACACAGAGACGCAGAAACACAGAGGCTCAGAGACACAGAGACTCAGAGACGCTGAGACACAGAGGCTCAGAGACTCAGAGACACAGAGACTCAGAGACTCAGGGTATAGAGGCTCAGAGGCTCAGAGATGCAGAGACACAGAGACCCAGAGACACAGAGACACCGAGACACAGAGGCCCAGAGACACAGAGACTCAGAGATTTAGAGACGCAGAGACACAGAGGCTCAGAGATGCAGAGACCCAGAGACACAGAGACGCAGGAACACAGAGACGCAGAGGCACAGAGGCTCAGAGACTCAGAGACACAGAGACTCAGAGACGCAGAGTCATAGAGGCTCAGAGTCTCAGAGACCCAGAGACTCAGAGACGCAGAGGCACAGAGGCTCAGTATCTCAGAGACTCAGCGACACGGAGACTCAGAGACACAGATGCTCAGGGCACAGAGAATCAGAGACTCAGAGACGCAGAGACACAGAGGCTCAGAGACTCAGAGACACAGAGCCCAGAGACACAGAGACCCAGAGACCCAGAAACACAGAGACAGAGAAACCCAGAGACACAGAGACTCAGAGACTCAGAGACATTGAGGCTCAGAGGCTCAGGAACCCAGAGACTCAGAGACGCAGAGACACAGAGGCTCAGACACTCAGGGACACAGAGACCCAGAGACACAGAGGCCCAGAGACACAGAGGCTCAGAAACACAGAGACGCAGAGACACAGAGGCTCAGAGACTCGGAGACACAGAGACTCAGAGACTCAGAGACATCAAGGCTCAGAGGCTCAGCGACCCAGAGACACAGAGACGCAGAGACACAGAGGCTCAGAGATGCAGAGACACAGAGACTCAGAGACGCAGAGTCATAGAGGTTCAGAGACTCAGAGACTCAGAGACATCGAGGCTCAGAGGCTCAGAGACCCAGAGACTCAGAGTCGCAGAGACACAGAGGCTCAGATACTCAGAGACTCAGAGACGCAGAGACACAGAGACTCAGAGACTCAGAGGCACAGAGACTCAGAGAATCAGAGACTCAGAGGCTCAGATACTCAGAGACGCAGAGGCACAGAGGCTCAGAGGATCAGAGACACAGAGACTCAGAGACTCAGAGACATCTAGGCTCAGAGGCTCAGAGACTCAGAGACTCAGAGACGCAGAGACACAGAGGCTCAGAGTCACAGAGGCCCTGAGACACAGATGCTCAGAGCTCAGAGAATCAGAGACTCAGAGACACAGAGGCTGAGAGACTCAGAGACACAGAGACTCAGTGACGCAGAGTCATAGAGGCTCAGAGGCTCAGAGACCCAGAGACTCAGAGACGCAGAGACACAGAGGCACTGAGACTAAAAGCCACAGAGACTCAGAGACGCAGAGGCACAGAGGCTCAGAGATGCAGAGACACAGAGACCCAGAGACACAGAGACTCAGAGACACCGAGACACAGAGACCCAGAGACACAGAGACTCAGAGACCCAGAGACTCAGAGACACAGTGGCTCAGAAACTCAGAGATGCTGAGACGCAGAGGCTCAGAGACGCAGACACACAGAGGCTCAGAGACGCAGGGACACAGAGACCCAGAGACTCAGAGACACAGAGACCCAGAGACATAGAGACTCAGAGACACAGAGACAGAGAGACTCAGAGACACAGAGGCTCAGAGACTCAGAGACCCAGAGACTCAGAGACGCAGAGACACAGTGGCTCAGAGATGCAGAGACACAGAGACTCAGAGACGCAGAGTCATAGAGGCTCAGAGGCTCAGAGACCCAGAGACTCAGACACGCAGAGACACAGAGACACAGAGGCTCAGAGACTCAGAGACGCAGAGACACAGAGACTCAGAGACTCAGAGACACAGAGACTCAGAGACTCAGAGACACAGAGGCTCAGATACTCAGAGATGCAGAGTCACAGAGGCTGAGAGACTCAGAGACTGAGATTCAAAGGGGCGCAGAGACACAGAGACTCAGAGACTCAGAGACCCAGAGACACAGAGACATCGAGACTCAGAGAAACAGAGACTCATAGACTCAGAGACTCAGAGACCCAGACACATAGAGGCTCAGTGGCTCAGAGACCCAGAGACTCAGAGACGCAGAGACACAGAGAAAAAGAGACTCAGAGACTCAGAGACACAGAGACACAGAGACATCGAGACTCAGAGACACAGAGACTCATAGACTCAGAGACTCAGAGACCCAGACACATAGAGGCTCAGTGGCTCAGAGACCCAGAGACTCAGAGACGCAGAGACAGAGTGGCTCCGAGACTCAGAGACACAGAGACCCAGAAACACAGAGACACAGTGACTCAGAAACTCAGAGATGCTGAGACGCAGAGGCTCAGAGACGCAGACACACAGAGGCTCAGATACGCAGGGACACAGAGACCCAGAGACTCAGAGACCCAGACACATAGAGGCTCAGTGGCTCAGAGACCCAGAGACCCAGAGACACAGAGACGCAGAGACACAGAGGCTCAGAGATGCAGAGACACAGAGACTCAGAGACGCAGAGTCATAGAGGTTCAGAGACTCAGAGACTCAGAGACATCGAGGCTCAGAGGCTCAGAGACCCAGAGACTCAGAGTCGCAGAGACACAGAGGCTCAGATACTCAGAGACTCAGAGACGCAGAGACACAGAGACTCAGAGACTCAGAGGCACAGAGACTCAGAGAATCAGAGACTCAGAGGCTCAGATACTCAGAGACGCAGAGGCACAGAGGCTCAGAGGATCAGAGACACAGAGACTCAGAGACTCAGAGACATCTAGGCTCAGAGGCTCAGAGACTCAGAGACTCAGAGACGCAGAGACACAGAGGCTCAGAGTCACAGAGGCCCTGAGACACAGATGCTCAGAGCTCAGAGAATCAGAGACTCAGAGACACAGAGGCTCAGAGACTCAGAGACACAGAGACTCAGTGACGCAGAGTCATAGAGGCTCAGAGGCTCAGAGACCCAGAGACTCAGAGACGCAGAGACACAGAGGCACTGAGACTAAAAGCCACAGAGACTCAGAGACGCAGAGGCACAGAGGCTCAGAGATGCAGAGACACAGAGACCCAGAGACACAGAGACTCAGAGACACCGAGACACAGAGACCCAGAGACACAGAGACTCAGAGACCCAGAGACTCAGAGACACAGTGGCTCAGAAACTCAGAGATGCTGAGACGCAGAGGCTCAGAGACGCAGACACACAGAGGCTCAGAGACGCAGGGACACAGAGACCCAGAGACTCAGAGACACAGAGACCCAGAGACATAGAGACTCAGAGACACAGAGACAGAGAGACTCAGAGACACAGAGGCTCAGAGACTCAGAGACCCAGAGACTCAGAGACGCAGAGACACAGTGGCTCAGAGATGCAGAGACACAGAGACTCAGAGACGCAGAGTCATAGAGGCTCAGAGGCTCAGAGACCCAGAGACTCAGACACGCAGAGACACAGAGACACAGAGGCTCAGAGACTCAGAGACGCAGAGACACAGAGACTCAGAGACTCAGAGACACAGAGACTCAGAGACTCAGAGACACAGAGGCTCAGATACTCAGAGATGCAGAGTCACAGAGGCTGAGAGACTCAGAGACTGAGATTCAAAGGGGCGCAGAGACACAGAGACTCAGAGACTCAGAGACCCAGAGACACAGAGACATCGAGACTCAGAGACACAGAGACTCATAGACTCAGAGACTCAGAGACCCAGACACATAGAGGCTCAGTGGCTCAGAGACCCAGAGACTCAGAGACGCAGAGACACAGAGAAAAAGAGACTCAGAGACTCAGAGACACAGAGACACAGAGACATCGAGACTCAGAGACACAGAGACTCATAGACTCAGAGACTCAGAGACCCAGACACATAGAGGCTCAGTGGCTCAGAGACCCAGAGACTCAGAGACGCAGAGACAGAGTGGCTCCGAGACTCAGAGACACAGAGACCCAGAAACACAGAGACACAGTGACTCAGAAACTCAGAGATGCTGAGACGCAGAGGCTCAGAGACGCAGACACACAGAGGCTCAGATACGCAGGGACACAGAGACCCAGAGACTCAGAGACCCAGACACATAGAGGCTCAGTGGCTCAGAGACCCAGAGACTCAGAGACACAGAGACCCAGAGACATAGAGGCTCAGAGACACAGAGACATAGAGACTCAGAGACGCAGAGACACAGTGGCTCAGAGACTTAGAGACTCAGCGACACGGAGACTCAGAGACACAGATGTTCAGAGGCTCAGAGTCTCAGAGACGCAGAGGCACAGAGGCTCAGAGATGCAGAGACACAGAGACCCAGAGACACAGAGACTCAGAGACACCGAGACACAGAGACCCAGAGACACAGAAGACTCAGAGATTTAGAGACGCAGAGACACAGAGGCTCAGAGATGCAGAGACCCAGAGACACCGAGACGCAGGAACACAGAGACGCAGAGACACAGAGACTCAGCGGCACGGAGACTCAGAGACGCAGAGTCATAGAGGCTCAGAGTCTCAGAGACCCTGAGACTCAGAGACGCAGAGGCACAGAGGCTCAGTATCTCAGAGACTCAGCGACACGGAGACTCAGAGACACAGATGCTCAGGGCACAGAGAATCAGAGACTCAGAGACGCAGAGACACAGAGGCTCAGAGACTCAGAGACACAGAGCCCAGAGACACAGAGACCCAGATACACAGAGACTCATAGACTCAGAGACGCAGAGACACAGAGGCTCAGAGACGCAGAGACACAGAGCCCCAGAGACCCAGAAACACAGAGACAGAGAAACCCAGAGACACAGAGACTCAGAGACTCAGAGACATTGAGGCTCAGAGGCTCAGGAACCCAGAGACTCAGAGACACAGAGGCTCAGACACTCAGGGACACAGAGACCCAGAGACACAGAGGCCCAGAGACACAGAGACTCAGAAACACAGAGACGCAGAGACGCAGAAACACAGAGGCTCAGAGACACAGAGACTCAGAGACGCTGAGACACAGAGGCTCAGAGACTCAGAGACACAGAGACTCAGAGACTCAGGGTATAGAGGCTCAGAGGCTCAGAGATGCAGAGACACAGAGACCCAGAGACACAGAGATTTAGAGACGCAGAGACACAGAGGCTCAGAGATGCAGAGACCCAGAGACACAGAGACGCAGGAACACAGAGACGCAGAGGCACAGAGGCTCAGAGACTCAGAGACACAGAGACTCAGAGACGCAGAGTCATAGAGGCTCAGTGTCTCAGAGACCCAGAGACTCAGAGACGCAGAGGCACAGAGGCTCAGTATCTCAGAGACTCAGCGACACGGAGACTCAGAGACACAGATGCTCAGGGCACAGAGAATCAGAGACTCAGAGACGCAGAGACACAGAGGCTCAGAGACTCAGAGACACAGAGCCCAGAGACACAGAGACCCAGAAACACAGAGACAGAGAAACCCAGAGACACAGAGACTCAGAGACTCAGAGACATTGAGGCTCAGAGGCTCAGGAACCCACAGACTCAGAGACGCAGAGACACAGAGGCTCAGACACTCAGGGACACAGAGACCCAGAGACACAGAGGCCCAGAGACACAGAGGCTCAGAAACACAGAGACGCAGAGACACAGAGGCTCAGAGACTCGGAGACACAGAGACTCAGAGACTCAGAGACATCAAGGCTCAGAGGCTCAGCGACCCAGAGACACAGAGACGCAGAGACACAGAGGCTCAGAGATGCAGAGACACAGAGACTCAGAGACGCAGAGTCATAGAGGCTCAGAGACTCAGAGACTCAGAGACATCGAGGCTCAGAGGCTCAGAGACCCAGAGACTCAGAGACGCAGAGACACAGAGGCTCAGAGACTCAGAGACTCAGAGACACAGAGGCTCAGAGACTCAGAGACATAGAGGCTCAGGGACCCAGAGACTCAGAGACGCAGAGACACAGAGGCTCCGAGACTCACCGACACAGAGACTCAGAAACACAGAGACACAGAGACCCAGAGACACAGAGACTCACAGACCCAGAGACCCAGAGACTCAGAGACACAGTGACTCAGAAACTCAGAGATGCTGAGACGCAGAGGCTCAGAGACGCAGACACACAGAGGCTCAGAGACGCAGGGACACAGAGACCCAGAGACTCAGAGACACAGAGACCCAGAGACATAGAGACTCAGAGACAGAGAGACTCAGAGACACAGAGGCTCTGAGACTCAGACACCCAGAGACTCAGAGACGCAGAGACACAGTGGCTCAGAGACTCAGAGACTCAGCGACACGGAGACTCAGAGACACAGATGCTCAGAGACTCAGAGACTCAGAGACGCAGAGACACAGAGGCTCAGAGTCACAGAGGCCCTGAGACACAGATGCTCAGAGCTCAGAGAATCAGAGACTCAGAGACACAGAGACACAGAGGCTCAGAGACTCAGAGACACAGAGACTCAGTGACGCAGAGTCATAGAGGCTCAGAGGCTCAGAGACCCAGAGACTCAGAGACGCAGAGACACAGAGGCACAGAGACTAAGAGCCACAGAGTCTCAGAGACGCAGAGGCACAGAGGCTCAGAGATGCAGAGACACAGAGACCCAGAGACACAGAGACTCAGAGACACCGAGACACAGAGACCCAGAGACACAGAGACTCAGAGATTTAGAGACGCAGAGACACAGAGGCTCAGAGACTCAGAGACTCAGAGACACAGAGGCTCAGAGACTCAGAGACATAGAGGCTCAGGGACCCAGAGACTCAGAGACGCAGAGACACAGAGGCTCCGAGACTCACCGACACAGAGACTCAGAAACACAGAGACACAGAGACCCAGAGACACAGAGACTCACAGACCCAGAGACCCAGAGACTCAGAGACACAGTGACTCAGAAACTCAGAGATGCTGAGACGCAGAGGCTCAGAGACGCAGACACACAGAGGCTCAGAGACGCAGGGACACAGAGACCCAGAGACTCAGAGACACAGAGACCCAGAGACATAGAGACTCAGAGACAGAGAGACTCAGAGACACAGAGGCTCTGAGACTCAGACACCCAGAGACTCAGAGACGCAGAGACACAGTGGCTCAGAGACTCAGAGACTCAGCGACACGGAGACTCAGAGACACAGATGCTCAGAGACTCAGAGACTCAGAGACGCAGAGACACAGAGGCTCAGAGTCACAGAGGCCCTGAGACACAGATGCTCAGAGCTCAGAGAATCAGAGACTCAGAGACACAGAGACACAGAGGCTCAGAGACTCAGAGACACAGAGACTCAGTGACGCAGAGTCATAGAGGCTCAGAGGCTCAGAGACCCAGAGACTCAGAGACGCAGAGACACAGAGGCACAGAGACTAAGAGCCACAGAGACTCAGAGACGCAGAGGCACAGAGGCTCAGAGATGCAGAGACACAGAGACCCAGAGACACAGAGACTCAGAGACACCGAGACACAGAGACCCAGAGACACAGAGACTCAGAGATTTAGAGACGCAGAGACACAGAGGCTCAGAGATGCAGAGACCCAGAGACACAGAGACGCAGGAACACAGAGACGCAGAGACACAGAGGTTCAGAGACTCAGAGACACAGAGACTTAGAGACGCAGAGTCATAGAGGCTCAGAGTCTCAGAGACCCAGAGACTCAGAGACGCAGATACACAGAGGCTCAGTATCTCAGAGACTCAGCGACACGGAGACTCAGAGACACAGATGCTCAGGGCACAGAGAATCAGAGACTCAGAGAAGCAGAGACACAGAGGCTCAGAGACTCAGAGACACAGAGACCCAGAAACACAGAGACAGAGAAACCCAGAGACACAGAGACTCAGAGACTCAGAGACATTGAGGCTCAGAGGCTCAGAACCCAGAGACTCAGAGACACAGAGGCTCAGACACTCAGGGACACAGAGACCCAGAGACATAGAGGCCCAGAGACAGAGAGACTCAGAAACACAGAGACGCAGAAACACAGAGACTCAGAGACACAGAGACTCAGAGACACAGAGACATAGAAGCTCAGTGGCTCAGAGACCCAGAGACTCAGAGACGCAGAGACACAGAGGCTCAGATACTCAGAGACGCAGAGATGCAGTGACACAGAGGCTCAGAGACGCAGAGACACAGAGACGCAGAGACTCAGAGACACAGAGACCCAGAGACACAGAGACTGAGAGACACAGACACCCAGAGAGACTGAGATTCATAGACTCAGAGACATAGAGGCTCAGAGACTCAGGGACCCAGAGACTCAGAGACGCAGAGACACAGAGGCTCCGAGACTCACCGACACAGAGACTCAGAAACACAGAGACACAGAGACCCAGAGACACAGAGACTCACAGACCCAGAGACCCAGAGACTCAGAGACACAGTGGCTCAGAAACTCAGAGATGCTGAGACGCAGAGGCTCAGAGACGCAGACACACAGAGGCTCAGACACGCAGGGACACAGAGACCCAGAGACTCAGAGACACAGAGACCCAGAGACATAGAGACTCAGAGACACAGAGGCTCAGAGACTCAGAGACCCAGAGACTCAGAGACGCAGAGACACAGTGGCTCAGAGATGCAGAGACACAGAGACTCAGAGACGCAGAGTCATAGAGGCTCAGAGGCTCAGAGACCCAGAGACTCAGAGACGCAGAGACACAGAGACACAGAGGCTCAGATACTCAGAGACTCAGAGACGCAGAGACACAGAGACTCAGAGACTCAGAGACACAGAGACTCAGAGACTCAGAGACACAGAGGCTCAGATACTCAGAGATGCAGAGTCACAGAGGCTGAGAGACTCAGAGACTGAGATTCAAAGGGGCGCAGAGACACAGAGACTCAGAGACTCAGAGACCCAGAGACACAGAGACATCGAGACTGAGAGACACAGAGACTCATAGACTCAGAGACTCAGAGACCCAGACACATAGAGGCTCAGTGGCTCAGAGACCCAGAGACGCAGAGACACAGAGAAAAAGAGACTCAGAGACTCAGAGACACAGAGACACAGAGACATCGAGACTCAGAGACTCAGAGACTCAGAGACCCAGACACATAGAGGCTCAGTGGCTCAGAGACCCAGAGACTCAGAGACGCAGAGACACAGAGGATCAGAGACACAGAGACTCAGTGACTCAGAGACACAGAGACTCAGAGACTCAGAGACATAGAGGCTCAGACGCTCAGAGACCCAGAGACTCAGAGACGCAGAGACACAGAGGCTCAGTGACTCAGAGACTCAGCGACACAGAGACTCAGAGACATAGAGGCTCAGAGGCTCAGAGACCCAGAGACACAGAGACTCAGAATCACAGAGACGCAGAGACACAGAGGCTCAGAGACTCAGAGACACAGAGACTCAGATACTCAGAGACATAGAGGCTCAGAGGCTCAGAGACCCAGAGACACAGAGACTCAGGGACTCAGAGACTCAGAGACATCAAGGCTCAGAGGCTCTGAGACCCAGAGACTCAGAGACGCAGAGACACAGTGGCTCAGTGTCTCAGAGACTCAGCGACACGGAGACTCAGAGACACAGATGCTCAGAGACAGATGCTCAGAGACTCAGAGACGCAGAGACACAGTGGCTCAGAGACTTAGAGACTCAGCGACACGGAGACTCAGAGACACAGATGCTCAGAGGCTCAGAGACTCAGAGACGCAGAGACACAGAGGATCAGAGACACAGAGACTCAGTGACTCAGAGACACAGAGGCTCAGAGACTCAGAGACACAGAGACTCAGCGACGCAGAGTCATAGAGGCTCAGAGGCTCAGAGACCCAGAGACTCAGAGACTCAGTGACTCAGAGACACAGAGACTCAGAGACTCAGAGACATAGAGGCTCAGACGCTCAGAGACCCAGAGACTCAGAGACGCAGAGACACAGAGGCTCAGTGACTCAGAGACTCAGCGACACAGAGACTCAGAGACATAGAGGCTCAGAGGCTCAGAGACCCAGAGACACAGAGACTCAGAAACACAGAGACGCAGAGACACAGAGGCTCAGAGACACAGAGGCTCAGATACTCAGAGACATAGAGGCTCAGAGGCTCAGAGACCCAGAGACACAGAGACTCAGAGACATCAAGGCTCAGAGGCTCAGAGACCCAGAGACTCAGAGACGCAGAGACACAGTGGCTCAGTGTCTCAGAGACTCAGCGACACGGAGACTCAGAGACACAGATGCTCAGAGCTCAGAGAATCAGAGACTCAGAGACACAGAGACACAGAGGCTCAGAGACTCAGAGACACAGAGACTCAGCGACGCAGAGTCATAGAGGCTCAGAGGCTCAGAGACCCAGAGACTCAGAGACGCAGAGACACAGAGGCTCAGAGACTAAGAGACACAGAGACTCAGAGACGCAGAGGCACAGAGGCTCAGAGATGCAGAGACACAGAGACCCAGAGACACAGAGACTCAGAGACACCGAGACACAGAGACCCAGAGACACAGTGACTCAGAGATTTAGAGACGCAGAGACACAGAGGCTCAGAGATGCAGAGACCCAGAGACACAGAGACGCAGGAACACAGAGACACAGAGGCACAGAGGCTCAGAGACTCAGCGGCACGGAGACTCAGAGACGCAGAGTCATAGAGGCTCAGAGACTCAGAGACACAGAGCCCAGAGACACAGAGACCCAGAGACACAGAGACTCATAGACTCAGAGACCCAGAGACACAGAGACTCAGAGACATCAAGGCTCAGAGGCTCAGAGACCCAGAGACTCAGAGACGCAGAGACACAGTGGCTCAGTGTCTCAGAGACTCAGCGACACGGAGACTCAGAGACACAGATGCTCAGAGCTCAGAGAATCAGAGACTCAGAGACACAGAGACACAGAGGCTCAGAGACTCAGAGACACAGAGACTCAGCGACGCAGAGTCATAGAGGCTCAGAGGCTCAGAGACCCAGAGACTCAGAGACGCAGAGACACAGAGGCTCAGAGACTAAGAGACACAGAGACTCAGAGACGCAGAGGCACAGAGGCTCAGAGATGCAGAGACACAGAGACCCAGAGACACAGAGACTCAGAGACACCGAGACACAGAGACCCAGAGACACAGAGACTCAGAGATTTAGAGACGCAGAGACACAGAGGCTCAGAGATGCAGAGACCCAGAGACACAGAGACGCAGGAACACAGAGACGCAGAGGCACAGAGGCTCAGAGACTCAGCGGCACGGAGACTCAGAGACGCAGAGTCATAGAGGCTCAGAGACTCAGAGACACAGAGCCCAGAGACACAGAGACCCAGAGACACAGAGACTCATAGACTCAGAGACACAGAGGCTCAGAGACGCAGAGACACAGAGCCCCAGAGACCCAGAAACACAGAGACAGAGAAACCCAGAGACACAGAGACTCAGAGACATTGAGGCTCAGAGGCTCAGGAACCCAGAGACTCAGAGACACAGAGGCTCAGACACTCAGGGACACAGAGACCCAGAGACACAGAGGCCCAGAGACACAGAGACTCAGAAACACAGAGACGCAGAAACACAGAGGCTCAGAGACACAGAGACTCAGAGACGCTGAGACACAGAGGCTCAGAGACTCAGAGACACAGAGACTCAGAGACTCAGGGTATAGAGGCTCAGAGGCTCAGAGATGCAGAGACACAGAGACCCAGAGACACAGAGACTCAGAGACACCGAGACACAGAGACCCAGAGACACAGAGACTCAGAGATTTAGAGACGCAGAGACACAGAGGCTCAGAGATGCAGAGACCCAGAGACACAGAGACGCAGGAACACAGAGACGCAGAGGCACAGAGGCTCAGAGACTCAGAGACACAGAGACTCAGAGACGCAGAGACACAGATGCTCAGAGACTCAGAGACACAGAGACGCAGAGACACAGATGCTCAGAGTCACAGAGGCCCTGAGACACAGAGACTCAAAGACACAGGGACACAGAGTCTCATAGAGTTACAGACACCGAGACACAGATGCTCAGAGACTCAGAGACACTGAGACTCAGAGACTCAGAGACGCAGAGACACAGAGGCTCAGAGACTCAGAGACTCAGAGACACAGAGACTCAGTGACTCAGAGACACAGAGACTCAGAGACTCAGAGACATAGAGGCTCAGACGCTCAGAGACCCAGAGACTCAGAGACGCAGAGACACAGAGGCTCAGAGACTAAGAGACACAGAGACTCAGAGAAGCAGAGGCACAGAGGCTCAGAGATGCAGAGACACAGAGACCCAGAGACACAGAGACTCAGAGACACCGAGACACAGAGACCCAGAGACACAGAGACTCAGAGATTTAGAGACGCAGAGACACAGAGGCTCAGTGATGCAGAGACCCAGAGACACAGAGACGCAGGAACACAGAGACGCAGAGACACAGAGGCTCAGAGACTCAGAGACACAGAGACTCAGAGATGCAGAGTCATAGAGGCTCAGAGTCTCAGAGACCCAGAGACTCAGAGACGCAGAGACACAGAGACTCAGTATCTCAGAGACTCAGCGACACGGAGACTCAGAGACACAGATGCTCAGGGCGCAGAGAATCAGAGACTCAGAGACGCAGAGACACAGAGGCTCAGAGACTCAGAGACTCAGAGACACAGAGCCCAGAGACACAGAGACTCATAGACTCAGAGACGCAGAGACACAGAGGCTCAGAGACGCAGAGGCACAGAGCCCCAGAGACCCAGAAACACAGAGACAGAGAAACCCAGAGACACAGAGACTCAGAGACATTGAGGCTCAGAGGCTCAGGAACCCAGAGACTCAGAGACGCAGAGAGACAGAGGCTCAGACACTCAGCGACACAGAGAACCAGAGACATAGAGGCCCAGAGACACAGAGACTCAGAAACACAGAGACGCAGAAACACAGAGGCTCAGAGACACAGTGACTCAGAGACGCTGAGACACAGAGGCTCAGAGACTCAGAGACACAGAGACTCAGAGACCCAGAGACACAGAGAATCAGAGACTCAGAGACGCAGAGACACAGAGGCTCAGAGACTCAGAGTCCAGAGACCCAGAGACACAGAGGCCCAGAGACACAGAGGCTCAGAAACACAGAGACGCAGAGACACAGAGGCTCAGAGACTCAGAGACACAGAGACTCAGAGGCTCAGAGACATCAAGGCTCAGCGGCTCAGCGACCCAGAGACACAGAGACGCAGAGACACAGAGGCTCAGAGATGCAGAGACACAGAGACTCAGAGACGCAGAGTCATAGAGGCTGAGAGACTCAGAGACATCGAGGCTCAGAGGCTCAGAGACCCAGAGACTCAGAGAATCAGAGACACAGAGGCTCAGATACTCAGAGACGCAGAGGCACAGAGGCTCAGAGAATCAGAGACACAGAGACTCAGAGACTCTGAGACATCTAGGCTCAGAGGCGTGGAGACCCAGAGACTCAGAGACGCAGAGACACAGTGGCTCAGAGACTCAGAGACTCAGCGACACGGAGACTCAGAGACACAGATGCTCAGAGATTCAGAGACACAGAGACGCAGAGACAAAGAGGCTCAGAGTCACAGAGGCCCTGAGACACAGAGACTCAGAGACACAGGGACACAGAGTCTCAGAGAGTTACAGACACCGAGACACAGATGCTCAGAGACTCAGAGACACTGAGACTCAGAGACGCAGAGACACAGAGGCTCAGAGACTCAGAGACACAGAGACTCAGTGACTCAGAGACACAGAGACTCAGAGACATAGAGGCTCAGACGCTCAGAGACCCAGAGACACAGAGACACAGAGGCTCAGTGACTCAGAGACTCAGCGACACAGAGACTCAGAGACATAGAGGCTCAGAGGCTCAGAGACCCAGAGACACAGAGACTCAGAAACACAGAGACGCAGAGACACAGAGGCTCAGAGACTCAGAGACACAGAGGCTCAGATACTCAGAGACATAGAGGCTCAGAGGCTCAGAGACCCAGAGACACAGAGACTCAGAGACTCAGAGACTCAGAGACTCAGAGACATCAAGGCTCAGAGGCTCAGAGACCCAGAGACTCAGAGACGCAAAGGCACAGTGGCTCAGTGTCTCAGAGACTCAGCGACACGGAGACTCAGAGACACAGATGCTCAGAGCTCAGGGAATCAGAGACTCAGAGACACAGAGACACAGAGGCTCAGAGACTCAGAGACTCAGCGACGCAGAGTCATAGAGGCTCAGAGGCTCAGAGACCCAGAGACTCAGAGACGCAGAGACACAGAGGCTCAGAGACTCAGAGACACAGAGCCCAGAGACACAGTGGCTCAGTGTCTCAGAGACTCAGCGACACGGAGACTCAGAGACACAGATGCTCAGAGCTCAGAGAATCAGAGACTCAGAGACACAGAGACACAGAGGCTCAGAGACTCAGAGACACAGAGGCTCAGATACTCAGAAACATAGAGGCTCAGAGGCTCAGAGACCCAGAGACACAGAGACTCAGAGACTCAGAGACATCAAGGCTCAGAGGCTCAGAGACCCAGAGACTCAGAGACGCAGAGACACAGTGGCTCAGTGTCTCAGAGACTCAGCGACACGGAGACTCAGAGACACAGATGCTCAGAGCTCAGAGAATCAGAGACTCAGAGACACAGAGACACAGAGGCTCAGAGACTCAGAGACACATTGACTCAGCGACGCAGAGTCATAGAGGCTCAGAGACCCAGAGACTCAGAGACGCAGAGACACAGAGGCTCAGAGACCCAGAGACACAGAGACTCAGAGACACCGAGACACAGAGACCCAGAGACACAGATACTCAGAGATTTAGAGACGCAGAGGCACAGAGGCTCAGAGACTCAGAGACTCATAGACTCAGAGACTCAGAGACCCAGACACATAGAGGCTCAGTGGCTCAGAGACCCAGAGACTCAGAGACGCAGAGACACAGTGGCTCAGAGACTCAGAGACTCAGCGACACGGAGACTCAGAGACACAGAGACACAGAGGCTCAGATACTCAGAGACTCAGAGACGCAGAGGCACAGAGGCTCAGAGACTCAGAGACACAGAGACTCAGAGACTCAGGGTATAGAGGCTCAGAGGCTCAGAGATGCAGAGACACAGAGACCCAGAGACACAGAGACTCAGAGATTTAGAGACGCAGAGACACAGAGGCTCAGAGATGCAGAGACCCAGAGACACAGAGACGCAGGAACACAGAGACGCAGAGACACAGAGCCCCAGTGACCCAGAAACACAGAGACAGAGAAACCCAGAGACACAGAGACTCAGAGACACAGATACTCAGAGACTCAGAGACACAGAGGCTCAGATACTCAGAGACGCAGAGTCACAGAGGCTGAGAGAATCAGAGACTGAGATTCAAAGGGGCGCAGAGACACAGAGACTCAGAGACTCAGAGACCCAGAGACACAGAGACATCGAGACTCAGAGACACAGAGACTCATAGACTCAGAGACTCAGAGACCCAGACACATAGAAGCTCAGTGGCTCAGAGACCCAGAGACTCAGAGACGCAGAGACACAGAGAAAAAGAGACTCAGAGACTCAGAGACACAGAGACACAGAGACATCGAGACTCAGAGACACAGAGACTCATAGACTCAGAGACTCAGAGACCCAGACACATAGAGGCTCAGTGGCTCAGAGACCCAGAGACTCAGAGACGCAGAGACACAGTGGCTCAGAGACTCAGAGACTCAGCGACACGGAGACTCAGAGACACAGAGACACAGAGGCTCAGATACTTAGAGACTCAGAGACGCAGAGGCACAGAGGCTCAGAGACTCAGAGACACAGAGACTCAGAGACTCAGGGTATAGAGGCTCAGAGGCTCAGAGATGCAGAGACACAGAGACCCAGAGACACAGAGACTCAGAGACACCGAGACACAGAGACCCAGAGACACAGAGACTCAGAGATTTAGAGACGCAGAGACACAGAGACTCAGTATCTCAGAGACTCAGCGACACGGAGACTCAGAGACACAGATGCTCAGGGCACACAGAATCAGAGACTCAGAGACGCAGAGACACAGAGGCTCAGAGACTCAGAGACACAGAGCCCAGAGACACAGAGACCCAGAGACACAGAGACTCATAGACTCAGAGACGCAGAGACACAGAGGCTCAGAGACGCAGAGACTCAGCGACACGGAGACTCAGAGACACAGATGCTCAGAGACTCAGAGACACAGAGACGCAGAGACACAGAGGCTCAGAGTCACAGAGGCCCTGAGACACAGAGACTCAGAGACACAGGGACACAGAGTCTCATAGAGTTACAGACACCGAGACACGGATGCTCACAGACTCAGAGACACTGAGACTCAGAGACTCAGAGACGCAGAGACACAGAGGCTCAGAGACTCAGAGACTCAGAGACACAGAGACTCAGTGACTCAGAGACACAGAGACTCAGAGACTCAGAGACATAGAGGCTCAGACGCTCAGAGACCCAGAGACTCAGAGACGCAGAGACACAGAGGCTCAGAGACTAAGAGACACAGAGACTCAGAGAAGCAGAGGCACAGAGGCTCAGAGATGCAGAGACACAGAGACCCAGAGACACAGAGACTCAGAGATTTAGAGACGCAGAGACACAGAGGCTCAGTGATGCAGAGACCCAGAGACACAGAGACGCAGGAACACAGAGACGCAGAGACACAGGGGCTCAGAGACTCAGAGACACAGAGACTCAGAGATGCAGAGTCATAGAGGCTCAGAGTCTCAGAGACCCAGAGACTCAGAGACGCAGAGACACAGAGACTCAGTATCTCAGAGACTCAGCGACACGGAGACTCAGAGACACAGATGCTCACGGCGCAGAGAATCAGAGACTCAGAGACGCAGAGACACAGAGGCTCAGAGACTCAGAGACTCAGAGACACAGAGCCCAGAGACACAGAGACCCAGAGACACAGAGACTCATAGACTCAGAGACGCAGAGACACAGAGGCTCAGAGACGCAGAGGCACAGAGCCCCAGAGACCCAGAAACACAGAGACAGAGAAACCCAGAGACACAGAGACTTAGAGACTCAGAGACATTGAGGCTCAGAGGCTCAGGAACCCAGAGACTCAGAGACGCAGAGACACAGAGGCTCAGACACTCAGGGACACAGAGAACCAGAGACATAGAGGCCCAGAGACACAGCGACTCAGAAACACAGAGACGCAGAAACACAGAGGCTCAGAGACACAGTGACTCAGAGACGCTGAGACACAGAGGCTCAGAGACTCAGAGACACAGAGGCACAGAGGCTCAGAGAATCAGAGACACAGAGACTCAGAGACATCTAGGCTCAGAGGCTCAGAGACCCAGAGACTCAGAGACGCAGAGACACAGTGGCTCAGAGACTCAGAGACTCAGCGACACGGAGACTCAGAGACACATTTGCTCAGAGACTCAGAGACACAGAGACGCAGAGACAAAGAGGCTCAGAGTCACAGAGGCCCTGAGACACAGAGACTCAGAGACACAGGGACACAGAGTCTCAGAGAGTTACAGACACCGAGACACAGATGCTCAGAGACTCAGAGACACTGAGACTCAGAGACTCAGAGACGCAGAGACACAGAGGCTCAGACGCTCAGAGACCCAGAGACTCAGAGACGCAGAGACACAGAGGCTCAGTCACTCAGAGACTCAGCGACACAGAGACTCAGAGACATAGAGGCTCAGAGGCTCAGAGACCCAGAGACACAGAGACTCAGAAACACAGAGACGCAGAGACACAGAGGCTCAGAGACTCAGAGACACAGAGGCTCAGATACTCAGAAACATAGAGGCTCAGAGGCTCAGAGACCCAGAGACACAGAGACTCAGAGACTCAGAGACTCAGAGACATCAAGGCTCAGAGGCTCAGAGACCCTGAGACTCAGAGACGCAGAGACACAGTGGCTCAGTGTCTCAGAGACTCAGCGACACGGAGACTCAGAGACACAGATGCTCAGAGCTCAGAGAATCAGAGACTCAGAGACACAGAGACACAGAGGCTCAGAGACTCAGAGACACAGAGACTCAGCGACGCAGAGTCATAGAGGCTCAGAGACCCAGAGACTCAGAGACGCAGAGACACAGAGGCTCAGAGACTAAGAGAAACAGAGACTCAGAGACGCAGAGGCACAGAGGCTCAGAGATGCAGAGACACAGAGACCCAGAGACACAGAGACTCAGAGACACCGAGACACAGAGACCCAGAGACACAGAGACTCAGAGATTTAGAGACGCAGAGACACAGAGACTCAGAGATGCAGAGACCCAGAGACACAGAGACGCAGGAACACAGAGACGCAGAGACACAGAGCCCCAGAGACCCAGAAACACAGAGACAGAGAAACCCAGAGACACAGAGACTCAGAGACACAGAGACTCAGAGACTCAGAGACACAGAGGCTCAGATACTCAGAGACGCAGTCACAGAGGCTGAGAGACTCAGAGACTGAGATTCAAAGGGGCGCAGAGACACAGAGACTCAGAGACTCAGAGACCCAGAGACACAGAGACATCGAGACTCAGAGACACAGAGACTCATAGACTCAGAGACTCAGAGACCCAGACACATAGAGGCTCAGTGGCTCAGAGACCCAGAGACTCAGAGACGCAGAGACACAGAGAAAAAGAGACTCAGAGACTCAGAGACACAGAGACACAGAGACATCGAGACTCAGAGACACAGAGACTCATAGACTCAGAGACTCAGAGACCCAGACACATAGAGGCTCAGTGGCTCAGAGACCCAGAGACTCAGAGACGCAGAGACACAGTGGCTCAGAGACTCAGAGACTCAGCGACACGGAGACTCAGAGACACAGAGACACAGAGGCTCAGATACTCAGAGACTCAGAGACGCAGAGGCACAGAGGCTCAGAGACTCAGAGACACAGAGACTCAGAGACTCAGGGTATAGAGGCTCAGAGGCTCAGAGATGCAGAGACACAGAGACCCAGAGACACAGAGACTCAGAGACACCGAGACACAGATACCCAGAGACACAGAGACTCAGAGATTTAGAGACGCAGAGACACAGAGACTCAGAGATGCAGAGACCCAGAGACACAGAGACGCAGGAACACAGAGACGCAGAGGCACAGAGGCTCAGAGACTCAGAGACACAGAGACTCAGAGACGCAGAGTCATAGAGGCTCAGAGTCTCAGAGACCCAGAGACGCAGAGGCACAGAGGCTCAGTATCTCAGAGACTCAGCGACACGGAGACTCAGAGACACAGATGCTCAGGGCACAGAGAATCAGAGACTCAGAGACGCAGAGACACAGAGGCTCAGAGACTCAGAGACACAGAGCCCAGAGACACAGAGACCCAGAAACACAGAGACAGAGAAACCCAGAGACACAGAGACTCAGAGACTCAGAGACATTGAGGCTCAGAGGCTGAGGAACCCAGAGACTCAGAGACGCAGAGACACAGAGGCTCAGATACTCAGAGACACAGAGGCTCAGAGACTCAGAGACACAGAGCCCAGAGACACAGAGACCCAGAGACACAGAGACTCATAGACTCAGAGACGCAGAGACACAGAGGCTCAGAGACGCAGAGGCAAAGAGACCCAGCGACCCAGAAACACAGAGACAGAGAAACCCAGAGACACAGAGACTCAGAGACTCAGAGACATTGAGGCTCAGAGGCTCAGGAACCCAGAGACTCAGAGACGCAGAGACACAGAGGCTCAGAGACTCAGAGTCCAGAGACCCAGAGACACAGAGGCCCAGAGACACAGAGGCTCAGAAACACAGAGACGCAGAGACACAGAGGCTCAGAGACTCAGAGACACAGAGACTCAGAGGCTCAGAGACATCAAGGCTCAGAGGCTCAGCGACCCAGAGACACAGAGACGCAGAGACACAGAGGCTCAGAGATGCAGAGACACAGAGACTCAGAGACGCAGAGTCATAGAGGCTCAGAGACTCAGAGACATCGAGGCTCAGAGACCCAGAGACTCAGAGACGCAGAGACACAGAGGCTCAGATACTCAGTGACTCAGAGACGCAGAGACTCAGAGACACAGAGACTCAGAGAATCAGAGACACAGAGGCTCAGATACTCAGAGACGCAGAGGCACAGAGGCTCAGAGAATCAGAGACACAGAGTCTCAGAGACTCAGAGACATCTAGGCTCAGAGGCTCAGAGACCCAGAGACTCAGAGACGCAGAGACACAGTGGCTCAGAGACTCAGCGACACAGAGACTCAGAGACACAGATGCTCAGAGACTCAGAGACTCAGCGACACAGAGATTCAGAGACATAGAGGCTCAGAGGCTCAGAGACCCAGAGACACAGAGACTCAGAAACACAGAGACGCATAGACACAGAGGCTCAGAGACTCAGAGACACAGAGGCTCAGAGACTCAGAGACATAGAGGCTCAGAGGCTCAGAGACCCAGAGACACAGAGACTCAGAGACTTAGAGACTCAGAGACATCAAGGCTCAGAGGCTCAGAGACCCAGAGACTCAGAGACGCAGATACACAGTGGCTCAGTGTCTCAGAGACTCAGCGACACGGAGACTCAGAGACACAGATGCTCAGAGCTCAGAGAAACAGAGACTCAGAGACACAGAGACACAGAGGCTCAGAGACTCAGAGACACAGAGACTCAGTGACGCAGAGTCATAGAGGCTCAGAGGCTCAGAGACCCAGAGACTCAGAGACGCTGTGACACAGAGGCTCAGAGACTAAGAGACACAGAGACTCAGAGACGCAGAGGCACAGAGGCTCAGAGATGCAGAGACACAGAGACCCAGAGACACAGAGACTCAGAGGCACCGAGACACAGAGACTCAGAGATTTAGAGACGCAGAGACACAGAGGCTCAGAGATGCAGAGACCCAGAGACACAGAGACGCAGGAACACAGAGACGCAGAGACACAGAGGCTCAGAGACTCAGCGACACAGAGACTCAGAGACGCAGAGTCATAGAGGCTCAGAGTCTCAGAGACCCAGAGACTCAGAGACGCAGAGACACAGAGGCTCAATATCTCAGAGACTCAGCGACACGGAGACTCAGAGACACAGATGCTCGGGGCACAGAGAATCAGAGACTCAGAGACGCAGAGACACAGAGGCTCAGAGACTCAGAGACACAGAGCCCAGAGACACAGAGACCCAGAGACACAGAGACTCATAGACTCAGAGACGCAGAGACACAGAGGCTCAGAGACGCAGAGACACAGAGCCCCAGAGACCCAGAAACACAGAGACAGAGAAACCCAGAGACACAGAGACTCAGAGACTCAGAGACATTGAGGCTCAGAGACTCAGAGACCCAGAGACTCAGAGACGCAGAGACACAGAGGCTCAGACACTCAGGGACACAGAGACCCAGAGACACAGAGGCCCAGAGACACAGAGACTCAGAAACACAGAGACGCAGAAACACAGAGGCTCAGAGACACAGAGACTCAGAGACGCTGAGACACAGAGGCTCAGAGACTCAGAGACTCAGGGTATAGAGGCTCAGAGGCTCAGAGACCCAGAGACTCAGAAACTCAGAGACGCAGAGGCACAGAGGCTCAGAGACTCGGAGACCAGAGACACAGAGACACAGAGGCCCAGAGACACAGAGACTCAGAAACACAGAGACGCAGAGACACAGAGGCTCAGACACTCTGAGACACAGAGACTCAGAGACTCAGAGACACAGAGTCTCAGAGATGCAGAGACACAGAGACTCGGAGACGCAGAGTCATAGAGGCTCAGAGACTCAGAGACTCAGAGACATCGAGGCTCAGAGGCTCAGAGACCCAGAGACTCAGAGACGCAGAGACGCAGAGGCTCAGATACTCAGAGACGCAGAGACACAGAGACTCAGAGACTCAGAGACTCAGAGAATCAGAGACACAGAGGCTCAGATACTCAGAGACGCAGAGGCACAGAGGCTCAGAGAATCAGAGACACAGAGACTCAGAGACTCAGAGACATCTAGGCTCAGAGGCTCAGAGACCCAGAGACTCAGAGACGCAGAGACACAGTGGCTCAGAGACTCAGAGACTCAGCGACACGGAGACTCAGAGACACAGATGCTCAGAGACTCAGAGACTCAGAGACGCAGAGACACAGAGGCCCAGAGTCACAGAGGCCCTGAGACACAGAGACTCAGAGACACAGG
Source organism: Carcharhinus amblyrhynchos (assembly GCF_965287045.1). Taxonomy (NCBI): domain Eukaryota; kingdom Metazoa; phylum Chordata; class Chondrichthyes; order Carcharhiniformes; family Carcharhinidae; genus Carcharhinus; species Carcharhinus amblyrhynchos. Next base: position 353,925 of record NW_027649878.1, read on the forward strand.
GACACAGAGTCTCAGAGAGTTACAGACACCGAGACACAGATGCTCAGAGACTCAGAGACACTGAGACTCAGAGACACAGAGGCCCAGAGACACAGAGGCTCAGAGGCTCAGAGTCTCAGAGACGCAGAGACACAGATGCTCAGAGACTCAGGGACTCAGAGACCCAGAGACACAGAGGCTCAGAGACCCAGAGACACAGAGGCTCAGAGAAGCAGACACACAGAGGCTCAGAGACCCAGAGACACAGAGACTCAGAGACACAGAGAATCAGAGACTCAGAGACAGAGAGGCACAGAGGCTCAGAGACCCAGAGACACAAAGACGCAGAGACACAGAGGCTTAGAGACTCCGAGACACAGAGAATCAGAGACACAGAGACTCAGAGACGCAGAGACACAGAGGCTCAGAGACTCAGAGACACAGCGACTCAGAGACTCAGAGACATAGAGGCTCAGAGACTCAGAGACTCAGAGACTCAGAGACGCAGAGACACAGAGGCTCAGAGACTCAGAGACACAGAGACTCAGAGACTCAGAGACATAGAGGCTCAGAGGCTCAGAGACCCAGAGGCACAGAGACTCAGAAACACAGAGACGCAGAGACACAGAGGCTCAGAGACTCAGAGACACAGAGACTCAGAGACTCAGAGACATCAAGGCTCTGAGGCTCAGCGACCCAGAGACACAGAGACGCAGAGACACAGAGGCTCAGAGACTCAGAGACGCAGAGACACAGAGGCTCAGAGACTCAGAGATGCAGAGACACAGAGGCTCAGAGACTCAGAGACACAGACACTCAGAGACGCAGAGACTCAGAGTCACCGAGACACAGAGACCCAGAGACACAGAGGCTCAGAGATTTAGAGACGCAGATACACAGAGGCTCAGTGACTCAGAGACTCAGAGTCACAGAGACACAGAGACCCAGAGACACAGAGACTCAGAAACTCAGAGACGCAGAGGCTCAGAGGCTCAGAGACTCAGAGACCAGAGACACAGAGACACAGAGACACAGAGGCCCAGAAACACAGAGACACAGAGACTCAGAGACTCAGAGACACAGAGGCTCAGATACTCAGAGACGCAGAGTCACAGAGGCTGAGAGACTCAGAGACTGAGATTCAAAAGGGCGCAGAGACACAGAGACTCAGAGACTCAGAGACCCAGAGACGCAGAGACTCATAGACTCAGAGACCCATTGACACAGAGACTCAGAGAATCAGAGACGCAGACACACAGAGGCTCAAAGACGTAGAGACACAGAGACCCAGAGACTCAGAGACACAGAGACCCAGAGACACAGAGACTCAGAGACACAGAGGCTCAGAGACTCAGGGACTCAGAGACCCAGAGACACAGAAGCTCAGAGCCGCAGAAACACAGAGGCTCAGAGACGCAGAGACACAGAGCCCCAGACACTCAGAGACACGGAGACCCAGGGAAAAAGAGACTCAGAGACACAGAGACACAGAGACATCGAGACTCGGAGACCCAGACACATAGAGGCTCAGTGGCTCAGAGACCCAGAGACCCAGAGACTCAGAGACGCAGAGACAGAGTGGCTCCGAGACTCAGAGACACAGAGACCCAGAGACACAGAGACGCAGTGACTCAGAAACTGAGAGATGCTGAGACGCAGAGGCTCAGAGACGCGGACACACAGAGGCTCAGAGACGCAGGGACACAGAGACCCAGAGACTCAGAGACACAGAGACCCAGAGACATAGAGACTCAGAGACACAGAGACATAGAGACTCAGAGACAGATGCTCAGAGACTCAGAGACGCAGAGACACAGAGACCCAGAGACACAGTGACTCAGAAACTCAGAGATGCTGAGACGCAGAGGCTCAGAGACGCAGACACACAGAGGCTCAGAGACGCAGGGACACAGAGACCCAGAGACTCAGAGACACAGAGACCCAGAGACATATAGACTCAGAGACACAGAGACATAGAGACTCAGAGACAGATGCTCAGAGACTCAGAGACGCAGAGACACAGTGGCTCAGAGACTTAGAGACTCAGCGACACGGAGACTCAGAGACACAGATGCTCAGAGGCTCAGAGACTCAGAGACGCAGAGACACAGAGGCTCAGAGACTCAGAGACACAGAGACTCAGAGCCGCAGACACACAGAGGCGCAGAGACACAGAGACACAGAGACCCAGAGACTCAGAGACACAGAGACACAGAGGCACAGAGACTCAGAGACTCAGAGACACAGAGACTCAGAGACTCAGAGACATAGAAGCTCAATGGCTCAGAGACTCAGAGACGCAGAGACACAGAGGCTCAGATACTCAGAGACACAGAGACCCAGAGACACAGAGACTGAGAGACACAGACACCCAGAGACACTGAGATTCATAGACTCAGAGACACAGAGTCTCAGAGACTCCGAGACTCACCGACACAGAGACTCAGAAACACAGAGACACAGAGACCCAGAGACACAGAGACTCACAGACCCAGAGACCCAGAGACTCAGAGACACAGTGACTCAGAAACTCAGAGATGCTGAGACGCAGAGGCTCAGAGACGCAGACACACAGAGGCTCAGAGACGCAGAGACACAGAGCCCCAGACACTCAGAGACACAGAGACCCAGAGAAAAAGAGACTCAGAGACACAGAGACATCGAGACTCAGAGACACAGAGACTCAGAGACTCAGAGACCCAGACACATAGAGGCTCAGTGGCTCAGAGACCCAGAGACTCAGAGACGCAGAGACAGAGTGGCTCCGAGACTCAGAGACACAGAGACCCAGAGACACAGAGACGCAGTGACTCAGAAACTCAGAGATGCTGAGACGCAGAGGCTCAGAGACGCAGACACACAGAGGCTCAGAGACGCAGGGACACAGAGACCCAGAGACTCAGAGACACAGAGACCCAGAGACATAGAGACTCAGAGACACAGAGACATAGAGACTCAGAGACGCAGAGGCTCAGAGACTCAGAGACCCAGAGACTCAGAGACGCAGAGACACAGTGGCTCAGAGATGCAGAGACACAGAGACTCAGAGACGCAGAGTCGTAGAGGCTCAGAGGCTCAGAGACCCAGAGGCGCAGAGACACAGAGACACAGAGGCTCAGATACTCAGAGACTCAGAGACGCAGAGACACAGAGACTCAGAGACTCAGAGACACAGAGACTCAGAGACTCAGAAACACAGAGGCTCAGATACTCAGAGACACAGAGTCACAGAGGCTGAGAGACTCAGAGACTGAGATTCAGAGGGGCGCAGAGACACAGAGACTCAGAGACTCAGAGACCCAGAGACACAGAGACATCGAGACTCAGAGACACAGAGAATCATAGACTCAGAGACTCAGAGACCCAGACACATAGAGGCTCAGTGGCTCAGAGACCCAGAGACGCAGAGACAGAGTGGCTCCGAGACTCAGAGACACAGAGACCCAGAGACACAGAGACGCAGTGACTCAGAAACTCAGAGATTCTGAGACGCAGAGGCTCAGAGACGCAGACACACAGAGGCTCAGAGACGCAGGGACACAGAGACCTAGAGACTCAGAGACACAGAGACATAGAGACTCAGAGACACAGAGACATAGAGACTCAGAGACAGATGCTCAGAGACTTAGAGACGCAGAGACACAGTGGCGCAGAGACTTAGAGACTCAGCGACACGGAGACTCAGAGACACAGATGCTCAGAGGCTCAGAGACTCAGAGACGCAGAGACACAGAGGCTCAGAGACTCAGAGACACAGAGACTCAGTGACTCAGAGACTCAGAGACGCAGAGACACAGAGGCTCAGATACTCAGACACACAGAGACACAGAGGCTCAGAGGCTCAGAGACTAAAATTCAGAGACGCAAAGGCTGAGAGACTCAGAGACTCAGAAACCCAGAGACCCAGAGACTCAGAGACACAGAGACCCAGAGACATAGAGACTCAGAGACACAGAGACATAGAGACTCAGAGACACAGAGGCTCAGAGACTCAGAGACCCAGAGACGCAGAGACACAGTGGCTCAGAGATGCAGAGACACAGAGACTCAGAGACGCAGAGTCGTAGAGGCTCAGAGACCCAGAGACTCAGAGGCGCAGAGACACAGAGACACAGAGGCTCAGATACTCAGAGACTCAGAGACGCAGAGACACAGAGACTCAGAGACTCAGAGACACAGAGACTCAGAGACTCAGAAACACAGAGGCTCAGATACTCAGAGACACAGAGTCACAGAGGCTGAGAGACTCAGAGACTGAGATTCAAAGGGGCGCAGAGACACAGAGACTCAGAGACTCAGAGACCCAGAGACACAGAGACATCGAGACTCAGAGACACAGAGACTCATAGACTCAGAGACCCAGACACATAGAGGCTCAGTGGCTCAGAGACCCAGAGACTCAGAGACGCAGAGACAGAGTGGCTCCGAGACTCAGAGACCCAGAGACACAGAGACGCAGTGACTCAGAAACTCAGAGATTCTGAGATGCAGAGGCTCAGAGACGCAGACACACAGAGGCTCAGAGACGCAGGGACACAGAGACCGAGAGAGTCAGAGACACAGAGACCCAGAGACATAGAGACTCAGAGACACAGGGACATAGAGACTCAGAGACAGATGCTCAGAGACTTAGAGACGCAGAGACACAGTGGCTCAGAGACTTAGAGACTCAGCGACACGGAGACTCAGAGACACAGATGCTCAGAGGCTCAGAGACTCAGAGACGCAGAGACACAGAGGCTCAGAGACTCAGAGACGCAGAGACACAGAGGCTCAGATACTCAGACACACAGAGACACAGAGGCTCAGAGGCTCAGAGACTAAAATTCAGAGACGCAAAGGCTGAGAGACTCAGAGACTCAGAAACCCAGAGACGCAGAGACTCAGAGACACAGAGACACAGAGACACAGAGGCTCAGAGACTCAGAGACTAAGATTCAAAGAGACGCAGAGGCTGAGAGACCCAGAGACGCAGAGACTCAGAGACACATCGACCCATTGACACAGAGACTCAGAGAATCAGAGACGCAGAGACACAGAGGCTCAGAGACACAGAGACACAGATGCTCAGTGGCTCAGAGACTCAGAAATGCTGACACACAGATGCTCAGAGATTCAGAGATGCAAAGACGCAGAGGCTCAGTGACATAGAGACACAGAGGGTCAGAGACAGAGAGGCTCAGAGACTCAGAGTCACTGAGACTCAGAGACACAGAGACGGAGCGATGCAGAGACACAGAGGCTCAGTGACTCAGAGACCCAGAGACACTGAGACTCAGTGATTCAGAGACGAGGAGACACAGAGGCTCAGAGGCTCAGGGACTCAGAGACGCAGAGACACAGAGGCTCAGAGACTCAGAGACACAGAGACCCAGAGACTCAGAGACTAAAAGACGCTGAGACACAGAGGCTCAGAGACTCAGGGACTCAGAGACGCAGAGACACAGAGGCTCAGAGATGCAGACACATAGAGGCTCAGAGACGCAGAGACACAGAAACCCAGAGACTCAGAGACACAGAGACACAGAGTCTCAGAGACACAGAGACCCAGAGGCACAGAGACTCAGTGACTCAGAGACACAGAGACTCAGAGACTCAGAGAAATAGAGGCTCCGTGGCTCAGAGGCCCAGAGACTCAGAGATGCAGAGACACAGTGGCTCCGAGACTCAGAGGCACAGAGACCCAGAGACACAGAGACAAAGAGACCCAGAGACACAGAGACTCAGAAACACAGAGACGCAGAGACACAGCGGCTCAGAGACTCAGGGACTCAGAGACACAGAGACTCAGAGACTCAGAGACATAGAGACCCAGAGACACAGAGATTCATAGATTCAGAGACACAGAGACTCTGAGACATAGAGACCCAGAGACACAGAGATTCATACATTCAGAGACACAGAGACTCAGAGACTCAGAGACTCAGAGACATAGAGACCCAGAGACACAGAGATTCATAGATTCAGAGACATAGAGGCTCAGAGGCTCAGAGATCCAGAGACTCAGACACGCAGAGACACAGCGGCTCCGAGACTCACCGACACGGAGACTCAGAGAAACAGAGACACAGAGACCCAGAGACACAGAGACTCATAGACTCAGAGACTCAGAGACTCAGACACATAAATGCTCAGTGGCTCAGAGACCCAGAGAAGAGACACAGAGACACATTGGCTCCGAGACTCAGAGACACAGAGACCCAGAGACTCTGAGACCCAGAGACACAGAGACGCAGAGAGGCAGAGACGCAGAGAGGCAGAGAATCTGAGACATAGACTCTGAGACTCAGAGACGCAGAGACGGAGAGTCACTGAGACGCAGAGACACTGAGACGCAGAGACTCTGAGATGCAGAGACTGAGACGCAGAGACACTGAGACGCAGAGACTCTGAGACGCAGAGGCACTGAGACACAGAGACGCAGAGCCACTGAGACCCAGAGACTCTGAGACGGAGAGACGCAGAGACACTGAGCCCCAGAGACCCTCAGACGCAGAGACTCTGAGACCCAGAGACTCTGAGACGCAGAGAATCTGAGACCCGAGACGCAGAGACCCTGAGACACTGAAACCCAGAGACAGTGAGACGCAGAGACACTGAGACGCAGAGACGCAGAGACCCAGAGATGCAGAGACGCTGAGACGCAGGGACGTAGACACACAGAGACACTGAGACTCTGAGACGCAGAGATGATGAGACACTGAGATGCAGAGACTCTGAGATGCAGAGACACTGAGACCCAGAGACTCTGAGACGCAGAGAATCTGAGACACAGGGACGCAGAGACGCAGAGATGCAGAGACACAGAGACGCTGAGACCCAGAGACTGTGAGACGCAGAATCGCTGAGACGCATAGACACTGAGACCCAGAGATGTCGAGATGCTGAGACACAGAGACGTAGACACGCAGAGACCCTGAGACACTGAGACGCAGAGTCGCTGAGACTCTGAGACGCGGAGACTCTGAGACACAGAGACTCTGAGATGCACAGACTATAAGACAGTGAGACCCGGAGACGCAGCGACGCAGAGACTCTGAGACACTGAGACGCAGAGACACTGAGACCCAGCAACGCTGAGACGCAGAGACGTAGACACGCAGAGACCCTGAGACACTGAGACGCAGAGCCCAGAGACTCTGAGACTTGAGTCTCTGAGTCTCTGGCTCAGAACCTGAGAACCAGAAACGCAGAGGCATAGAGACGCAGAGACACTGAATCGCAGAGAAACTGAGAAGCAGAGGCACTGAGCCGCATAGACGCTGAGACACAGAGACCCTGGGGCCCAGAGACGAAGAGACACAGAGACGTAGAGACACTGAGACGCAGAGACTCTGAGACGCAGAGACGCAGAAACCTGAGACGCAGAGACACTGAGACCCAGAGACGCAGACACGCAGTCACCCTGAGACGCAGAGATGCAGAGACTCTGAGACGCAGAGATGCAGAGACGCAGAGACGCAGGGACACTGAGACCCAGACACGCAGAGACGCAGAAACTTAGAGACCCTGAGACGCAAGACCCTGAGACGCAGAGACAATGAGACCTAGTGACGCAGAGACGCTGAGACGCACACACTGAGACCCAGAGACGCTGAGACGCAGAGACTCTGAGACGCAGAGACTCTGACACACAGGGACACAGAGACACTGAGACACTGAGACGCTGAGACGCAGAGACCCTGAGACGCAGAGGCTCTGAGACGCAGAGACACAGAGACACTGAGACCCAGAGACTCTGAGACGCAGAGACTCTGAGACGCAGAGACTCTGAGACACAAGGACACAGAGACACTGAGACGCAGAGACGCAGAGAACCTGAGACGCAGAGACCCTGAGACGCAGAGACACTGAGACGCAGAGACGCTGAGACGCAGGGACGCTGAGACGCAGAGACCCTGGGACCCAGAGACGCTGAGACGCAGAGACACTGAGACTCAGACATGCTGAGACGCAGAGGCCCTGAGATGCAGAGACACTGAGACGCAGAGACACAGAGTCCCAGAGACGCAGAGACACTGAGGAGCAGAGACACTGAGACCCAGAGACGCAGAGACTCTGAGAAGCAGAGACTCAGAGACCCTGAGACGCTGAGACGCAAAGACCCTGAGACGCAGTGACTCAGAGACGCAGAGACACTGAGACCCAGAGACTCTGAGACGCCGAGACTGTGAGACACAGAGACGCAGAGACACAGGGACACAGAGACACTGATTCGCAGAGAGGCAGAGACACTGAGACGCAGAGACCCTGAGACGCAGAGACGCAGAGACCCTGAGACGCAGATACACTGAGACGCAGAGACGCTGAGACCCAGGGATGCAGAGACGCAGAGACACTGAGTCCCAGAGACGCAGAGACCCTGAGACGCTGAGATGCAGAGACCCTGAGATGCAGAGACGCAGAGACCCTGAGACGCAGAGACACTGAGACCCAGAGACGTTGAGACCCAGAGATGCAGAGACGCAGAGACACTGAGTCCCAGAGACGCAGAGACTAAGAGAACCTAAGACGCAGAGACCCTGAGACCCAGAGAGGCAGAGACTATGAGACGCAGAGACCGTGAGACGCAGAGACCGTGAGACGCAGATACAGTGAGACACAGAGACTCTGAGACGCAGAGACCCAGAGATGCAGAGTAACTGAGACGCTGAGACAGTGAGTCCCAGAGCCGCAGAAACGCAGAGAACCTGAGACACAGAGACCCTGAGACCCAGAGAGGCAGAGACTATGAGACTCTGAGACCCTGAGACACAGAGAGGCAGAGACTATGAGACGCAGAGACTCTGAGACGCAGAGACGCTAAGACCCAGAGATGCAGAGACACTGAGACGCAGAGACCCTGGGGCCCAGAGACGAAGAGACACAGAGACGTAGAGACACTGAGACGCTGAGACACTGAGAAACAGAGACACTGAGTCACAGAGACGCTGAGACGCAGAGACCCTGGGGCCCAGAGACGGAGAGACACAGAGACGTAGAGACACTGAGACGCAGAGACACAGAGACACTGAGACACAGATTCGCAGAGACACTGAGATGCAGAGACACTGAGACGCAGAGACGCAGAGATCCTGAGACCCAGAGGCGCAGAGACGCACAGACACTGAGACCCAGAGACGCAGAGTCTCAGACACTCTGAGACGCAGAGACGCAGAGACACTGAGACGCAGAGACGCAGAGTCCCAGAGACGCAGAGACGCAGAAGCACTGAGGAGCAGAGACACTGAGACCCATAGACGCAGAGTCTCAGACACTCTGAGACGCAGGGACGCAGAGGCGTAGAGACCCTGAGACGCAGACACACTGAGACCCAGAGACACTGAGACGCATAGACGCAGAGATCCTGAGACGTAGAGGCGTAGAGACGCAGAGACGCTGACACGCAGAGACACAGAGTCCTAGAGACGCAGAGACCCTGAGACGCAGAGACACTGAGACCCAGAGACGCAGAGACTCAGAGACTCTGAGACGCAGACACACTGAGACCCAGAGACACTGAGACGCAGAGACACTGAGACACAGATTTGCAGAGACCCTGAGATGCAGAGACACTGAGACGCAGAGACGCAGAGATCCTGAGACCCAGAGGCGCAGGCACGCAGAGACGCAGATACGCAGAGACCCTCAGACGCAGATACAGTGAGACGCAGAGATGCAGAGACACAGGGACACAGAGACACTGAGAAGCAGAGAGGCAGAGACGCAGAGACGCTGAGACGCAGAGACTCTGAGACGCAGAGACACTGAGACGCAGAGACCCTGAGACGCAGAGACCCTGAGACGCAGATACAGTGAGACGCAGAGACGCAGACACTGAGACGCAGAGACACGGAGACGCAGAGACTCTGAGACGCAGAGACGCAGAGACACTGAGTCCCAGAGACACAGAGACCCTGAGACGCTGAGATGCAGAGACCCTGAGATGCAGAGACGCAGAGACCCTGAGACGTAGAGACGCTGAGACCCAGAGATGCAGAGACGCAGAGGCACTGAGTCCCAGAGACGCAGAGACTAAGAGAGCCTAAGACGCAGAGACCCTGAGACCCAGAGAGGCAGAGACTATGAGACGCAAAGGCTCTGAGACGCAGAGACGCAGAGACACTGAGACGCAAAGACACAGAGACTCTGAGACGCAGAGACACAGAGACCCTGAGGCCGAGAGACACAGAGACGCAGAGAGGCAGAGAGCATGAGACCCAGAGATGCAGAGTAACTGAGACGCTGAGACAGTGAAACGCAGAGACACTGAGACGCAGAGATGCAGAGACCCCAGAGACCCTGAGACGCAGAGACACTGAGACACAGAGAGGCAGAGACGCTAAGACCCAGAGATGCAGAGACGCAAAGACACTGAGACCCAGAGACGCTAAGACCCAGAGATGCAGAGACGCAGAGACACTGAGACCCAGAAACGCAGAGGCGCAGAGACACAGAGACACTGAGACGCAGAGATACTGAGACGCAGAGACACTGAGAAGCAGAGACACTGAAACGCAGAGACCGTGGGATGCAGAGACGAAGAGACACAGAGACGCAGACACACTGAGACGCAGAGACACTGAGACGCAGAGACACAGAGTCCCTGAGACGCAGAGATGCAGAGACGCAGGAACCCGAGACGCAGAGACACTGAGACCCAGAAACGCAGAGACGCAGAGACCCTGAGACGCAGAGACGGAGAGACTCTGAGACGCAGAGACTCTGAGACGCAGAGACTCTGAGACGCAGAGACCCTGAGTCGCAGAGACACAGAGTCCCAGAGATGCAGAGACACTGAGACACAGAGACACTGAGACGCAGAGACTCTGAGACGCAGAGATGCAGAGACGCAGGAACCCGAGACGCAGAGACACTGAGACCCAGAAACGCAGAGACGCAGAGACCCTGAGACGCAGAGACGGAGAGACTCTGAGACGCAGAGACTCTGAGACGCAGAGACTCTGAGACGCAGAGACCCTGAGTCGCAGAGACACAGAGTCCCAGAGATGCAGAGACACTGAGACACAGAGACACTGAGACGCAGAGACTCTGAGACGCAGAGACGCAGAGATGCAGAGACACTGAGACGCAGAGACCCTAAGACGTAGAGACGCTGAGACCCAGAGATGCAGAGACGCAGAGGCACTGAGTCCCAGAGACGCAGAGACTAAGAGAGCCTAAGACGCAGAGACCCTGAGACCCAGAGAGGCAGAGACTATGAGACGCAGAGGCTCTGAGACGCAGAGACGCAGAGACACTGAGACGCAAAGACACAGAGACTCTGAGACGCAGAGACACAGAGACCCTGAGGCCGAGAGACACAGAGACGCAGAGAGGCAGAGAGCATGAGACCCAGAGATGCAGAGTAACTGAGACGCTGAGACAGTGAAACGCAGAGACACTGAGACGCAGAGATGCAGAGACCCAGAGACCCTGAGACGCAGAGACACTGAGACACAGAGAGGCAGAGACGCTAAGACCCAGAGATGCAGAGACACAAAGACACTGAGACCCAGAGACGCTAAGACCCAGAGATGCAGAGACGCAGAGACACTGAGACCCAGAAACGCAGAGGCGCAGAGACACAGAGACACTGAGACGCAGAGATACTGAGACGCAGAGACACTGAGAAGCAGAGACACTGAAACGCAGAGACCGTGGGATGCAGAGACGAAGAGACACAGAGACGCAGACACACTGAGACGCAGAGACACTGAGACGCAGAGACACAGAGTCCCTGAGGCGCAGAGATGCAGAGACGCAGGAACCCGAGACGCAGAGACACTGAGACCCAGAAACGCAGAGACGCAGAGACCCTGAGACGCAGAGACGCAGAGACGCAGAGACTCTGAGACGCAGAGACTCTGAGACGCAGAGACCCTGAGTCGCAGAGACACAGAGTCCCAGAGATGCAGAGACACTGAGACACAGAGACACTGAGACGCAGAGACTCTGAGACGCAGAGACGCAGAGATGCAGAGACACTGAGACCCAGAGATGCAGAGACGCAGAAACTCAGAGACTCTGAGACGCAGAGGCGTAGAGACCCTGAGACGCAGAGACACTGAGACGCAGAGACTCTGAGACGCAGAGACGCAGAGATGCAGAGACACTGAGACTCAGAGACGCAGAGACGCAGTAACTCAGAGACTCTGAGACGCAGAGGCGTAGAGACCCTGAGACGCAGAGACACTGAGACCCAGAGACGCAGAGACACAGAGACGCAGAGACACTGTGATCCAGAGACGCACAGAGCCTGAGAGGCAGAGGCACTGAGACCTAGAGACGCAGAGACGCAGAGACACTGAGACGCAGACACACTGAGACCCAGAGACGCTGAGACGCTGAGACGCAGAGACGGAGAGGCGCAGAGACACTGAGACGCTGAGACGCAGAGACTCTGAGACACAGAGACTCTGAGAAACAGAGACTCAGAGACCCTGAGACGCAGAGACTCTGAGACGCAGAGACGCAGAGACACTGAGACCCCAAGACTCTGAGACGCAGAGACTGTGAGACGCAGAGACACAGAGACACTGAGACGCAGAGAGGCAGAGACGCAGAGGCGCTGAGACGCAGAGGCGAAGAGACGCAGAGAACCTGAGACGCAGAGACCCTGAGACCCAGAGACGCAGAGACGCAGAGACCCTGAGATGCAGAGACACTGAGACATAGCGACGCAGAGACCCTGAGACGCAGACACACTGAGACCCAGAAAAGCAGAGACCCTGAGACTCAGAGATGCAGAGACGCAGAAATCCTGAGATGCAGAGACACTGAGACGCAGAGACACTGAGACACAGAGACCTTGAGATGCAGAAACACTGAGACCCAGAGACGCAGAGACTCTGAGATGCAGAGACACAGAGACTCTGAGACGCAGAGACGCAGAGACCCTGAGACGCAGAGACACTGAGACACAGAGACCTTGAGATGCAGAAACACTGAGACCCAGAGACGCAGAGACTCTGAGATGCAGAGACACAGAGACTCTGAGACGCAGAGACGCAGAGACCCTGAGACGCAGAAACAGAGTCCCAGAGGCACAGAGACGCAGAGACACTGAGATGCAGAGACACTGAGACGCAGAGGCCCTGAGATGCAGAGACGCAGAGACACTGAGACGGAGAGACGCAGAGTCTCTGAGATGCAGAGACTCTGAGACATACAGATGCAGAGACACAGAGACGCTGAGACGCAGAGACTCTGAGACACAGGGATGCAGAGATACTGAGAGCCAGAGACACTGAGACCCGGAGAATCAGAGACTCTGAGACGCAGAGACGCAGAGACACTGAGACGCAGAGGCGCTGAGACACTGAGACGCAGAGATGCAGAGACGCAGAGACGCAGAGACCCTGAGACGCAGAGACACAGAGTCCCAGAGACGCAGAGATGCAGAGACACAGAGACCCTGAGACCCAGAGACGCCGAGGCGCAGAGACGCAGAGACGCTGAGAGGCAGATACGCTGAGACGCAGAGGCCCTGAGACGCAGAGACGCAAAGACACTGAGACCTAGAGGCGCAGAGACGCAGAAACTCAGAGACTCTGAGACGCAGAGAGACTGAGACCCAGAGACGCGGAGACGCAGAGACTCAGAGACGCAGAAACGCAGAGACGCGGAGACGCAGAGACACTGACTCCCAGAGACGCAAAGACGCAGAGACACTGAGACGCAGAGGCACTGAGACCGGGAGATGCATAGTTGCATAGATGCAGAGACTCTGAGAAGCAGAGACACTGAGACTCAGAGGCGCTGAGACACTGAGACGCAGAGATGCAGAGACGCAGAGACCCGAGACGCAGAGACACAGAGTCCCAGAGACGCAGAGACACAGAGACCCTGAGACCCAGAGACGCAGAGGCGCAGAGACGCAGAGACACTGAGACACCGAGAGGCAGATACGCTGAGACGCAGAGGCACTGAGACCTAGAGGCGCAGAGAGGCAGAAACTCAGAGACTCTGAGACGCAGAGAGACTGAGACCCAGAGACGCGGAGACGCAGAGACGCGGAGGCTCTGAGACGCAGAGGCGCAAAGACGCAGAGACACTGAGACCGGGAGATGCATAGATGCAGAGACTCTGAGACGCAGAGACCCTGAGACGCAGACACTGAGCCACAGAGACACTGAGATGCAGAGACTCAGAGACTCTGAGACCCTGAGAAGCAGAGACGCAGAGACACTGAGACCAAAGACGCTGAAACGCAGAGACCCTGGGAACCAGAGACGCTGAGACACAGAGAGACTGAGACCCAGGGACTCTGAGACGCAGAGAAGCAGAGACCCTGAGACGCAGGGACGCATAGACGCAGAGAACCTGAGAAGCAGAGAGTCTGAGACCCAGAAACGCAGAGACTCTGGGACACGGAGACACTGAGACGCAGAGACACTGAGACGCAGTGACGCTGAGACGCAGAGACACTGAGACCCAGGGACTCTGAGGCGCAGAGAAGCAGAGACCCTGAGATGCAGGGACGCATAGACGCAGAGACACAGAGAACCTGAGACGCAGAGACCCTGAGACCCTGAGACGCAGAGACGCCGAGACACTGAGACCCAGAGAAGCAGAAACTCAGAGACTCTGAGACGCAGAGACGCAGAGACCCTGAGATGCAGAGACACAGAAACTCAGAGACTCTGAGACACAGAGAGACTGAGACCCAGAGACGCTGAGACGCAGAGACGCAGAGATCGCAGAGACGCAGAGATGCAGAGACGCAGAGACACAGAGACCCTGAGACCCTAAGACGCAGAGACGCTGAGACGCTGAGACACTGAGGCACAGAGACACTGTGTCACTGAGGCTCAGAGACACTGAGACCAAGAGACACAGAGACACTGAGACTCTGAGACACTGAGGCACAGAGACACTGAGACACTGAGACACAGAGACACCGAGACACTGTGAATCTGAGACGCAGAGACACTGAGACACTGAAACACTGAGGCTCAGAGACACTGAGACCAAGAGACAGAGAGATACGGAGACTCTGAGACACTGAGACACTGAGGCACAGAGACACTGAGACACTGAGACTCTGAGACACTGAGACTCTGAGACACAGAGACACTGAGACACTGAGGCACAGAGACACTGAGTCAAAGAGACACAGAGACACTGAGACTCTGAGACACTGAGACACTGAGGCACAGAGACACAGAGACACCGAGGCACAGAGACACTGAGAAACTGAGACTCTGAGACTCTGAGGCACTGAGACACTGAGACACAAAAACACTGAGACACAGAGACACTGAGACTCTGAGACACTGAGACACTGAGGCACAGAGACACTGAGACACTGAGACACAGAGACACCCAGACACTTAGAATCTGAGACACTGAGACACAGAGACACTGAGACTATGAGACACTGAGACACTGAGACACAGAGACACAGAGACACTGAGGCACAGAGACACTGAAACCAAGAGACACTGAGACATTGAGACACAGAGACACTGAGACTCTGAGACACAGAGACACTGAGACACAGACACACTGAGACCCTGAGACTCTGAGATACTGAGACACTGAGGCACAGAGACACAGAGACACTGAGACACTGAGGCTCAGAGACACTGTCACCAAGAGACACAGAGACACTGAGACTCTGAGACACTGAGACACTGAGGCACAGAGACACAGAGACACTGAGACACTGAGACCAAGAGACACACAGACACTGAGACTCTGAGACACTGAGACACTGAGGCACAGAGACACTGAGACACTGAGACACAGAGACACTGAGAATCTGAGACACTGAGACACAGAGACACTGAGACAATGAGACTCTGAGACACTGACACACTGACACACTGACACACTGAGGCACAGAGACACTGAAACCAAGAGACACAGAGAAACTGAGACATTGAGACACAGAGACGCTGAGACTCTGAGACACTGAGACACTGAGACACACTGAGACACTGAGACTCTGAGACACTGAGACACTGAGGCACAGAGACACAGAGACACTGAGACACTGAGGCTCAGAGACACTGAGACCAAGAGACAGAGAGGTACGGAGACTCTGAGACACTGAGAAACTGAGGCACAGAGACACAGAGACACTGAGACTCTGAGACACTGAGACACTGAGGCACAGAGACACTGAGACACTGAGACACTGAGAATCTGAGACACTGAGAGACAGAGACACTGAGACACTGAGACTCTGAGACACTGAGACACAGAGACACAGAGACACTGAGACTCTGAGACACTGAGACACTGAGACACAGAGACACTGAGACACTGAGGCACAGAGACACTGAGACCAAGAGACACAGAGACACTGAGACTCTCAGACACTGAGACACAGAGACACCGAGACACTGAGACTCTGAGACACTGAGATACTGAGACACTGAGACACAGAGACACTGAGACACTGAGGCACAGATACATTGAGACACAGAGACACTGAGACACTGAGGCACAGAGACACTGTGTCACTGAGGCTCAGAGACACTGAGACCAAGAGACACAGAGACACTGAGACTCTGAGACACTGAGGCACAGAGACACTGAGACACTGAGACACTGAGACACAGAGACACCGAGACACTGTGAATCTGAGACGCAGAGACACTGAGACACTGAAACACTGAGGCTCAGAGACACTGAGACCAAGAGACAGAGAGATACGGAGACTCTGAGACACTGAGACACTGAGGCACAGAGACACTGAGACTCTGAGACACTGAGACTCTGAGACACTGAGACACTGAGGCACAGAGACACTGAGTCAAAGAGACACAGAGACACTGAGACACAGAGACACTGAGTCACTGAGGCACAGACACACTGAGACCCTGAGACTCTGAGATACTGAGACACTGAGGCACAGAGACGCAGAGACACTGAGACACTGAGGCTCAGAGACACTGTCACCAAGAGACACAGAGACACTGAGACTCTGAGACACTGAGACACTGAGGCACAGAGACACAGAGACACTGAGACACTGAGACCAAGAGACACACAGACACTGAGACTCTGAGACACTGAGACACTGAGGCACAGAGACACTGAGACACTGAGACACCGAGACACTGAGAATCTGAGACACTGAGACACAGAGACACTGAGACAATGAGACTCTGAGACACTGAGACACTGAGACACTGACACACTGACACACTGACACACTGAGGCACAGAGACACTGAAACCAAGAGACACAGAGAAACTGAGACATTGAGACACAGAGACACTGAGACTTTTAGACACTGAGACACTGAGACACAGACACACTGAGACACTGAGACTCTGAGACACTGAGACACTGAGGCACAGAGACACAGAGACACAGAGACACTGTGACACTGAGGCTCAGAGACACTGAGACCAAGAGACAGAGAGGTACGGAGACTCTGAGACACTGAGAAACTGAGGCACAGAGACACAGAGACACTGAGACTCTGAGACACTGAGACACTGAGGCACAGAGACACTGAGACACTGAGAATCTGAGACACTGAGACACAGAGACACTGAGACACTGAGACTCTGAGACACTGAGACACAGAGACACTGAGACTCTGAGACACTGAGACACTGAGACACAGAGACACTGAGACACTGAGGCACAGAGACACTGAGACCAAGAGACACAGAGACACTGAGACACTGAGACTCTGAGACACTGAGACACTGAGACACAGACACACTGCGACACTGAGACTCTGAGACACTGAGACACTGAGGCACAGAAACACAGAGACACTGAGACACTGAGGCTCGGAGACACTGAGACCAAGAGACAGAGAGACATGGGGACTCTGAGACACTGAGGCACAGAAACACTGAGGCACTGAGACTCTGAGACACTGAGATACTGAGACTCTGAGAAATTGAGACACTGACATACTGACGCCCAGAGACACTGAGACACTGAGGCACAGAGACATTGAGTCAAAGAGACACAGAGACACTGAGACACTGAGACACAGAGACACTGAGACACAGAGACACAGAGACACTGAGACTCTGAGACACTGAGACACTGAGGCACAGAGACACAGAGACACTGAGACACTGAGACCAAGAGACACACAGACACTGAGACTCTGAGACACTGAGACACTGAGGCACAGAGACACTGAGACACTGAGACACAGAGACACCGAGACACTGAGAATCTGAGACACTGAGACACAGAGACACTGAGACAATGAGACTCTGAGACACTGAGACACTGAGACACTGACACACTGACACACTGACACACTGAGGCACAGAGACACTGAAACCAAGAGACACAGAGAAACTGAGACATTGAGAAACAGAGACGCTGAGACTCTGAGACACTGAGACACTGAGACACAGACACACTGAGACACTGAGACTCTGAGACACTGAGACACTGAGGCACAGAGACACAGAGACACTGAGACACTGAGGCTCAGAGACACTGAGACCAAGAGACAGAGAGGTACGGAGACTCTGAGACACTGAGAAACTGAGGCACAGAGACACAGAGACACTGAGACTCTGAGACACTGAGACACTGAGGCACAGAGACACTGAGACACTGAGACACTGAGAATCTGAGACACTGAGAGACAGAGACACTGAGACACTGAGACTCTGAGACACTGAGACACAGAGACACTGAGACTCTGAGACACTGAGACACTGAGACACTGAGACACTGAGGCACAGAGACACTGAGACCAAGAGACACAGAGACACTGAGACTCTCAGACACTGAGACACAGAGACACCGAGACACTGAGACTCTGAGACACTGAGATACGGAGACACTGAGACACAGAGACACTGAGACACTGAGGCACAGATACATTGAGACACAGAGACACTGAGACACTGAGGCACATAGACACTGTGTCACTGAGGCTCAGAGACACTGAGACCAAGAGACACAGAGACACTGAGACTCTGAGACACTGAGGCACAGAGACACTGAGACACTGAGACACAGAGACACCGAGACACTGTGAATCTGAGACGCAGAGACACTGAGACACTGAAACACTGAGGCTCAGAGACACTGAGACCAAGAGACAGAGAGATACGGAGACTCTGAGACACTGAGACACTGAGGCACAGAGACACTGAGACACTGAGACTCTGAGACACTGAGACTCTGAGACACTGAGACACTGAGGCACAGAGACACTGAGTCAAAGAGACACAGAGACACTGAGACACAGAGACACTGAGTCACTGAGGCACAGACACACTGAGACCCTGAGACTCTGAGATACTGAGACACTGAGGCACAGAGACGCAGAGACACTGAGACACTGAGGCTCAGAGACACTGTCACCAAGAGACACAGAGACACTGAGACTCTGAGACACTGAGACACTGAGGCACAGAGACACAGAGACACTGAGACACTGAGACACTGAGACCAAGAGACACACAGACACTGAGACTCTGAGACACTGAGACACTGAGGCACAGAGACACTGAGACACTGAGACACCGAGACACTGAGAATCTGAGACACTGAGACACAGAGACACCGAGACAATGAGACTCTGAGACACTGAGACACTGAGACACTGACACACTGACACACTGACACACTGAGGCACAGAGACACTGAAACCAAGAGACACAGAGAAACTGAGACATTGAGACACAGAGACACTGAGACTTTTAGACACTGAGACACTGAGACACAGACACACTGAGACACTGAGACTCTGAGACACTGAGACACTGAGGCACAGAGACACAGAGACACTGAGACACTGAGGCTCAGAGACACTGAGACCAAGAGACAGAGAGGTACGGAGACTCTGAGACACTGAGAAACTGAGGCACAGAGACACAGAGACACTGAGACTCTGAGACACTGAGACACTGAGGCACAGAGACACTGAGACACTGAGAATCTGAGACACTGAGACACAGAGACACTGAGACACTGAGACTCTGAGACACTGAGACACAGAGACACTGAGACTCTGAGACACTGAGACTCTGAGACACTGAGACACAGAGACACTGAGACTCTGAGACACTGAGACACAGAGACACTGAGACACTGAGGCACAGAGACACTGAGACCAAGAGACACAGAGACACTGAGACACTGAGACTCTGAGACACTGAGACACTGAGACACAGACACACTGCGACACTGAGACTCTGAGACACTGAGACACTGAGGCACAGAAACACAGAGACACTGAGACACTGAGGCTCAGAGACACTGAGACCAAGAGACAGAGAGACATGGGGACTCTGAGACACTGAGACACTGAGGCACAGAAACACTGAGGCACTGAGACTCTGAGACACTGAGACACTGAGACTCTGAGAAATTGAGACACTGACATACTGACGCCCAGAGACACTGAGACACTGAGGCACAGAGACATTGAGTCAAAGAGACACAGAGACACTGAGACACTGAGACACTGAGTCACTGAGGCACAGACACACTGAGACCCTGAGACTCTGAGATACTGAGACACTGAGGCACAGAGACGCAGAGACACTGAGACACTGAGGCTCAGAGACACTGTCACCAAGAGACACAGAGACACTGAGACTCTGAGACACTGAGACACTGAGGCACAGAGACACAGAGACACTGAGACACTGAGACACTGAGACCAAGAGACACACAGACACTGAGACTCTGAGACACTGAGACACTGAGGCACAGAGACACTGAGACACTGAGACACCGAGACACTGAGAATCTGAGACACTGAGACACAGAGACACTGAGACAATGAGACTCTGAGACACTGAGACACTGACACACTGACACACTGACACACTGAGGCACAGAGACACTGAAACCAAGAGACACAGAGAAACTGAGACATTGAGACACAGAGACACTGAGACTTTTAGACACTGAGACACTGAGACACAGACACACTGAGACACTGAGACTCTGAGACACTGAGGCACAGAGACACAGAGACACTGAGACACTGAGGCTCAGAGACACTGAGACCAAGAGACAGAGAGGTACGGAGACTCTGAGACACTGAGAAACTGAGGCACAGAGACACAGAGACACTGAGACTCTGAGACACTGAGACACTGAGGCACAGAGACACTGAGACACTGAGAATCTGAGACACTGAGACACAGAGACACTGAGACACTGAGACTCTGAGACACTGAGACACAGAGACACTGAGACACTGAGGCACAGAGACACTGAGACCAAGAGACACAGAGACACTGAGACACTGAGACTCTGAGACACTGAGACACTGAGACACAGACACACTGCGACACTGAGACTCTGAGACACTGAGACACTGAGGCACAGAAACACAGAGACACTGAGACACTGAGGCTCAGAGACACTGAGACCAAGAGACAGAGAGACATGGGGACTCTGAGACACTGAGACACTGAGGCACAGAAACACTGAGGCACTGAGACTCTGAGACACTGAGACACTGAGACTCTGAGAAATTGAGACACTGACATACTGACGCCCAGAGACACTGAGACACTGAGGCACAGAGACATTGAGTCAAAGAGACACAGAGACACTGAGACACTGAGACACAGAGACACTGAGACACAGAGACACAGAGACACTGAGACTCTGAGACACTGAGACACTGAGGCACAGAGACACAGAGACACTGAGACACTGAGGCTCAGAGACAATGAGACAGAGAGATACGGAGACTCTGAGACACTGAGACACTGAGGCACAGAGACACTGAGACACTGAGATCTGAGACACTGAGACTCTTAGACACTGAGACACTGAGGCCCAGAGACACAGAGACACTGAGACACTGAGGCTCAGAGACACTGAGACAGAGAGATACGGAGACTCTGAGACACTGAGGCACAGAGACACTGAGGCACTGAGATCTGAGACACTGAGACTCTGAGACACTGAGACACTGAGGCCCAGAGACACAGAGACACTGAGACACAAAAACACTGAGACACAGAGACACTGAGACTCTGAGACACTGAGACACTGAGGCACAGAGACACTGAGACACTGAGACACTGAGACACAGAGACACCCAGACACTTAGAATCTGAGACACTGAGACACAGAGACACTGAGACTATGAGACACTGAGACTCTGAGACACTGAGACACACAGACACAGAGACACTGATACACTGAGACACTGAGACACTGAGGCACAGAGACACTGAAACCAAGAGACACTGAGACATTGAGACACAGAGACACTGAGACTCTGAGACACAGAGACACTGAGACACAGACACACTGAGACACTGAGACTCTGAGATACTGAGACACTGAGGCACAGAGACACAGAGACACTGAGACACTGAGACCAAGAGACACACAGACACTGAGACTCTGAGACACTGAGACACTGAGGCACAGAGACACTGAGACACAGAGACACTGAGACAATGAGACTCTGAGACACTGAGACACTGAGACACTGAGACACTGAGGCACAGAGACACTGAAACCAAGAGACACAGAGAAACTGAGACATTGAGACACAGAGACACTGAGACTCTGAGACACTGAGACACTGAGACACAGACACACTGAGACACTGAGACTCTGAGACACTGAGACACTGAGGCACAGAGACACAGAGACACTGAGACACTGAGGCTCAGAGACACTGAGACCAAGAGACAGAGAGGTACGGAGACTCTGAGACACTGAGAAACTGAGGCACAGAGACACAGAGACACTGAGACTCTGAGACACTGAGACACTGAGGCACAGAGACACTGAGACACTGAGAATCTGAGACACTGAGACACAGAGACACTGAGACACTGAGACTCTGAGACACTGAGACACTGAGACACTGAGGCACAGAGACACTGAGACCAAGAGACACAGAGACACTGAGACTCTGAGACACTGAGACACTGAGACACTGAGACTCTGAGACACTGAGACACTGAGACACAGACACACTGCGACACTGAGTCTCTGAGACACTGAGACACTGAGGCACAGAGACACAGAGACACTGAGACACTGAGGCTCAGAGACACTGAGACCAAGAGACAGAGAGGTACGGGGACTCTGAGACACTGAGACACTGAGGCACAGAGACACTGAGGCACTGAGACTCTGAGACACTGAGACACTGAGACTCTGAGAAATTGAGACACTGAGATACTGACGCCCAGAGACACAGAGACACTGAGACACTGAGGCACAGAGACACTGAGTCAAAGAGACACAGAGACACTGAGACACTGAGACACAGAGACACAGAGACACTGAGACTCTGAGACACTGAGACACTGAGGCACAGAGACACAGAGACACTGAGACACTGAGGCTCAGAGACACTGAGACAGAGATATACGGAGACTCTGAGACACTGAGACACTGAGGCACAGAGACACTGAGACACTGAGATCTGAGACACTGAGACTCTGAGACACTGAGACACTGAGGCCCAGAGACACAGAGACACTGAGACACTGAGGCACATTGAAACTGAGTCAAAGAGACACAGAGACACTGAGACTCTGAGACACTGAGGCACAGAGACACAGAGACACCGAGGCACAGAGACACTGAGACACTGAGACTCTGAGGCACTGAGACACTGAGACACAAAAACACTGAGACACAGAGACACTGAGACTCTGAGACACTGAGACACTGAGGCACAGAGACACTGAGACACTGAGACACAGAGACACCCAGACACTTAGAATCTGAGACACTGAGACACAGAGACACTGAGACTATGAGACACTGAGACTCTGAGACACTGAGACACAGAGACACAGAGACACTGATACACTGAGACACTGAGACACTGAGGCACAGAGACACTGAAACCAAGAGACACTGAGACATTGAGACACAGAGACACTGAGACTCTGAGACACAGAGACACTGAGATACTGAGACTATGAGACACTGAGACTCTGAGACACTGAGACACAGAGACACTGAGACACAGACACACTGAGACACTGAGACTCTGAGATACTGAGACACTGAGGCACAGAGACACAGAGACACTGAGACACTGAGGCTCAGAGACATTGTGACCAAGAGACACAGAGACACTGAGACTCTGAGACACTGAGACACTGAGGCACAGAGACACAGAGACACTGAGACACTGAGACCAAGAGACACACAGACACTGAGACTCTGAGACACTGAGACACTGAGGCACAGAGACACTGAGACACAGAGACACCGAGACACTGAGAATCTGAGACACTGAGACACAGAGACACTGAGACAATGAGACTCTGAGACACTGAGACACTGAGACACAGAGACACTGACACACTGAGGCACAGAGACACTGAAACCAAGAGACACAGAGAAACTGAGACATTGAGACACAGAGACACTGAGGCTCTGAGACACTGAGACAATGAGACACAGACACACTGAGACACTGAGACTCTGAGACACTGAGAATCTGAGAAATTGAGACACTGAGATACTGACGCCCAGAGACACAAAGACACTGAGACACTGAGGCACAGAGACGCTGAGTCAAAGAGACACAGAGACACTGAGACACAGAGACACTGAGACACAGAGCCACAGAGACACTGAGACTCTGAGACACTGAGACACTGAGGCACAGAGACACAGAGACACTGAGACACTGAGGCTCAGAGACACTGAGACCAAGAGACAGAGAGATACGGAGATTCTGAGACACTGAGACACTGAGGCTCAGAGACACTGAGACCAAGAGACAGAGAGATACGGAGACTCTGAGACACTGAGACACTGAGGCACAGAGACACTGAGACACTGAGACACTGAGACACTGAGGCACGGAGATACAAAGACACCGAGGCACAGAGACAGTGAGAAACTGAGATCTGAGGCACTGAGACACTGAGACACTGAGACATTGAGGCGCAGATGCACTGAGACACAGAGTTACTGAGACTCTGAGACACTGAGACACTGAGACACAGAGACACTGAGACACAGAGACACTGAGACACAGAGACACGGAGACTCTGAGACACTGAGACACTGAGGCACTGAGGCACAGAGACACTGAGACACTGGGACACAGAGACACCGAGACACTTAGAATCTGAGACACTGAGACACAGAGACACTGAGACACTGAGACTCTGAGACACTGAGACACAGAGACACTGAGACACTGAGACCAAGAGACACTGAGACACTGAGACACAGAGACACTGAGGCACAGAGACACTGAAACCAAGAGACACAGAGACACTGAGACATTGAGACACTGAGACACTGAGACACAGGGACACTGAGACATTGAGACACTGTGACACTGAGACACTGTGACACTGAGACACAGAGACACCGAGACACTTAGAATCTGAGACACTGAGACACAGAGACACTGAGACACTGAGACTCTAAGACACTGAGACACAGAGACACCGAGACGCTGAGACTCTGAGACACTGAGATACTGAGACACTGAGACACAGAGACACTGAAACCAAGAGACACAGAGACACTGAGACATTGAGACACTGAGACTCTGAGACACTGAGACACTGAGACACAGAGACACTGAGGCACAGAGACACTGAACCAAGAGACACAGAGACACTGAGACATTGAGACACTGAGACACTGAGACACAGGGACACTGAGACATTGAGACACTGTGACACTGAGACACTGTTACACTAAGACACAGAGACACCGAGACACTTAGAATCTGAGACACTGAGACACAGAGACACTGAGACACTGAGACTCTAAGACACTGAGACACAGAGACACCGAGATGCTGAGACTCTGAGACACTGAGATACTGAGAAACTGAGACACAGAGACACTGAGACACTGAGGCACAGAAACACTGAAACCAAGAGACACAGAGACACTGAGACATTGAGACACAAAGACACTGAGACACTGAGACACTGAGACCCTGAGACACTGAGGCACAGAGACACTGTGTCACTGAGGCTCAGAGACACTGAGACCAAGAGACACAGAGACACTGAGACTCTGAGACACTGAGACACTGAGGCACAGAGACACTGAGACACTGAGACACAGAGACACCGAGACACTGTGAATCTGAGACGCAGAGACACTGAGACACTGAAACACTGAGGCTCAGAGACACTGAGACCAAGAGACAGAGAGATACGGAGACTCTGAGACACTGAGACACTGAGGCACAGAGACACTGAGACACTGAGACACTGAGACTCTGAGACACATAGACACTGAGACACTGAGGCACAGAGACACTGAGTCAAAGAGACACAGAGACACTGAGACTCTGAGACACTGAGACACTGAGGCACAGAGACACAGAGACACCGAGGCACAGAGACACTGAGAAACTGAGACTCTGAGACTCTGAGGCACTGAGACACTGAGACACAAAGACACTGTGACACAGAGACACTGAGACACAGAGACACTGAGACTCTGAGACACTGAGACACTGAGGCACAGAGACACTGAGACACTGAGACACAGAGACACCCAGACACTTAGAATCTGAGACACTGAGACACAGAGACACTGAGACTATGAGACACTGAGACTCTGAGACACTGAGACTCTGAGACACAGAGACACTGAGACACAGACACACTGAGACCCTGAGACTCTGAGATACTGAGACACTGAGGCACAGAGACACAGAGACACTGAGACACTGAGGCTCAGAGACACTGTCACCAAGAGACACAGAGACACTGAGACTCTGAGACACTGAGACACTGAGGCACAGAGACACAGAGACACTGAGACACTGAGACCAAGAGACACACAGACACTGAGACTCTGAGACACTGAGACACTGAGGCACAGAGACACTGAGACACTGAGACACAGAGACACCGAGACACTGTCACCAAGAGACACAGAGACACTGAGACTCTGAGACACTGAGACACTGAGGCACAGAGACACAGAGACACTGAGACACTGAGACCAAGAGACACACAGACACTGAGACTCTGAGACACTGAGACACTGAGGCACAGAGACACTGAGACACTGAGACACAGAGACACCGAGACACTGAGAATCTGAGACACTGAGACACAGAGACACTGAGACAATGAGACTCTGAGACACTGAGACACTGAGACACTGACACACTGAGGCACAGAGACACTGAAACCAAGAGACACAGAGAAACTGAGACATTGAGACACAGAGACACTGAGACTCTGAGACACTGAGACACAGACACACTGAGACACTGAGACTCTGAGACACTGAGACACTGAGGCACAGAGACACAGAGACACTGAGACACTGAGGCTCAGAGACACTGAGACCAAGAGACAGAGAGGTACGGAGACTCTGAGACAATGAGAAACTGAGGCACAGAGACACAGAGACACTGAGACTCTGAGACACTGAGACACTGAGGCACAGAGTCACTGAGACACTGAGAATCTGAGACACTGAGACACAGAGACACTGAGACACTGAGACTCTGAGACACTGAGGCACAGAGACACTGAGACACTGAGAATCTGAGACACTGAGACACAGAGACACTGAGACACTGAGACTCTGAGACACTGAGGCACAGAGACACTGAGACTCTGAGACACTGAGACACTGAGACACAGAGACACTGAGACACTGAGGCACAGAGACACTGAGACCCAGAGACACCGAGACACTGAGACTCTGAGACACTGAGATACTGAGACACTGAGACACAGAGACACTGTGTCACTGAGGCACGGAGACACTGTGTCACTGAGGCTCAGAGACACTGAGACCAAGGGACACAGAGACACTGAGACTCTGAGACACTGAGACACTGAGGCACAGAGACACTGAGACACTGAGACACAGAGACACCGAGACACTGTGAATCTGAGACGCAGAGACACTGAGACACTGAAACACTGAGGCTCAGAGACACTGAGACCAAGAGACAGAGAGGTACGGAGACTCTGAGACACTGAGACACTGAGGCACAGAGACACTGAGACACTGAGACTCTGAGACACTGAGACTCTGAGACACAGAGACACTGAGACACTGAGGCACAGAGACACTGAGTCAAAGAGACACAGAGACACTGAGACTCTGAGACACTGAGACACTGAGGCACAGAGACACAGAGACACCGAGGCACAGAGACACTGAGAAACTGAGACTCTGAGACTCTGAGGCACTGAGACACTGAGACACAAAGACACTGAGACACAGAGACACTGAGACTCTGAGACACTGAGACACTGAGGCACAGAGACACTGAGACACTGAGACACAGAGACACCCAGACACTTAGAATCTGAGACACTGAGACACAGAGACACTGAGACTATGAGACACTGAGACTCTGAGACACTGAGACACAGAGACACTGAGACACTGAGGCACAGAGACACTGAAACCAAGAGACACTGAGACATTGAGACACAGAGACACTGAGACTCTGAGACACAGAGACACTGAGACACAGACACACTGAGACCCTGAGACTCTGAGATACTGAGGCTCAGAGACACTGAGACCAAGAGACAGAGAGGTACGGAGACTCTGAGACACTGAGAAACTGAGGCACAGAGACACAGAGACACAGAGACCCTGAGACACTGAGACACTGAGGCACAGAGACACTGAGACACTGAGAATCTGAGACACTGAGACACAGAGACACTGAGACACTGAGACTCTGAGACACTGAGACACAGAGACACAGAGACTATGAGACACTGAGGCACAGAGACACTGAGACCAAGTGACACAGAGACACTGTGACACTGAGACCAAGAGACACACAGACACTGAGACTCTGAGACACTGAGGCACAGAGACACTGAGACAATGAGACACAGAGACACCGAGACACTGAGAATCTGAGACACTGAGGCACAGAGACACTGAGACAATGAGACTCTGAGACTCTGAGACACTGAGACACTGAGACACAGAGACACTGACACACTGAGGCACAGAGACACTGAAACCAAGAGACACAGAGAAACTGAGACATTGAGACACAGAGACACTGAGACTCTGAGACACTGAGACACTGAGACACAGACACACTGAGACACTGAGACTCTGAGACACTGAGACACTGAGACACAGACACACTGAGACACTGAGACTCTGAGACACTGAGACACTGAGGCACAGAGACACAGAGACACTGAGACACTGAGGCTCAGAGACACTGAGACCAAGAGACAGAGAGGTACGGAGACTCTGAGACACTGAGAAACTGAGGCACAGAGACACAGAGACACAGAGACTCTGAGACACTGAGACACTGAGGCACAGAGACACTGAGACACTGAGAATCTGAGACACTGAGACACAGAGACACTGAGACACTGAGACTCTGAGACACTGAGACACAGAGACACAGAGACTATGAGACACTGAGGCACAGAGACACTGAGACCAAGTGACACAGAGACACTGAGACTCTGAGACACTGAGACACTGAGACACAGACACACTGCGACACTGAGACACTGAGACACTGAGGCACAGAGACACAGAGACACTGAGACACTGAGGCTCAGAGACACTGAGACCAAGAGACAGAGAGATATGGGGACTCTGAGACACTGAGACACTGAGGCACAGAAATACTGAGGCACTGAGACTCTGAGACACTGAGAAACTGAGACTCTGAGAAATTGAGACACTGAGATACTGACGCCCAGAGACACAGAGACACTGAGACACTGAGGCACAGAGACACTGAGTCAAAGAGACACAGAGACACTGAGACACTGAGACACAGAGACACTGAGACACAGAGACACAGAGGCACTGAGACTCTGAGACACTGAGACACTGAGGCACAGAGACACTGAGACACTGAGGCTCAGTGACACTGAGACCAAGAGACAGAGAGATACGGAGACTCTGAGACACTGAGACACTGAGGCACAGAGACACTGAGACACTGAGATCTGAGACACTGAGACTCTGAGACACTGAGACACTGAGGCACATTGAAACTGAGTCAAAGAGACACAGAGACACTGAGACTCTGAGACACAGAGACACTGAGGCACAGGGACACAGAGACACTGAGACGCTGAGACACTGCGATACTGAGGCACAGAGACACTGAGTCACAGAGATACTGAGACTCTGAGTCACTGAGACTCAGAGACATTGAGACACAGAGACACAGAGACACTGAGGCACAGAGACACTGAGACTCTGAGACTCTGAGACACTGAGACACTGAGGCACAGAGACACAGATACACTGAGACACTGAGGCACAAAGACACTGAGACAAAGAGACACAGAGACACTGAGACTCTGAGATACTGAGAAACTGAGACACTGAGGCACAGAGGTAATGAGACACTGAGCCACAGAGACACTGAAACAAAGAGACACAGAGACACTGAGACTCTGAGACTCTGAGGCACAGAGACAGAGAGACACTGAGACACAGAGACACAGAGACACGGAGACACTGAGACACAGAGACAAAGAGACACTGAGACACAGAAACACAGAGACACTGAGATTCTGAGACACTGAGACACTGAGACAATGAGACACAGAGACAAAGAGACACTGAGAAACAGAGACACTGAGGCTCTGAGAAACTGAGACACTGAGACACTGAGACTCTGAGACTCTGAGACACTGAGACATTGAGACACAGAGACAATGAGATACTGAGAATCTGAGACACTGAAACAGTGAGGCACAGACACACTGAGAAACTGAGACTCTGAGACAGTGAGACAATGAGACTCTGAGACACAGAGACACAGAGACACTGAGACACTGAGGCTCAGAGACACTGAGACCAAGGGACAGAGAGATACGGAGACTCTGAGACACTGAGACACTGAGGTACAGAGACACAGAGACACTGAGACTCTGAGACACTGAGACACTGAGGCCCAGAGACATAGAGACACTGAGACACTGAGACACAGAGACACTGAGTCAAAGAGACACAGAGACACTGAGACTCTGAGACACTGAGACACTGAGGCACAGAGACACTGAGACACTGAGAATCTGAGACACTGAGACACAGAGACACTGAGACATAGAGACACTGAGACACAGAGAATCTGAGACACTGAGACACTGAGGCCCAGAGACATAGAGACACTGACACACTGAGACACAGAGACACAGAGACACTGAGGCACTGAGGCACAGAGACACTGAAACCAAGAGACACAGAGACATTGAGACACAGAGACACTGAGACTCTGAGACACAGAGACACTGAGACACAGACACACTGAGACACTGAGACTCTGAGATACTGAGACACTGAGGCACAGAGACAGAGAGACACTGAGACACTGAGGCTCAGAGACACTGTGACCAAGAGACACAGAGACACTGAGACTCTGAGACACTGAGACACTGAGGCACAGAGACACAGAGACACTGAGACACTGAGACCAAGAGACACACAGACACTGAGACTCTGAGACACTGAGACACTGAGGCACAGAGACACTGAGACACTGAGACACAGAGACACCGAGACACTGAGAATCTGAGACACTGAGACACAGAGACACTGAGACAATGAGACTCTGAGACACTGAGACACTGAGACACAGAGACACTGACACACTGAGGCACAGAGACACTGAAACCAAGAGACACAGAGAAACTGAGACATTGAGACACAGAGACACTGAGACTCTGAGACACTGAGACACTGAGACACAGACACACTGAGACACTGAGACTCGGAGACACTGAGACACTGAGGCACAGAGACTCAGAGACACTGGGACACTGAGGCTCAGAGACACTGAGACCAAGAGACAGAGAGGTACGGAGACTCTGAGACACTGAGAAACTGAGGCACAGAGACACAGAGACACTGAGACTCTGAGACACTGAGACACTGAGGCACAGAGACACTGAGACACTGAGAATCTGAGACACTGAGACACTGAGACACAGAGACACTGAGACTCTGAGACACTGAGACACTGAGACACAGAGACACTGAGGCACTGAGGCACAGAGACACTGAGACCAAGAGACACAGAGACACTGAGACTCTGAGACACTGAGACACTGAGACATAGACACACTGCGACACTGAGAATCTGAGACACTGAGACACTGAGACACAGAGACACTGAGGCGCAGAGGCACTGAGACACAGAGTCACTGAGACTCTGAGACACTGAGACACTGAGACAATGAGACACTGAGACACAGAGACACAGAGGCACAGTGACACAGAGACACTGAGACGCTGAGACACTGCGACACTGATGCACAGAGACACTGAGACACTGAGTCACAGAGATACTGAGACTCTGAGACACTGAGACTCAGAGACATTGAGACACAGAGACACAGAGACACTGAGGCACAGAGACACTGAGACTCTGAGACTCTGAGACACTGAGACACTAAGGCACAGAGACACAGATACACTGAGACACTGAGGCACAGAGACACTGAGACAAAGATACACAGAGACACTGAGACTCTGAGATACTGAGAAACTGAGACACTGAGGCACAGAGGCAATGAGACACTGAGCCACAGAGACACTGAGACAAAGAGACACAGAGACACTGAGACTCTGAGGCACAGAGATACTGAGACACTGAGTCACAGAGAAACTGAGACACAGAGACACTGAGACTCTGAGACACTCAGGCACAGAGACACTGAGACACAGAGGCCCTGAGACACAGAGACGCAGAGACACTTATATTCTGAGACACTGAGACACAGACACACTGAGACACTGAGACACAGACACACTGAGACACAGAGACACGGAGACACTGAGACACAGAGAGAAAGAGACACTGAGACACAGAAACACAGAGACACTGAGATTCTGAGACACTGAGACACTGAGACAATGAGACACAGAGACAAAGAGACACTGAGAATCTGAGACACTGAGGCTCTGAGAAACTGAGACACTGAGACACTGAGACTCTGAGACACTGAGACATTGAGACACAGAGACAATGAGATACTGAGAATCTGAGACACTGAAACAGTGAGGCACAGACACACTGAGAAACTGAGACTCTGAGACAGTGAGACAATGAGACTCTGAGAAATTGAGACACTGAGATACTGACGCCCAGAGACACAGAGACACTGAGACACTGAGGCACAGAGACACTGAGTCAAAGAGACACAGAGACACTGAGACACTGAGACACAGAGACACTGAGACACAGAGACACAGAGGCACTGAGACTCTGAGACACTGAGACACTGAGGCACAGAGACACTGAGACACTGAGGCTCAGTGACACTGAGACCAAGAGACAGAGAGATACGGAGACTCTGAGACACTGAGACACTGAGGCACAGAGACACTGAGACACTGAGATCTGAGACACTGAGACTCTGAGACACTGAGACACTGAGGCACATTGAAACTGAGTCAAAGAGACACAGAGACACTGAGACTCTGAGACACAGAGACACTGAGGCACAGGGACACAGAGACACTGAGACGCTGAGACACTGCGATACTGAGGCACAGAGACACTGAGACACTGAGTCACAGAGATACTGAGACTCTGAGTCACTGAGACTCAGAGACATTGAGACACAGAGACACAGAGACACTGAGGCACAGAGACACTGAGACTCTGAGACTCTGAGACACTGAGACACTGAGGCACAGAGACACAGATACACTGAGACACTGAGGCACAAAGACACTGAGACAAAGAGACACAGAGACACTGAGACTCTGAGATACTGAGAAACTGAGACACTGAGGCACAGAGGTAATGAGACACTGAGCCACAGAGACACTGAAACAAAGAGACACAGAGACACTGAGACTCTGAGACTCTGAGGCACAGAGACAGAGAGACACTGAGACACAGAGACACAGAGACACGGAGACACTGAGACACAGAGACAAAGAGACACTGAGACACAGAAACACAGAGACACTGAGATTCTGAGACACTGAGACACTGAGACAATGAGACACAGAGACAAAGAGACACTGAGAAACAGAGACACTGAGGCTCTGAGAAACTGAGACACTGAGACACTGAGACTCTGAGACTCTGAGACACTGAGACATTGAGACACAGAGACAATGAGATACTGAGACACTGAGACACTGAGGCACGGAGATACAAAGACACCGAGGCACAGAGACAGTGAGAAACTGAGATCTGAGGCACTGAGACACTGAGACACTGAGACATTGAGGCGCAGATGCACTGAGACACAGAGTTACTGAGACTCTGAGACACTGAGACACTGAGACACAGAGACACTGAGACACAGAGACACTGAGACACAGAGACACGGAGACTCTGAGACACTGAGACACTGAGGCACTGAGGCACAGAGACACTGAGACACTGGGACACAGAGACACCGAGACACTTAGAATCTGAGACACTGAGACACAGAGACACTGAGACACTGAGACTCTGAGACACTGAGACACAGAGACACAGAGACACTGAGACTCTGAGACACTGAGACACTGAGACACTGAGGCACAGAGACACTGAAACCAAGAGACACAGAGACACTGAGACATTGAGACACTGAGACACTGAGACACAGGGACACTGAGACATTGAGACACTGTGACACTGAGACACTGTGACACTGAGACACAGAGACACCGAGACACTTAGAATCTGAGACACTGAGACACAGAGACACTGAGACACTGAGACTCTAAGACACTGAGACACAGAGACACCGAGACGCTGAGACTCTGAGACACTGAGATACTGAGACACTGAGACACAGAGACACTGAAACCAAGAGACACAGAGACACTGAGACATTGAGACACTGAGACTCTGAGACACTGAGACACTGAGACACAGAGACACTGAGGCACAGAGACACTGAACCAAGAGACACAGAGACACTGAGACATTGAGACACTGAGACACTGAGACACAGGGACACTGAGACATTGAGACACTGTGACACTGAGACACTGTTACACTAAGACACAGAGACACCGAGACACTTAGAATCTGAGACACTGAGACACAGAGACACTGAGACACTGAGACTCTAAGACACTGAGACACAGAGACACCGAGATGCTGAGACTCTGAGACACTGAGATACTGAGAAACTGAGACACTGAGGCACAGAGACACTGAAACCAAGAGACACAGAGACACTGAGACATTGAGACACAAAGACACTGAGACACTGAGACACTGAGACCCTGAGACACTGAGGCACAGAGACACTGTGTCACTGAGGCTCAGAGACACTGAGACCAAGAGACACAGAGACACTGAGACTCTGAGACACTGAGACACTGAGGCACAGAGACACTGAGACACTGAGACACAGAGACACCGAGACACTGTGAATCTGAGACGCAGAGACACTGAGACACTGAAACACTGAGGCTCAGAGACACTGAGACCAAGAGACAGAGAGATACGGAGACTCTGAGACACTGAGACACTGAGGCACAGAGACACTGAGACACTGAGACACTGAGACTCTGAGACACATAGACACTGAGACACTGAGGCACAGAGACACTGAGTCAAAGAGACACAGAGACACTGAGACTCTGAGACACTGAGACACTGAGGCACAGAGACACAGAGACACCGAGGCACAGAGACACTGAGAAACTGAGACTCTGAGACTCTGAGGCACTGAGACACTGAGACACAAAGACACTGTGACACAGAGACACTGAGACACAGAGACACTGAGACTCTGAGACACTGAGACACTGAGGCACAGAGACACTGAGACACTGAGACACAGAGACACCCAGACACTTAGAATCTGAGACACTGAGACACAGAGACACTGAGACTATGAGACACTGAGACTCTGAGACACTGAGACTCTGAGACACAGAGACACTGAGACACAGAAACACTGAGACCCTGAGACTCTGAGATACTGAGACACTGAGGCACAGAGACACAGAGACACTGAGACACTGAGGCTCAGAGACACTGTCACCAAGAGACACAGAGACACTGAGACTCTGAGACACTGAGACACTGAGGCACAGAGACACAGAGACACTGAGACACTGAGACCAAGAGACACACAGACACTGAGACTCTGAGACACTGAGACACTGAGGCACAGAGACACTGAGACACTGAGACACAGAGACACCGAGACACTGAGAATCTGAGACACTGAGACACAGAGACACTGAGACAATGAGACTCTGAGACACTGAGACACTGAGACACTGACACACTGAGGCACAGAGACACTGAAACCAAGAGACACAGAGAAACTGAGACATTGAGACACAGAGACACTGAGACTCTGAGACACTGAGACACAGACACACTGAGACACTGAGACTCTGAGACACTGAGACACTGAGGCACAGAGACACAGAGACACTGAGACACTGAGGCTCAGAGACACTGAGACCAAGAGACAGAGAGGTACGGAGACTCTGAGACAATGAGAAACTGAGGCACAGAGACACAGAGACACTGAGACTCTGAGACACTGAGACACTGAGGCACAGAGTCACTGAGACACTGAGAATCTGAGACACTGAGACACAGAGACACTGAGACACTGAGACTCTGAGACACTGAGGCACAGAGACACTGAGACACTGAGAATCTGAGACACTGAGACACAGAGACACTGAGACACTGAGACTCTGAGACACTGAGGCACAGAGACACTGAGACTCTGAGACACTGAGACACTGAGACACAGAGACACTGAGACACTGAGGCACAGAGACACTGAGACCCAGAGACACCGAGACACTGAGACTCTGAGACACTGAGATACTGAGACACTGAGACACAGAGACACTGTGTCACTGAGGCACAGAGACACTGTGTCACTGAGGCTCAGAGACACTGAGACCAAGGGACACAGAGACACTGAGACTCTGAGACACTGAGACACTGAGGCACAGAGACACTGAGACACTGAGACACAGAGACACCGAGACACTGTGAATCTGAGACGCAGAGACACTGAGACACTGAAACACTGAGGCTCAGAGACACTGAGACCAAGAGACAGAGAGGTACGGAGACTCTGAGACACTGAGACACTGAGGCACAGAGACACTGAGACACTGAGACTCTGAGACACTGAGACTCTGAGACACAGAGACACTGAGACACTGAGGCACAGAGACACTGAGTCAAAGAGACACAGAGACACTGAGACTCTGAGACACTGAGACACTGAGGCACAGAGACACAGAGACACCGAGGCACAGAGACACTGAGAAACTGAGACTCTGAGACTCTGAGGCACTGAGACACTGAGACACAAAGACACTGAGACACAGAGACACTGAGACTCTGAGACACTGAGACACTGAGGCACAGAGACACTGAGACACTGAGACACAGAGACACCCAGACACTTAGAATCTGAGACACTGAGACACAGAGACACTGAGACTATGAGACACTGAGACTCTGAGACACTGAGACACAGAGACACAGAGACACTGAGACACTGAGGCACAGAGACACTGAAACCAAGAGACACTGAGACATTGAGACACAGAGACACTGAGACTCTGAGACACAGAGACACTGAGACACAGACACACTGAGACCCTGAGACTCTGAGATACTGAGGCTCAGAGACACTGAGACCAAGAGACAGAGAGGTACGGAGACTCTGAGACACTGAGAAACTGAGGCACAGAGACACAGAGACACAGAGACTCTGAGACACTGAGACACTGAGGCACAGAGACACTGAGACACTGAGAATCTGAGACACTGAGACACAGAGACACTGAGACACTGAGACACTGAGACTATGAGACACTGAGGCACAGAGACACTGAGACCAAGTGACACAGAGACACTGTGACACTGAGACCAAGAGACACACAGACACTGAGACTCTGAGACACTGAGACACAGAGACACAGAGACACTGAGGCACAGAGACACTGAGACTCTGAGACTCTGAGACACTGAGACACTGAGGCACAGAGACACAGATACACTGAGACACTGAGGCACAAAGACACTGAGACAAAGAGACACAGAGACACTGAGACTCTGAGATACTGAGAAACTGAGACACTGAGGCACAGAGGTAATGAGACACTGAGCCACAGAGACACTGAAACAAAGAGACACAGAGACACTGAGACTCTGAGGCACAGAGACACTGAGTCAAAGAGACACAGAGACACTGAGACTCTGAGACACTGAGACACTGAGGCACAGAGACACAGAGACACCGAGGCACAGAGACACTGAGAAACTGAGACTCTGAGACTCTGAGGCACTGAGACACTGAGACACAAAGACACTGAGACACAGAGACACTGAGACTCTGAGACACTGAGACACTGAGGCACAGAGACACTGAGACACTGAGACACAGAGACACCCAGACACTTAGAATCTGAGACACTGAGACACAGAGACACTGAGACTATGAGACACTGAGACTCTGAGACACTGAGACACAGAGACACAGAGACACTGAGACACTGAGGCACAGAGACACTGAAACCAAGAGACACTGAGACATTGAGACACAGAGACACTGAGACTCTGAGACACAGAGACACTGAGACACAGACACACTGAGACCCTGAGACTCTGAGATACTGAGGCTCAGAGACACTGAGACCAAGAGACAGAGAGGTACGGAGACTCTGAGACACTGAGAAACTGAGGCACAGAGACACAGAGACACAGAGACTCTGAGACACTGAGACACAGAGACACTGAGACACTGAGACACTGAGACACTGAGACACAGAGACACAGAGACTATGAGACACTGAGGCACAGAGACACTGAGACCAAGTGACACAGAGACACTGTGACACTGAGACCAAGAGACACACAGACACTGAGACTCTGAGACACTGAGGCACAGAGACACTGAGACAATGAGACACAGAGACACCGAGACACTGAGAATCTGAGACACTGAGGCACAGAGACACTGAGACAATGAGACTCTGAGACTCTGAGACACTGAGACACTGAGACACAGAGACACTGACACACTGAGGCACAGAGACACTGAAACCAAGAGACACAGAGAAACTGAGACATTGAGACACAGAGACACTGAGACTCTGAGACACTGAGACACTGAGACACAGACACACTGAGACACTGAGACTCTGAGACACTGAGACACTGAGACACAGACACACTGAGACACTGAGACTCTGAGACACTGAGACACTGAGGCACAGAGACACAGAGACACTGAGACACTGAGGCTCAGAGACACTGAGACCAAGAGACAGAGAGGTACGGAGACTCTGAGACACTGAGAAACTGAGGCACAGAGACACAGAGACACAGAGACTCTGAGACACTGAGACACTGAGGCACAGAGACACTGAGACACTGAGAATCTGAGACAATGAGACACAGAGACACTGAGACACTGAGACTCTGAGACACTGAGACACAGAGACACAGAGACTATGAGACACTGAGGCACAGAGACACTGAGACCAAGTGACACAGAGACACTGAGACTCTGAGACACTGAGACACTGAGACACAGACACACTGCGACACTGAGACACTGAGACACTGAGGCACAGAGACACAGAGACACTGAGACACTGAGGCTCAGAGACACTGAGACCAAGAGACAGAGAGATATGGGGACTCTGAGACACTGAGACACTGAGGCACAGAAATACTGAGGCACTGAGACTCTGAGACACTGAGAAACTGAGACTCTGAGAAATTGAGACACTGAGATACTGACGCCCAGAGACACAGAGACACTGAGACACTGAGGCACAGAGACACTGAGTCAAAGAGACACAGAGACACTGAGACACTGAGACACAGAGACACTGAGACACAGAGACACAGAGGCACTGAGACTCTGAGACACTGAGACACTGAGGCACAGAGACACTGAGACACTGAGGCTCAGTGACACTGAGACCAAGAGACAGAGAGATACGGAGACTCTGAGACACTGAGACACTGAGGCACAGAGACACTGAGACACTGAGATCTGAGACACTGAGACTCTGAGACACTGAGACACTGAGGCACATTGAAACTGAGTCAAAGAGACACAGAGACACTGAGACTCTGAGACACAGAGACACTGAGGCACAGGGACACAGAGACACTGAGACGCTGAGACACTGCGATACTGAGGCACAGAGACACTGAGACACTGAGTCACAGAGATACTGAGACTCTGAGTCACTGAGACTCAGAGACATTGAGACACAGAGACACAGAGACACTGAGGCACAGAGACACTGAGACTCTGAGACTCTGAGACACTGAGACACTGAGGCACAGAGACACAGATACACTGAGACACTGAGGCACAGAGACACTGAGACAAAGAGACACAGAGACACTGAGACTCTGAGATACTGAGAAACTGAGACACTGAGGCACAGAGGTAATGAGACACTGAGCCACAGAGACACTGAAACAAAGAGACACAGAGACACTGAGACTCTGAGACTCTGAGGCACAGAGACAGAGAGACACTGAGACACAGAGACACAGAGACACGGAGACACTGAGACACAGAGACAAAGAGACACTGAGACACAGAAACACAGAGACACTGAGATTCTGAGACACTGAGACACTGAGACAATGAGACACAGAGACAAAGAGACACTGAGAAACAGAGACACTGAGGCTCTGAGAAACTGAGACACTGAGACACTGAGACTCTGAGACTCTGAGACACTGAGACATTGAGACACAGAGACACTGAGATTCTGAGACACTGAGACACTGAGACAATGAGACACAGAGACAAAGAGACACTGAGAAACAGAGACACTGAGGCTCTGAGAAACTGAGACACTGAGACACTGAGACTCTGAGACTCTGAGACACTGAGACATTGAGACACAGAGACAATGAGATACTGAGAATCTGAGACACTGAAACAGTGAGGCACAGACACACTGAGAAACTGAGACTCTGAGACAGTGAGACAATGAGACTCTGAGACACAGAGACACAGAGACACTGAGACACTGAGGCTCAGAGACACTGAGACCAAGGGACAGAGAGATACGGAGACTCTGAGACACTGAGACACTGAGGTACAGAGACACAGAGACACTGAGACTCTGAGACACTGAGACACTGAGGCCCAGAGACATAGAGACACTGAGACACTGAGACACAGAGACACTGAGTCAAAGAGACACAGAGACACTGAGACTCTGAGACACTGAGACACTGAGGCACAGAGACACTGAGACACTGAGAATCTGAGACACTGAGACACAGAGACACTGAGACATAGAGACACTGAGACACAGAGAATCTGAGACACTGAGACACTGAGGCCCAGAGACATAGAGACACTGACACACTGAGACACAGAGACACAGAGACACTGAGGCACTGAGGCACAGAGACACTGAAACCAAGAGACACAGAGACATTGAGACACAGAGACACTGAGACTCTGAGACACAGAGACACTGAGACACAGACACACTGAGACACTGAGACTCTGAGATACTGAGACACTGAGGCACAGAGACAGAGAGACACTGAGACACTGAGGCTCAGAGACACTGTGACCAAGAGACACAGAGACACTGAGACTCTGAGACACTGAGACACTGAGGCACAGAGACACAGAGACACTGAGACACTGAGACCAAGAGACACACAGACACTGAGACTCTGAGACACTGAGACACTGAGGCACAGAGACACTGAGACACTGAGACACAGAGACACCGAGACACTGAGAATCTGAGACACTGAGACACAGAGACACTGAGACAATGAGACTCTGAGACACTGAGACACTGAGACACAGAGACACTGACACACTGAGGCACAGAGACACTGAAACCAAGAGACACAGAGAAACTGAGACATTGAGACACAGAGACACTGAGACTCTGAGACACTGAGACACTGAGACACAGACACACTGAGACACTGAGACTCGGAGACACTGAGACACTGAGGCACAGAGACTCAGAGACACTGGGACACTGAGGCTCAGAGACACTGAGACCAAGAGACAGAGAGGTACGGAGACTCTGAGACACTGAGAAACTGAGGCACAGAGACACAGAGACACTGAGACTCTGAGACACTGAGACACTGAGGCACAGAGACACTGAGACACTGAGAATCTGAGACACTGAGACACTGAGACACAGAGACACTGAGACTCTGAGACACTGAGACACTGAGACACAGAGACACTGAGGCACTGAGGCACAGAGACACTGAGACCAAGAGACACAGAGACACTGAGACTCTGAGACACTGAGACACTGAGACACAGACACACTGCGACACTGAGAATCTGAGACACTGAGACACTGAGACACAGAGACACTGAGGCGCAGAGGCACTGAGACACAGAGTCACTGAGACTCTGAGACACTGAGACACTGAGACAATGAGACACTGAGACACAGAGACACAGAGGCACAGTGACACAGAGACACTGAGACGCTGAGACACTGCGACACTGATGCACAGAGACACTGAGACACTGAGTCACAGAGATACTGAGACTCTGAGACACTGAGACTCAGAGACATTGAGACACAGAGACACAGAGACACTGAGGCACAGAGACACTGAGACTCTGAGACTCTGAGACACTGAGACACTAAGGCACAGAGACACAGATACACTGAGACACTGAGGCACAGAGACACTGAGACAAAGATACACAGAGACACTGAGACTCTGAGATACTGAGAAACTGAGACACTGAGGCACAGAGGCAATGAGACACTGAGCCACAGAGACACTGAGACAAAGAGACACAGAGACACTGAGACTCTGAGGCACAGAGATACTGAGACACTGAGTCACAGAGAAACTGAGACACAGAGACACTGAGACTCTGAGACACTCAGGCACAGAGACACTGAGACACAGAGGCCC
Organism: Carcharhinus amblyrhynchos; assembly: GCF_965287045.1. Classification (NCBI taxonomy): domain Eukaryota; kingdom Metazoa; phylum Chordata; class Chondrichthyes; order Carcharhiniformes; family Carcharhinidae; genus Carcharhinus; species Carcharhinus amblyrhynchos. The sequence goes on from NW_027649878.1 coordinate 396,658, forward strand.
TGAGACACAGAGACGCAGAGACACTTATATTCTGAGACACTGAGACACAGACACACTGAGACACTGAGACACAGACACACTGAGACACAGAGACACGGAGACACTGAGACACAGAGACAAAGAGACACTGAGACACAGAAACACAGAGACACTGAGATTCTGAGACACTGAGACACTGAGACAATGAGACACAGAGACAAAGAGACACTGAGAATCTGAGACACTGAGGCTCTGAGAAACTGAGACACTGAGACACTGAGACTCTGAGACACTGAGACATTGAGACACAGAGACAATGAGATACTGAGAATCTGAGACACTGAAACAGTGAGGCACAGACACACTGAGAAACTGAGACTCTGAGACAGTGAGACAATGAGACTCTGAGAAATTGAGACACTGAGATACTGACGCCCAGAGACACAGAGACACTGAGACACTGAGGCACAGAGACACTGAGTCAAAGAGACACAGAGACACTGAGACACTGAGACACAGAGACACTGAGACACAGAGACACAGAGGCACTGAGACTCTGAGACACTGAGACACTGAGGCACAGAGACACTGAGACACTGAGGCTCAGTGACACTGAGACCAAGAGACAGAGAGATACGGAGACTCTGAGACACTGAGACACTGAGGCACAGAGACACTGAGACACTGAGATCTGAGACACTGAGACTCTGAGACACTGAGACACTGAGGCACATTGAAACTGAGTCAAAGAGACACAGAGACACTGAGACTCTGAGACACAGAGACACTGAGGCACAGGGACACAGAGACACTGAGACGCTGAGACACTGCGATACTGAGGCACAGAGACACTGAGACACTGAGTCACAGAGATACTGAGACTCTGAGTCACTGAGACTCAGAGACATTGAGACACAGAGACACAGAGACACTGAGGCACAGAGACACTGAGACTCTGAGACTCTGAGACACTGAGACACTGAGGCACAGAGACACAGATACACTGAGACACTGAGGCACAAAGACACTGAGACAAAGAGACACAGAGACACTGAGACTCTGAGATACTGAGAAACTGAGACACTGAGGCACAGAGGTAATGAGACACTGAGCCACAGAGACACTGAAACAAAGAGACACAGAGACACTGAGACTCTGAGACTCTGAGGCACAGAGACAGAGAGACACTGAGACACAGAGACACAGAGACACGGAGACACTGAGACACAGAGACAAAGAGACACTGAGACACAGAAACACAGAGACACTGAGATTCTGAGACACTGAGACACTGAGACAATGAGACACAGAGACAAAGAGACACTGAGAAACAGAGACACTGAGGCTCTGAGAAACTGAGACACTGAGACACTGAGACTCTGAGACTCTGAGACACTGAGACATTGAGACACAGAGACAATGAGATACTGAGACACTGAGACACTGAGGCACGGAGATACAAAGACACCGAGGCACAGAGACAGTGAGAAACTGAGATCTGAGGCACTGAGACACTGAGACACTGAGACATTGAGGCGCAGATGCACTGAGACACAGAGTTACTGAGACTCTGAGACACTGAGACACTGAGACACAGAGACACTGAGACACAGAGACACTGAGACACAGAGACACGGAGACTCTGAGACACTGAGACACTGAGGCACTGAGGCACAGAGACACTGAGACACTGGGACACAGAGACACCGAGACACTTAGAATCTGAGACACTGAGACACAGAGACACTGAGACACTGAGACTCTGAGACACTGAGACACAGAGACACAGAGACACTGAGACTCTGAGACACTGAGACACTGAGACACTGAGGCACAGAGACACTGAAACCAAGAGACACAGAGACACTGAGACATTGAGACACTGAGACACTGAGACACAGGGACACTGAGACATTGAGACACTGTGACACTGAGACACTGTGACACTGAGACACAGAGACACCGAGACACTTAGAATCTGAGACACTGAGACACAGAGACACTGAGACACTGAGACTCTAAGACACTGAGACACAGAGACACCGAGACGCTGAGACTCTGAGACACTGAGATACTGAGACACTGAGACACAGAGACACTGAAACCAAGAGACACAGAGACACTGAGACATTGAGACACTGAGACTCTGAGACACTGAGACACAGAGACACTGAGGCACAGAGACACTGAACCAAGAGACACAGAGACACTGAGACATTGAGACACTGAGACACTGAGACACAGGGACACTGAGACATTGAGACACTGTGACACTGAGACACTGTTACACTAAGACACAGAGACACCGAGACACTTAGAATCTGAGACACTGAGACACTGAGACACTGAGACACTGAGACACTGAGACTCTAAGACACTGAGACACAGAGACACCGAGATGCTGAGACTCTGAGACACTGAGATACTGAGAAACTGAGACACAGAGATACTGAGACACTGAGGCACAGAGACACTGAAACCAAGAGACACAGAGACACTGAGACATTGAGACACAAAGACACTGAGACACTGAGACACTGAGACCCTGAGACACTGAGGCACAGAGACACTGTGTCACTGAGGCTCAGAGACACTGAGACCAAGAGACACAGAGACACTGAGACTCTGAGACACTGAGACACTGAGGCACAGAGACACTGAGACACTGAGACACAGAGACACCGAGACACTGTGAATCTGAGACGCAGAGACACTGAGACACTGAAACACTGAGGCTCAGAGACACTGAGACCAAGAGACAGAGAGATACGGAGACTCTGAGACACTGAGACACTGAGGCACAGAGACACTGAGACACTGAGACACTGAGACTCTGAGACACATAGACACTGAGACACTGAGGCACAGAGACACTGAGTCAAAGAGACACAGAGACACTGAGACTCTGAGACACTGAGACACTGAGGCACAGAGACACAGAGACACCGAGGCACAGAGACACTGAGAAACTGAGACTCTGAGACTCTGAGGCACTGAGACACTGAGACACAAAGACACTGTGACACAGAGACACTGAGACACAGAGACACTGAGACTCTGAGACACTGAGACACTGAGGCACAGAGACACTGAGACACTGAGACACAGAGACACCCAGACACTTAGAATCTGAGACACTGAGACACAGAGACACTGAGACTATGAGACACTGAGACTCTGAGACACTGAGACTCTGAGACACAGAGACACTGAGACACAGACACACTGAGACCCTGAGACTCTGAGATACTGAGACACTGAGGCACAGAGACACAGAGACACTGAGACACTGAGGCTCAGAGACACTGTCACCAAGAGACACAGAGACACTGAGACTCTGAGACACTGAGACACTGAGGCACAGAGACACAGAGACACTGAGACACTGAGACCAAGAGACACACAGACACTGAGACTCTGAGACACTGAGACACTGAGGCACAGAGACACTGAGACACTGAGACACAGAGACACCGAGACACTGAGAATCTGAGACACTGAGACACAGAGACACTGAGACAATGAGACTCTGAGACACTGAGACACTGAGACACTGACACACTGAGGCACAGAGACACTGAAACCAAGAGACACAGAGAAACTGAGACATTGAGACACAGAGACACTGAGACTCTGAGACACTGAGACACAGACACACTGAGACACTGAGACTCTGAGACACTGAGACACTGAGGCACAGAGACACAGAGACACTGAGACACTGAGGCTCAGAGACACTGAGACCAAGAGACAGAGAGGTACGGAGACTCTGAGACAATGAGAAACTGAGGCACAGAGACACAGAGACACTGAGACTCTGAGACACTGAGACACTGAGGCACAGAGTCACTGAGACACTGAGAATCTGAGACACTGAGACACAGACACACTGAGACACTGAGACTCTGAGACACTGAGGCACAGAGACACTGAGACACTGAGAATCTGAGACACTGAGACACAGAGACACTGAGACACTGAGACTCTGAGACACTGAGGCACAGAGACACTGAGACTCTGAGACACTGAGACACTGAGACACAGAGACACTGAGACACTGAGGCACAGAGACACTGAGACCCAGAGACACCGAGACACTGAGACTCTGAGACACTGAGATACTGAGACACTGAGACACAGAGACACTGTGTCACTGAGGCACGGAGACACTGTGTCACTGAGGCTCAGAGACACTGAGACCAAGGGACACAGAGACACTGAGACTCTGAGACACTGAGACACTGAGGCACAGAGACACTGAGACACTGAGACACAGAGACACCGAGACACTGTGAATCTGAGACGCAGAGACACTGAGACACTGAAACACTGAGGCTCAGAGACACTGAGACCAAGAGACAGAGAGGTACGGAGACTCTGAGACACTGAGACACTGAGGCACAGAGACACTGAGACACTGAGACTCTGAGACACTGAGACTCTGAGACACAGAGACACTGAGACACTGAGGCACAGAGACACTGAGTCAAAGAGACACAGAGACACTGAGACTCTGAGACACTGAGACACTGAGGCACAGAGACACAGAGACACCGAGGCACAGAGACACTGAGAAACTGAGACTCTGAGACTCTGAGGCACTGAGACACTGAGACACAAAGACACTGAGACACAGAGACACTGAGACTCTGAGACACTGAGACACTGAGGCACAGAGACACTGAGACACAGAGACACCCAGACACTTAGAATCTGAGACACTGAGACACAGAGACACTGAGACTATGAGACACTGAGACTCTGAGACACTGAGACACAGAGACACAGAGACACTGAGACACTGAGGCACAGAGACACTGAAACCAAGAGACACTGAGACATTGAGACACAGAGACACTGAGACTCTGAGACACAGAGACACTGAGACACAGACACACTGAGACCCTGAGACTCTGAGATACTGAGGCTCAGAGACACTGAGACCAAGAGACAGAGAGGTACGGAGACTCTGAGACACTGAGAAACTGAGGCACAGAGACACAGAGACACAGAGACTCTGAGACACTGAGACACTGAGGCACAGAGACACTGAGACACTGAGAATCTGAGACACTGAGACACAGAGACACTGAGACACTGAGACACTGAGACTCTGAGACACTGAGACACAGAGACACAGAGACTATGAGACACTGAGGCACAGAGACACTGAGACCAAGTGACACAGAGACACTGTGACACTGAGACCAAGAGACACACAGACACTGAGACTCTGAGACACTGAGGCACAGAGACACTGAGACAATGAGACACAGAGACACCGAGACACTGAGAATCTGAGACACTGAGGCACAGAGACACTGAGACAATGAGACTCTGAGACTCTGAGACACTGAGACACTGAGACACAGAGACACTGACACACTGAGGCACAGAGACACTGAAACCAAGAGACACAGAGAAACTGAGACATTGAGACACAGAGACACTGAGACTCTGAGACACTGAGACACTGAGACACAGACACACTGAGACACTGAGACTCTGAGACACTGAGACACTGAGACACAGACACACTGAGACACTGAGACTCTGAGACACTGAGACACTGAGGCACAGAGACACAGAGACACTGAGACACTGAGGCTCAGAGACACTGAGACCAAGAGACAGAGAGGTACGGAGACTCTGAGACACTGAGAAACTGAGGCACAGAGACACAGAGACACAGAGACTCTGAGACACTGAGACACTGAGGCACAGAGACACTGAGACACTGAGAATCTGAGACAATGAGACACAGAGACACTGAGACACTGAGACTCTGAGACACTGAGACACAGAGACACAGAGACTATGAGACACTGAGGCACAGAGACACTGAGACCAAGTGACACAGAGACACTGAGACTCTGAGACACTGAGACACTGAGACACAGACACACTGCGACACTGAGACACTGAGACACTGAGGCACAGAGACACAGAGACACTGAGACACTGAGGCTCAGAGACACTGAGACCAAGAGACAGAGAGATATGGGGACTCTGAGACACTGAGACACTGAGGCACAGAAATACTGAGGCACTGAGACTCTGAGACACTGAGAAACTGAGACTCTGAGAAATTGAGACACTGAGATACTGACGCCCAGAGACACAGAGACACTGAGACACTGAGGCACAGAGACACTGAGTCAAAGAGACACAGAGACACTGAGACACTGAGACACAGAGACACTGAGACACAGAGACACAGAGGCACTGAGACTCTGAGACACTGAGACACTGAGGCACAGAGACACTGAGACACTGAGGCTCAGTGACACTGAGACCAAGAGACAGAGAGATACGGAGACTCTGAGACACTGAGACACTGAGGCACAGAGACACTGAGACACTGAGATCTGAGACACTGAGACTCTGAGACACTGAGACACTGAGGCACATTGAAACTGAGTCAAAGAGACACAGAGACACTGAGACTCTGAGACACAGAGACACTGAGGCACAGGGACACAGAGACACTGAGACGCTGAGACACTGCGATACTGAGGCACAGAGACACTGAGACACTGAGTCACAGAGATACTGAGACTCTGAGTCACTGAGACTCAGAGACATTGAGACACAGGGACACAGAGACACTGAGGCACAGAGACACTGAGACTCTGAGACTCTGAGACACTGAGACACTGAGGCACAGAGACACAGATACACTGAGACACTGAGGCACAGAGACACTGAGACAAAGAGACACAGAGACACTGAGACTCTGAGATACTGAGAAACTGAGACACTGAGGCACAGAGGTAATGAGACACTGAGCCACAGAGACACTGAAACAAAGAGACACAGAGACACTGAGACTCTGAGACTCTGAGGCACAGAGACAGAGAGACACTGAGACACAGAGACACAGAGACACGGAGACACTGAGACACAGAGACAAAGAGACACTGAGACACAGAAACACAGAGACACTGAGATTCTGAGACACTGAGACACTGAGACAATGAGACACAGAGACAAAGAGACACTGAGAAACAGAGACACTGAGGCTCTGAGAAACTGAGACACTGAGACACTGAGACTCTGAGACTCTGAGACACTGAGACATTGAGACACAGAGACACTGAGATTCTGAGACACTGAGACACTGAGACAATGAGACACAGAGACAAAGAGACACTGAGAAACAGAGACACTGAGGCTCTGAGAAACTGAGACACTGAGACACTGAGACTCTGAGACTCTGAGACACTGAGACATTGAGACACAGAGACAATGAGATACTGAGAATCTGAGACACTGAAACAGTGAGGCACAGACACACTGAGAAACTGAGACTCTGAGACAGTGAGACAATGAGACTCTGAGACACAGAGACACAGAGACACTGAGACACTGAGGCTCAGAGACACTGAGACCAAGGGACAGAGAGATACGGAGACTCTGAGACACTGAGACACTGAGGTACAGAGACACAGAGACACTGAGACTCTGAGACACTGAGACACTGAGGCCCAGAGACATAGAGACACTGAGACACTGAGACACAGAGACACTGAGTCAAAGAGACACAGAGACACTGAGACTCTGAGACACTGAGACACTGAGGCACAGAGACACTGAGACACTGAGAATCTGAGACACTGAGACACAGAGACACTGAGACATAGAGACACTGAGACACAGAGAATCTGAGACACTGAGACACTGAGGCCCAGAGACATAGAGACACTGACACACTGAGACACAGAGACACAGAGACACTGAGGCACTGAGGCACAGAGACACTGAAACCAAGAGACACAGAGACATTGAGACACAGAGACACTGAGACTCTGAGACACAGAGACACTGAGACACAGACACACTGAGACACTGAGACTCTGAGATACTGAGACACTGAGGCACAGAGACAGAGAGACACTGAGACACTGAGGCTCAGAGACACTGTGACCAAGAGACACAGAGACACTGAGACTCTGAGACACTGAGACACTGAGGCACAGAGACACAGAGACACTGAGACACTGAGACACTGAGACCAAGAGACACACAGACACTGAGACTCTGAGACACTGAGACACTGAGGCACAGAGACACTGAGACACTGAGACACAGAGACACCGAGACACTGAGAATCTGAGACACTGAGACACAGAGACACTGAGACAATGAGACTCTGAGACACTGAGACACTGAGACACAGAGACACTGACACACTGAGGCACAGAGACACTGAAACCAAGAGACACAGAGAAACTGAGACATTGAGACACAGAGACACTGAGACTCTGAGACACTGAGACACTGAGACACAGACACACTGAGACACTGAGACTCGGAGACACTGAGACACTGAGGCACAGAGACTCAGAGACACTGGGACACTGAGGCTCAGAGACACTGAGACCAAGAGACAGAGAGGTACGGAGACTCTGAGACACTGAGAAACTGAGGCACAGAGACACAGAGACACTGAGACTCTGAGACACTGAGACACTGAGGCACAGAGACACTGAGACACTGAGAATCTGAGACACTGAGACACTGAGACACAGAGACACTGAGACTCTGAGACACTGAGACACTGAGACACAGAGACACTGAGGCACTGAGGCACAGAGACACTGAGACCAAGAGACACAGAGACACTGAGACTCTGAGACACTGAGACACTGAGACACAGACACACTGCGACACTGAGAATCTGAGACACTGAGACACTGAGACACAGAGACACTGAGGCGCAGAGGCACTGAGACACAGAGTCACTGAGACTCTGAGACACTGAGACACTGAGACAATGAGACACTGAGACACAGAGACACAGAGGCACAGTGACACAGAGACACTGAGACGCTGAGACACTGCGACACTGATGCACAGAGACACTGAGACACTGAGTCACAGAGATACTGAGACTCTGAGACACTGAGACTCAGAGACATTGAGACACAGAGACACAGAGACACTGAGGCACAGAGACACTGAGACTCTGAGACTCTGAGACACTGAGACACTAAGGCACAGAGACACAGATACACTGAGACACTGAGGCACAGAGACACTGAGACAAAGATACACAGAGACACTGAGACTCTGAGATACTGAGAAACTGAGACACTGAGGCACAGAGGCAATGAGACACTGAGCCACAGAGACACTGAGACAAAGAGACACAGAGACACTGAGACTCTGAGGCACAGAGATACTGAGACACTGAGTCACAGAGAAACTGAGACACAGAGACACTGAGACTCTGAGACACTCAGGCACAGAGACACTGAGACACAGAGGCCCTGAGACACAGAGACGCAGAGACACTTATATTCTGAGACACTGAGACACAGACACACTGAGACACTGAGACACAGACACACTGAGACACAGAGACACGGAGACACTGAGACACAGAGAGAAAGAGACACTGAGACACAGAAACACAGAGACACTGAGATTCTGAGACACTGAGACACTGAGACAATGAGACACAGAGACAAAGAGACACTGAGAATCTGAGACACTGAGGCTCTGAGAAACTGAGACACTGAGACACTGAGACTCTGAGACACTGAGACATTGAGACACAGAGACAATGAGATACTGAGAATCTGAGACACTGAAACAGTGAGGCACAGACACACTGAGAAACTGAGACTCTGAGACAGTGAGACAATGAGACTCTGAGACACAGAGACACAGAGACACTGAGACACTGAGGCTCAGAGACACTGAGATCAAGGGACAGAGAGATACGGAGATTCTGAGACACTGAGACACTGAGGCACAGAGACACTGAGACACTGAGACACTGAGGCCCAGAGACATAGAGACACTGAGACACTGAGACACAGAGACACTGAGTCAAAGAGACACAGAGACACTGAGACTCTGAGACACTGAGACACTGAGGCACAGAGAATCTGAGACACTGAGACACAGAGACACTGAGACACTGAGACACTGAGACTCAGAGACACTGAGACACTGAGACACAGAGACACTGAGACACTGAGGCACAGAGACACTGAGACCAAGAGACACAGAGACACTGACACTCTGAGACTCTGAGACACTGAGACACAGACACACTGAGACACTGAGACTCTGAGACACTGAGACACTGAGGCACAGAGACACTGAGACACTGAGACACTGAGACACAAAGACATTGAGATTCTGAGACACTGAGACACTGCGACACGGAGGCACAGAGACACTGAGTCAAAGAGACACAGAGACACTGAGACTCTGAGACACTGGGACACTGAGGCACAGAGATACAGAGACACCGAGGCACAGAGACACTGAGAAACTGAGACTCTGAGACTCTGAGGCACTGAGACACTGAGACACAGAGACACTGAGGCGCAGAGGCACTGAGACACAGAGTTACTGAGACTCTGAGACACTGAGACAATGAGACACTGAGACTCAGAGACACAGAGGCACAGGGACACAGAGACACTGAGACGCTGAGACACTGAGACACTGAGTCACAGAGACACTGAGACACAGAGACTCTGAGACACTGAGACACAGAGACACTGAGACACAGAGACACTGAGAAACTGAGACTCTGAGACACTGAGACAATGAGACTCTGAGACACTGAGACACTGAGACTCTGAGCCTCGGAGGCACTGAGACTCTGAGACACAGAGACACTGAGGCGCAGATGCACTGAGACACAGAGTTACTGAGTCTCTGAGACACTGAGACACAGAGACACTGAGACACAGAGACACGGAGACTCTGAGACACTGAGACACTGAGGCACAGAGACACTGAGACAATGGGACACAGAGACACCGAGACACTTAGAATCTGAGACACTGAGACACAGAGACACTGAGACTCTGAGACACTGAGACACAGAGACACAGAGACACAGAGACACCGAGACTCTGAGACACTGAGACACTGAGACACTGAGGCACAGAGACACTGAAACCAAGAGACACAGAGACACTGAGACATTGAGACACAGAGACACTGAGACACAGGGACACTGAGACATTGAGACACTGTGACACTGAGACACTGTGACACTGAGACACAGAGACACCGAGACACTTAGACTCTGAGACACTGAGACACAGAGACACAGCGACACTGAGACTCTAAGACTCTGAGACACAGATACACCGAGACACTGAGACTCTGAGACACTGAGACACTGAGACACTGAGACACAGAGACACTGAGACACTGAGGCACAGAGACACTGAAACCAAGAGACACAGAGACACTGAGACATTGAGACACAGAGACACTGAGACACTGAGACTCTGAGACACTGAGGCAGAGAGACACTGTGACACTGAGGCTCAGAGACACTGAGACCAAGAGACACAGAGACACTGAGACTCTGAGACACTGAGACACTGAGGCACAGAGACACTGAGACACTGAGACACTGAGACACAGAGACACTGAGACAATGAGACTCTGAGACACTGAGACACTGACACACTGACACACTGACACACTGAGGCACAGAGACACTGAAACCAAGAGACACAGAGAAACTGAGACATTGAGACACAGAGACACTGAGACTCTGAGACACTGAGACACTGAGACACAGACACACTGAGACACTGAGACTCTGAGACACTGAGACACTGAGGCACAGAGACACAGAGACACTGAGACACTGAGGCTCAGAGACACTGAGACCAAGAGACAGAGAGGTACGGAGACTCTGAGACACTGAGAAACTGAGGCACAGAGACACAGAGACACTGAGACTCTGAGACACTGAGGCACAGAGACACTGAGACACTGAGAATCTGAGACACTGAGACACAGAGATACTGAGACACTGAGACTCTGAGACACTGAGACACAGAGACACTGAGACTCTGAGACACTGAGACACTGAGACACAGAGACACTGAGACACTGAGGCACAGAGACACTGAGACCAAGAGACACAGAGACACTGAGACTCTGAGACACTGAGACAATGAGACACAGACACACGGCGACACTGAGACTCTGAGACACTGAGACACTGAGGCACAGAGACACAGAGACACTGAGACACTGAGGCTCAGAGACACTGAGACCAAGAGACAGAGAGATACGGGGACTCTGAGACACTGAGACACTGAGGCACAGAAACACTGAGGCACTGAGACTCTGAGACACTGAGACACTGAGACTCTGAGAAATTGAGACACTGAGATACTGACGCCCAGAGACACAGAGACACTGAGACACTGAGGCACAGAGACACTGAGTCAAAGAGACACAGAGACACTGAGACACTGAGACACTGAGACTCTGAGACACTGAGGCACAGAGACACAGAGACACTGAGACACTGAGGCTCAGAGACACTGAGACCAAGAGACAGAGAGATATGGAGACACTGAGACACTGAGAAACTGAGGCACAGAGACACTGAGACACTGAGATCTGAGACACTGAGACTCTGAGACACTGAGACACTGAGGCCCAGAGACACAGAGACACTGAGACACTGAGGCACAATGAAACTGAGTCAAAGACACACAGAGACACTGAGACTTGGAGACACTGAGACACTGAGGCACAGAGACACCGAGGCACAGAGACACTGAGACACTGAGACTCTGAGACACTGAGACACAGAGACACAGAGACACTGAGAAACTGAGACTCTGAGGCGCTGAGACACTGAGACACAGAGACACTGAGGCGCAGAGGCAGTGAGACAATGAGGCACAGAGAAACTGAGTCAAAGAGACACAGAGACGCTGAGACTCTGAGACGCTGAGACACTGAGGCACAGAGACACAGAAACACAGAGACACATAGACACTGAGACACGGAGACTCTGAGACACTGAGGCACAGATACTCAGAGACACAGAGGCACTGAGACACTCAGGCACAGAGACACTGAGACACAGAGACACTGTGAAACTGACACACAGAGACACAGAGACACTGAGGCTCTGAGACACTGAGACACTGAGACACTGAGATTCTGAGACACTGAGACACTGAGACACAGAGACACTGAGGCGCAGAGGCACTGAGACACAGAGTCACTGAGACTCTGAGACACTGAGACACTGAGACACTGAGACACAGAGACACAGAGGCACAGGGACACAGAGACACTGAGACGCTGAGACACTGCGACACTGAGGCACAGAGACACTGAGACACTGAGTCACAGAGATACTGAGACTCTGAGACACTGAGACTCAGAGACATTGAGACACAGAGACACAGAGACACTGAGGCACAGAGACACTGAGACTCTGAGACTCTGAGACACTGAGACACTGAGGCACAGAGACACAGATACACTGAGACACTGAGGCACAGAGACACTGAGACAAAGAGACACAGAGACACTGAGACTCTGAGATACTGAGAAACTGAGACACTGAGGCACAGAGGTAATGAGACACTGAGCCACAGAGACACTGAAACAAAGAGACACGGAGACACTGAGACTCTGAGACTCTGAAGCAAAGAGGCAGAGAGACACTGAGACACAGAGGCACAGAGACACTGAGGCACAGAGATACTGAGACACTGAGACACTGAGACACAAAGACATTGAGATTCTGAGACAGTGAGACTCTGCGACACGGAGGCACAGAGACACTGAGTCAAAGAGACACAGAGACACTGAGACTCTGAGACACTGGGACACTGAGGCACAGAGATACAGAGACACCGAGGCACAGAGACACTGAGAAACTGAGACTCTGAGACTCTGAGGCACTGAGACACTGAGACACAGAGACACTGAGGCGCAGAGGCACTGAGACACAGAGTTACTGAGACTCTGAGACACTGAGACAATGAGACACTGAGACTCAGAGACACAGAGGCACAGGGACACAGAGACACTGAGACGCTGAGACACTGAGACACTGAGTCACAGAGACACTGAGACACAGAGACTCTGAGACACTGAGACACAGAGACACTGAGACACAGAGACACAGAGACACTGAGAAACTGAGACTCTGAGACACTGAGAAACTGAGACTCTGAGACACTGAGACACTGAGACTCTGAGACTCGGAGGCACTGAGACTCTGAGACACAGAGACACTGAGGCGCAGAGGCACTGAGTCACAGAGTTACTGAGACTCTGAGACACTGAGACAATGAGACACTGAGACTCAGAGACACAGAGGCACAGGGACACAGAGACACTGAGACGCTGAGACACTGAGACACTGAGTCACAGAGACACTGAGACACAGAGACTCTGAGACACTGAGACACAGAGACACTGAGACACAGAGACACAGAGACACTGAGAAACTGAGACTCTGAGACACTGAGACACTGAGGCGCAGATGCACTGAGACACAGAGTTACTGAGTCTCTGAGACACTGAGACACAGAGACACTGAGACACAGAGACACGGAGACTCTGAGACACTGAGACACTGAGGCACAGAGACACTGAGACAATGGGACACAGAGACACCGAGACACTTAGAATCTGAGACACTGAGACACAGAGACACTGAGACTCTGAGACACTGAGACACAGAGACACAGAGACACAGAGACACTGAAACCAAGAGACACAGAGACACTGAGACATTGAGACACAGAGACACTGAGACACAGGGACACTGAGACATTGAGACACTGTGACACTGAGACACTGTGACACTGAGACACAGAGACACCGAGACACTTAGACTCTGAGACACTGAGACACAGAGACACTGAGACTCTAAGACACTGAGACACAGATACACCGAGACACTGAGACTCTGAGACACTGAGACACTGAGACACTGAGACACTGAGGCACAGAGACACTGAAACCAAGAGACACAGAGACACTGAGACATTGAGACACAGAGACACTGAGACACTGAGACTCTGAGACACTGAGGCACAGAGACACTGTGACACTGAGGCTCAGAGACACTGAGACCAAGAGACACAGAGACACTGAGACTCTGAGACACTGAGACACTGAGGCACAGAGACACTGAGACACTGAGACACAGAGACACTGAGACAATGAGACTCTGAGACACTGAGACACTGAGACACTGACACACTGAGGCACAGAGACACTGAAACCAAGAGACACAGAGAAACTGAGACATTGAGACACAGAGACTCTGAGACTCTGAGACACTGAGACACTGAGACACAGACACACTGAGACACTGAGACTCTGAGACACTGAGACACTGAGGCACAGAGACACAGAGACACTGAGACACTGAGGCTCAGAGACACTGAGACCAAGAGACAGAGAGGTACGGAGACTCTGAGACACTGAGAAACTGAGGCACAGAGACACTGAAACCAAGAGACACAGAGAAACTGAGACATTGAGACACAGAGACTCTGAGACTCTGAGACACTGAGACACTGAGACACAGACACACTGAGACACTGAGACACTGAGACTCTGAGACACTGAGGCACAGAGACACTGAGACACTGAGAATCTGAGACACTGAGACACAGAGACACTGAGACTCTGAGACACTGAGACACTGAGACACTGAGACACAGAGACACTGAGACTCTGAGACACTGAGACACAGAGACACTGAGACACTGAGGCACAGAGACACTGAGACCAAGAGACACAGAGACACTGAGACTCTGAGACACTGAGACAATGAGACACAGACACACTGCGACACTGAGACTCTGAGACACTGAGACACTGAGGCACAGAGACACAGAGACACTGAGACACTGAGGCTCAGAGACACTGAGACCAAGAGACAGAGAGATACGGGGACTCTGAGACACTGAGACACTGAGGCACAGAAACACTGAGGCACTGAGACTCTGAGACACTGAGACTCTGAGAAATTGAGACACTGAGATACTGACGCCCAGAGACACAGAGACACTGAGTCAAAGAGACACAGAGACACTGAGACACTGAGACACTGAGACTCTGAGACACTGAGACACTGAGGCACAGAGACACAGAGACACTGAGACACTGAGGCTCAGAGACACTGAGACCAAGAGACAGAGAGATATGGAGACTCTGAGACACTGAGACACTGAGGCACAGAGACACTGAGATCTGAGACACTGAGACTCTGAGACACTGAGACACTGAGGCCCAGAGACACAGAGACACTGAGACACTGAGGCACATTGAAACTGAGTCAAAGAGACACAGAGACACTGAGACTCTGAGACACTGAGACACTGAGGCACAGAGACACCGAGGCACAGAGACACTGAGACACTGAGACTCTGAGACACTGAGACACAGAGACACTGAGAAACTGAGACTCTGAGACTGTGAGGCGCTCAGACACTGAGACACAGAGACACTGAGGCGCAGAGGCAGTGAGACAATGAGGCACAGAGAAACTGAGTCAAAGAGACACAGAGACGCTGAGACTCTGAGACGCTGAGACACTGAGGCACAGAGACACAGAAACACAGAGACACATAGACACTGAGACACAGAGACTCTGATACACTGATGCACAGAGACTCAGAGATACAGAGGCACTGAGACACTCAGGCACAGAGACATTGAGACACTGAGACACTGAGGCACAGAGACACTGAGACACTGAGAATCTGAGACACAGAGACACTGAGACACTGAGACTCTGAGACACAGAGACACAGAGACACTGAGACACTGAGGCACAGAGACACTGAAACCAAGAGACACTGAGACATTGAGACACAGAGACACTGAGACTCTGAGACACAGAGACACTGAGACACAGACACACTGAGACACTGAGACTCTGAGATACTGAGACACTGTGACCAAGAGACACAGAGACACTGAGACTCTGAGACTCTGAGACACTGAGACACTGAGGCACAGAGACACTGAGACACAGAGACACCGAGACACTGAGAATCTGAGACACTGACACACAGAGACACTGAGACAATGAGACTCTGAGACACTGAGACACTGAGACACTGACACACTGACACACTGAGGCACAGAGACACTGAAACCAAGAGACACAGAGAAACTGAGACATTGAGACACAGAGACACTGAGACTCTGAGACACTGAGACACTGAGACACAAACACACTGAGACACTGAGACTCTGAGACACTGAGACACTGAGGCACAGAGACACAGAGACACTGACACCCTGAGGATCAGAGACACTGAGACCAAGAGACAGAGAGGTACGGAGACTCTGAGACACTGAGAAACTGAGGCACAGTGACACAGAGACACTGAGACTCTGAGACACTGAGACACTGAGGCACAGAGACACTGAGACACTGAGAATCTGAGACACTGAGACACAGAGACACTGAGACACTGAGACACTGAGACTCTGAGACACTGAGACACAGACACACTGCGACACTGAGACACTGAGACTCTGAGACACTGAGACACAGACACACTGCGACACTGAGACTCTGAGACACTGAGACCAAGAGACACAGAGACACTGAGACTCTGAGACACTGAGACAATGAGACACAGACACACTGCGACACTGAGACTCTGAGACACTGAGACACTGAGGCACAGAGACACAGAGACACTGAGACACTGAGGCTCAGAGACACTGAGACCAAGAGACAGAGAGATACGGGGACTCTGAGACACTGAGACACTGAGGCACAGAAACACTGAGGCACTGAGACTCTGAGACACTGAGACTCTGAGAAATTGAGACACTGAGATACTGACGCCCAGAGACACAGAGACACTGAGTCAAAGAGACACAGAGACACTGAGACACTGAGACACTGAGACTCTGAGACACTGAGGCACAGAGACACAGAGACACTGAGACACTGAGGCTCAGAGACACTGAGACCAAGAGACAGAGAGATATGGAGACTCTGAGACACTGAGGCACAGAGACACTGAGATCTGAGACACTGAGACTCTGAGACACTGAGACACTGAGGCCCAGAGACACAGAGACACTGAGACACTGAGGCACATTGAAACTGAGTCAAAGAGACACAGAGACACTGAGACTCTGAGACACTGAGACACTGAGGCACAGAGACACCGAGGCACAGAGACACTGAGACACTGAGACTCTGAGACACTGAGACACAGAGACACTGAGAAACTGAGACTCTGAGACTGTGAGGCGCTGAGACACTGAGACACAGAGACACTGAGGCGCAGAGGCAGTGAGACAATGAGGCACAGAGAAACTGAGTCAAAGAGACACAGAGACGCTGAGACTCTGAGACGCTGAGACACTGAGGCACAGAGACACAGAAACACAGAGACACATAGACACTGAGACACAGAGACTCTGATACACTGAGGCACAGAGACTCAGAGATACAGAGGCACTGAGACACTCAGGCACAGAGACACTGAGACACAGAGACACTGTGAAACAGACACACAGAGACACAGAGACACTGAGGCTCTGAGACACTGAGACACTGAGACACTGAGATTCTGAGACACTGAGACACTGAGACACTGAGACACTGAGGCGCAGAGGCACTGAGACACAGAGTCACTGAGAATCTGAGACACTGAGACACTGAGACACAGAGACACAGAGGCACAGGGACACAGAGAAACTGAGACGCTGAGACACTGAGACACTGAGGCACAGAGACACAGATACACTGAGACACTGAGGCACAGAGACACTGAGACAAAGAGACACAGAGACACTGAGACTCTGAGATACTGAGAAACTGAGACACTGAGGCACAGAGGTAATGAGACACTGAGCCACAGAGACACTGAAACAAAGAGACACAGAGACACTGAGACTCTGAGGCACAGAGACAGAGAGACATTGAGACACAGAGGCACAGAGACACTGAGGCACAGAGATACTGAGACACTGAGTCACAGAGAAACTGAGACACAGAGACACTGAGACTCTGAGACACTCAGGCACAGAGACACTGAGACACAGAGGCCCTGAGACACAGAGACGCAGAGACACTTATATTCTGAGACACTGAGACACAGACACACTGAGACACTGAGACACAGACACACTGAGACACAGAGACACGGAGACACTGAGACACAGAGACAAAGAGACACTGAGACACAGAAACACAGAGACACTGAGATTCTGAGACACTGAGACAATGAGACACAGAGACAAAGAGACACTGAGAAACAGAGACACTGAGGCTCTGAGAAACAGAGACACTGAGACACTGAGACTCTGAGAATCTGAGACACTGAGACATTGAGACACAGAGACAATGAGATACTGAGAATCTGAGACACTGAAACAGTGAGGCACAGACACACTGAGAAACTGAGACTCTGAGACAGTGAGACAATGAGACTCTGAGACACAGAGACACAGAGACACTGAGACACTGAGGCTCAGAGACACTGAGACCAAGGGACAGAGAGATACGGAGACTCTGAGACACTGAGACACTGAGGTACAGAGACACAGAGACACTGAGACTCTGAGACACTGAGACACTGAGGCCCAGAGACATAGAGACACTGAGACACTGAGACACAGAGACACTGAGTCAAAGAGACACAGAGACACTGAGACACTGAGACACTGAGACACTGAGGCACAGAGACACTGAGACACTGAGAATCTGAGACACAGAGACACTGAGACACTGAGACTCTGAGACACAGAGACACAGAGACACTGAGACACTGAGGCACAGAGACACTGAAACCAAGAGACACTGAGACATTGAGACACAGAGACACTGAGACTCTGAGACACAGAGACACTGAGACACAGACACACTGAGACACTGAGACTCTGAGATACTGAGACACTGAGGCACAGAGACACAGAGACACTGAGACACTGAGGCTCAGAGACACTGTGACCAAGAGACACAGAGACACTGAGACTCTGAGACTCTGAGACACTGAGACACTGAGGCACAGAGACACTGAGACACAGAGACACCGAGACACTGAGAATCTGAGACACTGACACACAGAGACACTGAGACAATGAGACTCTGAGACACTGAGACACTGAGACACTGACACACTGACACACTGAGGCACAGAGACACTGAAACCAAGAGACACAGAGAAACTGAGACATTGAGACACAGAGACACTGAGACTCTGAGACACTGAGACACTGAGACACAAACACACTGAGACACTGAGACTCTGAGACACTGAGACACTGAGGCACAGAGACACAGAGACACTGACACCCTGAGGATCAGAGACACTGAGACCAAGAGACAGAGAGGTACGGAGACTCTGAGACACTGAGAAACTGAGGCACAGTGACACAGAGACACTGAGACTCTGAGACACTGAGACACTGAGGCACAGAGACACTGAGACACTGAGAATCTGAGACACTGAGACACAGAGACACTGAGACACTGAGACACTGAGACTCTGAGACACTGAGACACAGACACACTGCGACACTGAGACTCTGAGACACTGAGACACTGAGGCACAGAGACACAGAGACACTGAGACACTGAGGCTCAGAGACACTGAGACCACGAGACAGAGAGATACGGGGACTCTGAGACTCTGAGACACTGAGGCACTGAGACTCTGAGACACTGAGACACTGAGACTCTGAGAAATTGAGACACTGAGATACTGACGCCCAGAGACACAGAGACACTGAGACACTGAGGCACAGAGACACTGAGTCAAAGAGACACAGAGACACTGAGACACTGAGACACAGAGACACTGAGACACAGAGACACAGAGACACTGAGACTCTGAGACACTGAGACACTGAGGCACAGAGACACAGAGACACTGAGACACTGAGGCTCAGAGACTCTGAGACCAAGAGACAGAGAGATACGGAGACTCTGAGACACTGAGACACTGAGGCACAGAGACACTGAGACACTGAGATCTGAGACACTGAGACTCTGAGACACTGAGGCCCAGAGACACAGAGACACTGAGGCACATTGAAACTGAGTCAAAGAGACACAGAGACACTGAGACTCTGAGACACTGAGACACTGAGGCACAGAGACACAGAGACACCGAGGCACAGAGACACTGAGTCACTGAGACTCTGAGACACTGAGACACAGAGACACTGAGACACAGAGACACTGAGAAACTGAGACTCTGAGACTCTGAGGCACTGAGACACTGAGACACAGAGACACTGAGGCGCAGACGCAGTGAGACAATGAGGCACAGAGTCACTGAGTCAAAGAGACACAGAGACGCTGAGACTCTGAGACGCTGAGACACTGAGGCACAGAGACACAGAAACACAGAGACACATAGACACTGAGACACAGAGACTCTGAGACACTGAGGCACAGAGACTCAGAGACACAGAGGCACTGAGGCACTCAGGCACAGAGACACTGAGACACAGAGACACTGTGAAACAGACACACAGAGACACATAGACACTGAGGCTCTGAGACACTGAGACACTGAGATTCTGAGACACTGAGACACTGAGATACTGAGACACTGAGGCGCAGAGGCACTGAGACACTGAGTCACTGAGACTCTGAGACACTGAGACACTGAGACAATGAGACACTGAGACACAGAGACACAGAGGCACAGGGACACAGAGACACTGAGACGCTGAGACACTGCGATACTGAGGCACAGAGACACTGAGACACTGAGTCACAGAGATACTGAGACTCTGAGACACTGAGACTCAGAGACATTGAGACACAGAGACACTGAGGCACAGAGACACTGAGACTCTGAGACTCTGTGACACTGAGACACTGAGGCACAGAGACACAGATACACTGAGACACTGAGGCACAGAGACACTGAGACAAAGAGACACAGAGACACTGAGACTCTGAGATACTGAGAAACTGAGACACTGAGGCACTGAGGTAATGAGACATTGAGCCACAGAGACACTGAAACAAAGAGACACAGAGACACTGAGACTCTGAGACTCTGAGGCACAGAGACAGAGAGACACTGAGACACAGAGACACAGAGGCACAGAGACACTGAGGCACAGAGATACTGAGACACTGAGTCACAGAGAAACTGAGACACAGAGACACTGAGACTCTGAGACACTCAGGCACAGAGACACTGAGACACAGAGGCCCTGAGACACAGAGACGCAGATACACTTATATTCTGAGACACTGAGACACAGACACACTGAGACACTGAGACACAGACACACTGAGACACAGAGACACGGAGACACTGAGACACAGAGACAAAGAGACACTGAGACACAGAAACACAGAGACACTGAGATTCTGAGACACTTAGACACTGAGACAATGAGGCACAGAGATAAAGAGACACTGAGAAACAGAGACACTGAGGCTCTGAGAAACAGAGACACTGAGACGCTGAGACTCTGAGACTCTGAGACACTGAGACATTGAGACACAGAGACAATGAGATACTGAGAATCTGACACACTGAAACAGTGAGGCACAGACACACGGAGAAACTGAGACTCTGAGACAGTGAGACAATGAGACTCTGAGACACAGAGACACTGAGACACTGAGGCTCAGAGACACTGAGACCAAGGGACAGAGAGATACGGAGACTCTGAGACACTGAGACACTGAGGCACAGAGACACAGAGACACTGAGACTCTGAGACACTGAGACACTGAGGCCCAGAGACATAGAGACACTGAGACACTGAGACACAGAGACACTGAGTCAAAGAGACACAGAGACACTGAGACTCTGAGACTCTGAGACACTGAGACACTGAGGCACAGAGACACTGAGACACTGAGAATCTGAGACACTGAGACACTGAGACACTGAGACACAGAGACACTGAGACACTGAGACACTGAGGCACAGAGACACTGAAACCATGAGACACTGAGACATTGAGACACAGAGACACTGAGACTCTGAGACACAGAGACACTGAGACACTGAGACTCTGAGATACTGAGACACTGAGGCACAGAGACACAGAGACACTGAGACACTGAGGCTCAGAGACACTGTGACCAAGAGACACAGAGACACTGAGACTCTGAGACACTGAGACACTGAGGCACAGAGACACAGAGACACTGAGACACTGAGACCAAGAGACACACAGACACTGAGAGTCTGAGACACTGAGACACTGAGGCACAGAGACACTGAGACACTGAGACACAGAGACACCGAGACACTGAGAATCTGAGACACTGAGACACAGAGACACTGAGACAATGAGACTCTGAGACACTGAGACCAAGAGACACACAGACACTGAGACTCTGAGACACTGAGGCACAGAGACACTGAGACACTGAGACACAGAGACACCGAGACACTGAGAATCTGAGACACTGAGACACAGAGACACTGAGACAATGAGACTCTGAGACTCTGAGACACTGAGACACTGAGACACAGAGACACTGACACACTGAGGCACAGAGACACTGAAACCAAGAGACACAGAGAAACTGAGACATTGAGACACAGAGACACTGAGACTCTGAGACACTGAGACACTGAGACACAGACACACTGAGACACTGAGACTCGGAGACACTGAGACACTGAGGCACAGAGACTCAGAGACACTGGGACACTGAGGCTCAGAGACACTGAGACCAAGAGACAGAGAGGTACGGAGACTCTGAGACACTGAGAAACTGAGGCACAGAGACACAGAGACACTGAGACTCTGAGACACTGAGACACTGAGGCACAGAGACACTGAGACACTGAGAATCTGAGACACTGAGACACTGAGACTCTGAGACACTGAGACACAGAGACACTGAGACTCTGAGACACTGAGACACTGAGACACAGAGACACTGAGGCACTGAGGCACAGAGACACTGAGACCAAGAGACACAGAGACACTGAGACTCTGAGACACTGAGACACTGAGACACAGAGACACTGAGGCACATTGAAACTGAGTCAAAGAGACACAGAGACACTGAGACTGTGAGACACTGAGACACTGAGGCACAGAGACACAGAGACACCGAGGCACAGAGACACTGAGTCACTGAGACTCTGAGACACTGAGACACAGAGACACTGAGACACAGAGACACTGAGAAACTGAGACTCTGAGACTCTGAGGCACTGAGACACTGAGACACAGAGACACTGAGGCGCAGACGCAGTGAGACAATGAGGCACAGAGTCACTGAGTCAAAGAGACACAGAGACGCTGAGACTCTGAGACGCTGAGACACTGAGGCACAGAGACACAGAAACACAGAGACACATAGACACTGAGACACAGAGACTCTGAGACACTGAGGCACAGAGACTCAGAGACACAGAGGCACTGAGGCACTCAGGCACAGAGACACTGAGACACAGAGACACTGTGAAACAGACACACAGAGACACATAGACACTGAGGCTCTGAGACACTGAGACACTGAGATTCTGAGACACTGAGACACTGAGATACTGAGACACTGAGGCGCAGAGGCACTGAGACACTGAGTCACTGAGACTCTGAGACACTGAGACACTGAGACAATGAGACACTGAGACACAGAGACACAGAGGCACAGGGACACAGAGACACTGAGACGCTGAGACACTGCGATACTGAGGCACAGAGACACTGAGACACTGAGTCACTGAGATACTGAGACTCTGAGACACTGAGACTCAGAGACATTGAGACACAGAGACACTGAGGCACAGAGACACTGAGACTCTGAGACTCTGAGACACTGAGACACTGAGGCACAGAGACACAGATACACTGAGACACTGAGGCACAGAGACACTGAGACAAAGAGACACAGAGACACTGAGACTCTGAGATACTGAGAAACTGAGACACTGAGGCACTGAGGTAATGAGACATTGAGCCACAGAGACACTGAAACAAAGAGACACAGAGACACTGAGACTCTGAGACTCTGAGGCACAGAGACAGAGAGACACTGAGACACAGAGACACAGAGGCACAGAGACACTGAGGCACAGAGATACTGAGACACTGAGTCACAGAGAAACTGAGACACAGAGACACTGAGACTCTGAGACACTCAGGCACAGAGACACTGAGACACAGAGGCCCTGAGACACAGAGACGCAGATACACTTATATTCTGAGACACTGAGACACAGACACACTGAGACACTGAGACACAGACACACTGAGACACAGAGACACGGAGACACTGAGACACAGAGACAAAGAGACACTGAGACACAGAAACACAGAGACACTGAGATTCTGAGACACTTAGACACTGAGACAATGAGGCACAGAGATAAAGAGACACTGAGAAACAGAGACACTGAGGCTCTGAGAAACAGAGACACTGAGACGCTGAGACTCTGAGACTCTGAGACACTGAGACATTGAGACACAGAGACAATGAGATACTGAGAATCTGACACACTGAAACAGTGAGGCACAGACACACGGAGAAACTGAGACTCTGAGACAGTGAGACAATGAGACTCTGAGACACAGAGACACTGAGACACTGAGGCTCAGAGACACTGAGACCAAGGGACAGAGAGATACGGAGACTCTGAGACACTGAGACACTGAGGCACAGAGACACAGAGACACTGAGACTCTGAGACACTGAGACACTGAGGCCCAGAGACATAGAGACACTGAGACACTGAGACACAGAGACACTGAGTCAAAGAGACACAGAGACACTGAGACTCTGAGACTCTGAGACACTGAGACACTGAGGCACAGAGACACTGAGACACTGAGAATCTGAGACACTGAGACACTGAGACACTGAGACACTGAGACACAGAGACACTGAGACACTGAGACACTGAGGCACAGAGACACTGAAACCATGAGACACTGAGACATTGAGACACAGAGACACTGAGACTCTGAGACACAGAGACACTGAGACACTGAGACTCTGAGATACTGAGACACTGAGGCACAGAGACACAGAGACACTGAGACACTGAGGCTCAGAGACACTGTGACCAAGAGACACAGAGACACTGAGACTCTGAGACACTGAGACACTGAGGCACAGAGACACAGAGACACTGAGACACTGAGACCAAGAGACACACAGACACTGAGACTCTGAGACACTGAGACACTGAGGCACAGAGACACTGAGACACTGAGACACAGAGACACCGAGACACTGAGAATCTGAGACACTGAGACACAGAGACACTGAGACAATGAGACTCTGAGACACTGAGACCAAGAGACACACAGACACTGAGACTCTGAGACACTGAGGCACAGAGACACTGAGACACTGAGACACAGAGACACCGAGACACTGAGAATCTGAGACACTGAGACACAGAGACACTGAGACAATGAGACTCTGAGACTCTGAGACACTGAGACACTGAGACACAGAGACACTGACACACTGAGGCACAGAGACACTGAAACCAAGAGACACAGAGAAACTGAGACATTGAGACACAGAGACACTGAGACTCTGAGACACTGAGACACTGAGACACAGACACACTGAGACACTGAGACTCGGAGACACTGAGACACTGAGGCACAGAGACTCAGAGACACTGGGACACTGAGGCTCAGAGACACTGAGACCAAGAGACAGAGAGGTACGGAGACTCTGAGACACTGAGAAACTGAGGCACAGAGACACAGAGACACTGAGACTCTGAGACACTGAGACACTGAGGCACAGAGACACTGAGACACTGAGAATCTGAGACACTGAGACACTGAGACTCTGAGACACTGAGACACAGAGACACTGAGACTCTGAGACACTGAGACACTGAGACACAGAGACACTGAGGCACTGAGGCACAGAGACACTGAGACCAAGAGACACAGAGACACTGAGACTCTGAGACACTGAGACACTGAGACACAGAGACACTGAGGCGCAGAGGCACTGAGACACAGAGTCACTGAGACTCTGAGACACTGAGACACTGAGACACTGAGACACTGAGACACAGAGACACAGAGGCACAGGGACACAGAGACACTGAGACTCTGAGACACTGAGACTCAGAGACATTGAGACACAGAGACACTGAGGCACAGAGACACTGAGACTCTGAGACACTGAGACACTGAGGCACAGAGACACAGATACACTGAGACACTGAGGCACAGAGACACTGAGACAAAGAGACACAGAGACACTGAGACTCTGAGACTCTGAGGCACAGAGACAGAGAGACACTGAGCCACAGAGACACTGAGACAAAGAGATACAGAGACACTGAGACTCTGAGGCACAGAGACAGAGAGACACTGAGACACAGAGGCACAGAGACACTGAGGCACAGAGATACTGAGACACTGAGTCACAGAGAAACTGAGACACAGAGACACTGAGACTCTGAGACACTCAGGCACAGAGACACTGAGACACAGAGGCCCTGAGACACAGAGACGCAGAGACACTTATATTCTGAGACACTGAGACACAGACACACTGAGACACTGAGACACAGACACACTGAGACACAGAGACACGGAGACACTGAGACACAGAGACAAAGAGACACTGAGACACAGAAACACAGAGACACTGAGATTCTGAGACACTGAGACACTGAGACAATGAGACACAGAGACAAAGAGACACTGAGAATCTGAGACACTGAGGCTCTGAGAAACTGAGACACTGAGACACTGAGACTCTGAGATTCTGAGACACTGAGACATTGAGACACAGAGACAATGAGATACTGAGAATCTGAGACACTGAAACAGTGAGGCACAGACACACGGAGAAACTGAGACTCTGAGACAGTGAGACAATGAGACTCTGAGACACAGAGACACAGAGACACTGAGACACTGAGGCTCAGAGACACTGAGACCAAGGGACAGAGAGATACGGAGATTCTGAGCCACTGAGACACTGAGGCACAGAGACACTGAGACACTGAGACTCTGAGACACTGAGACACTGAGGCCCAGAGACATAGAGACACTGAGACACTGAGACACAGAGACACTGAGTCAAAGAGACACAGAGACACTGAGACTCTGAGACACTGAGACACTGAGGCACAGAGACACTGAGACACTGAGAATCTGAGACACTGAGACACAGAGACACTGAGACACTGAGACACTGAGGCTCAGAGACACTGAGACCAAGGGACAGAGAGATACGGAGATTCTGAGACACTAAGACACTGAGGCACAGAGACACTGAGACACTGAGATTCTGAGACACTGAGACACTGAGACACAGAGACACTGAGGCGCAGAGGCACTGAGACACAGAGTCACTGAGACTCTGAGACACTGAGACACTGAGACACAGAGACACAGAGGCACAGGGACACAGAGAAACTGAGATGCTGAGACACTGCGACACTGAGGCACAGAGACACTGAGACACTGAGTCACAGAGATACTGAGACTCTGAGACACTGAGACTCAGAGACATTGAGACACAGAGACACAGAGACACTGAGGCACAGAGACACTGAGACTCTGAGACTCTGAGACACTGAGGCACAGAGACACAGATACACTGAGACACTGAGGCACAGAGACACTGAGACAAAGAGACACAGAGACACTGAGACTCTGAGATACTGAGAAACTGAGACACTGAGGCACAGAGGTAATGAGACACTGAGCCACAGAGACACTGAAACAAAGAGACACAGAGACACTGAGACTCTGAGACTCTGAGGCACAGAGACAGAGAGACATTGAGACACAGAGGCACAGAGACACTGAGGCACAGAGATACTGAGACACTGAGTCACAGAGAAACTGAGACACAGAGACACTGAGACTCTGAGACACTCAGGCACAGAGACACTGAGACACAGAGGCCCTGAGACACAGAGACGCCGAGACACTTATATTCTGAGACACTGAGACACAGACACACTGAGACACTGAGACACAGACACACTGAGACACAGAGACACGGAGACACTGAGACACAGAGACAAAGAGACACTGAGACACAGAAACACAGAGACACTGAGATTCTGAGACACTGAGACAATGAGACACAGAGACAAGAGACACTGAGAAACAGAGACACTGAGGCTCTTGAGAAACTGAGACACTGAGACACTGAGACTCTGAGAATCTGAGACACTGAGACATTGAGACACAGAGACAATGAGATACTGAGAATCTGAGACACTGAAACAGTGAGGCACAGACACACTGAGAAACTGAGACTCTGAGACAGTGAGACAATGAGACTCTGAGACACAGAGACACTGAGACACTGAGGCTCAGAGACACTGAGACCAAGGGACAGAGAGATACGGAGACTCTGAGACACTGAGACACTGAGGTACAGAGACACAGAGACACTGAGACTCTGAGACACTGAGACACTGAGGCCCAGAGACATAGAGACACTGAGACACTGAGTCAAAGAGACACAGAGACACTGAGACACTGAGACACTGAGGCACAGAGACACTGAGACACTGAGAATCTGAGACACTGAGACACAGAGACACTGAGACACTGAGACTCTGAGACACAGAGACACAGAGACACTGAGACACTGAGGCACAGAGACACTGAAACCAAGAGACACTGAGACATTGAGACACAGAGACACTGAGACTCTGAGACACAGAGACACTGAGACACAGACACACTGAGACACTGAGACTCTGAGATACTGAGACACTGAGGCACAGAGACACAGAGACACTGACACACTGAGGCTCAGAGACACTGTGACCAAGAGACACAGAGACACTGAGACTCTGAGACTCTGAGACACTGAGACACTGAGGCACAGAGACACTGAGACACAGAGACACCGAGACACTGAGAATCTGAGACACTGCGACACAGAGACACTGAGACAATGAGACTCTGAGACACTGAGACACTGAGACACTGACACACTGACACACTGAGGCACAGAGACACTGAAACCAAGAGACACAGAGAAACTGAGACATTGAGACACAGAGACACTGAGACTCTGAGACACTGAGACACTGAGACACAGACACACTGAGACACTGAGACTCTGAGACACTGAGACACTGAGGCACAGAGACACAGAGACACTGAGACCCTGAGGATCAGAGACACTGAGACCAAGAGACAGAGAGGTACGGAGACTCTGAGACACTGAGAAACTGAGGCACAGTGACACAGAGACACTGAGACTCTGAGACACTGAGACACTGAGGCACAGAGACACTGAGACACTGAGAATCTGAGACACTGAGACACAGAGACACTGAGACACTGAGGCACAGAGACACAGAGACACAGAGACTCTGAGACACTGAGACACAGACACACTGCGACACTGAGACTCTGAGACACTGAGACACTGAGGCACAGAGACACAGAGACACTGAGACACTGAGGCTCAGAGACACTGAGACCAAGAGACAGAGAGATACGGGGACTCTGAGACTCTGAGACACTGAGGCACTGAGACTCTGAGACACTGAGACACTGAGACTCTGAGAAATTGAGACACTGAGATACTGACGCCCAGAGACACAGAGACACTGAGGCACAGAGACACTGAGTCAAAGAGACACAGAGACACTGAGACACTGAGACACTGAGACACTGAGACACTGAGACTCTGAGACACTGAGACACTGAGGCACAGAGACACAGAGACACTGAGACACTGAGGCTCAGAGACACTGAGACCAAGAGACAGAGAGATACGGAGACTCTGAGACACTGAGACACTGAGGCACAGAGACACTGAGACACTGAGATCTGAGACACTGAGACTCTGAGACACTGAGGCCCAGAGACACAGAGACACTGAGGCACATTGAAACTGAGTCAAAGAGACACAGAGACACTGAGACTCTGAGACACTGAGACACTGAGGCACAGAGACACAGAGACACCGAGGCACAGAGACACTGAGACACTGAGACTCTGAGACACTGAGACACAGAGACACTGAGATACAGAGACACTGAGAAACTGAGACTCTGAGACTCTGAGGCACTGAGACACTGAGACACAGAGACACTGAGGCGCAGACGCAGTGAGACAATGAGGCACAGAGTCACTGAGTCAAAGAGACACAGAGACGCTGAGACTCTGAGACGCTGAGACACTGAGGCACAGAGACACAGAAACACAGAGACACATAGACACTGAGACACAGAGACTCTGAGACACTGAGGCACAGAGACTCAGAGACACAGAGGCACTGAGGCACTCAGGCACAGAGACACTGAGACACAGAGACACTGTGAAACAGACACACAGAGACACATAGACACTGAGGCTCTGAGACACTGAGACACTGAGATTCTGAGACACTGAGACACTGAGATACTGAGACACTGAGGCGCAGAGGCACTGAGACACAGAGTCACTGAGACTCTGAGACACTGAGACACTGAGACACTGAGACAATGAGACACTGAGACACAGAGACACAGAGGCACAGGGACACAGAGACACTGAGACGCTGAGACACTGCGATACTGAGGCACAGAGACACTGAGACACTGAGTCACAGAGTTACTGAGACTCTGAGACACTGAGACTCAGAGACATTGAGACACAGAGACACTGAGGCACAGAGACACTGAGACTCTGAGACTCTGAGACACTGAGACACTGAGGCACAGAGACACAGATACACTGAGACACTGAGGCACAGAGACACTGAGACAAAGAGACACAGAGACACTGAGACTCTGAGATACTGAGAAACTGAGACACTGAGGCACTGAGGTAATGAGACATTGAGCCACAGAGACACTGAAACAAAGAGACACAGAGACACTGAGACTCTGAGACTCTGAGGCACAGAGACAGAGAGACACTGAGACACAGAGACACAGAGGCACAGAGACACTGAGGCACAGAGATACTGAGACACTGAGTCACAGAGAAACTGAGACACAGAGACACTGAGACTCTGAGACACTCAGGCACAGAGACACTGAGACACAGAGGCCCTGAGACACAGAGACGCAGAGACACTTATATTCTGAGACACTGAGACACAGACACACTGAGACACTGAGACACAGACACACTGAGACACAGAGACACGGAGACACTGAGACACAGAGACAAAGAGACACTGAGACACAGAAACACAGAGACACTGAGATTCTGAGACACTTAGACACTGAGACAATGAGACACAGAGACAAAGAGACACTGAGAAACAGAGACACTGAGGCTCTGAGAAACAGAGACACTGAGACGCTGAGACTCTGAGACTCTGAGACACTGAGACATTGAGACACAGAGACAATGAGATACTGAGAATCTGACACACTGAAACAGTGAGGCACAGACACACGGAGAAACTGAGACTCTGAGACAGTGAGACAATGAGACTCTGAGACACAGAGACACAGAGACACTGAGACACTGAGGCTCAGAGACACTGAGACCAAGGGACAGAGAGATACGGAGACTCTGAGACACTGAGACACTGAGGCACAGAGACACAGAGACACTGAGACTCTGAGACACTGAGACACTGAGGCCCAGAGACATAGAGACACTGAGACACTGAGACACAGAGACACTGAGTCAAAGAGACACAGAGACACTGAGACTCTGAGACACTGAGGCACAGAGACACTGAGACACTGAGAATCTGAGACACTGAGACACTGAGACACAGAGACACAGAGACACTGAGACACTGAGGCACAGAGACACTGAAACCATGAGACACTGAGACATTGAGACACAGAGACACTGAGACTCTGAGACACAGAGACACTGAGACACTGAGACTCTGAGATACTGAGACACTGAGGCACAGAGACACAGAGACACTGAGACACTGAGGCTCAGAGACACAGTGACCAAGAGACACAGAGACACTGAGACTCTGAGACACTGAGACACTGAGGCACAGAGACACAGAGACACTGAGACACTGAGACCAAGAGACACACAGACACTGAGACTCTGAGACACTGAGACACTGAGGCACAGAGACACTGAGACACTGAGACACCGAGACACTGAGAATCTGAGACACTGAGACACAGAGACACTGAGACAATGAGACTCTGAGACACTGAGACCAAGAGACACACAGACACTGAGACTCTGAGACACTGAGACACTGAGGCACAGAGACACTGAGACACTGAGACACAGAGACACCGAGACACTGAGAATCTGAGACACTGAGACACAGAGACACTGAGACAATGAGACTCTGAGACTCTGAGACACTGAGACACTGAGACACAGAGACACTGACACACTGAGGCACAGAGACACTGAAACCAAGAGACACAGAGAAACTGAGACATTGAGACACAGAGACACTGAGACTCTGAGACACTGAGACACTGAGACACAGACACACTGAGACACTGAGACTCGGAGACACTGAGACACTGAGGCACAGAGACTCAGAGACACTGGGACACTGAGGCTCAGAGACACTGAGACCAAGAGACAGAGAGGTACGGAGACTCTGAGACTCTGAGAAACTGAGGCACAGAGACACAGAGACACTGAGACTCTGAGACACTGAGACACTGAGGCACAGAGACACTGAGACACTGAGAATCTGAGACACTGAGACACTGAGACTCTGAGACACTGAGACACAGAGACACTGAGACTCTGAGACACTGAGACACTGAGACACAGAGACACTGAGGCACTGAGGCACAGAGACACTGAGACCAAGAGACACAGAGACACTGAGACTCTGAGACACTGAGACACAGAGACACTGAGGCGCAGAGGCACTGAGACACAGAGTCACTGAGACTCTGAGACACTGAGACACTGAGACAATGAGACACTGAGACACAGAGACACAGAGGCACAGGGACACAGAGACACTGAGACGCTGAGACACTGCGACACTGAGGCACAGAGACACTGAGACACTGAGTCACAGAGATACTGAGACTCTGAGACACTGAGACTCAGAGACATTGAGACACAGAGAGACAGAGACACTGAGGCACAGAGACACTGAGACTCTGAGACACTGAGACACAGGCACACTGAGACACTGAGACACAGACACACTGAGACACAGAGACACGGAGACACTGAGACACAGAGACAAAGAGACACTGAGACACAGAAACACAGAGACACTGAGATTCTGAGACACTTAGACACTGAGACAATGAGACACAGAGACAAAGAGACACTGAGAAACAGAGACACTGAGGCTCTGAGAAACAGAGACACTGAGACGCTGAGACTCTGAGACTCTGAGACTCTGAGACACTGAGACATTGAGACACAGAGACAATGAGATACTGAGAATCTGACACACTGAAACAGTGAGGCACAGACACACGGAGAAACTGAGACTCTGAGACAGTGAGACAATGAGACTCTGAGACACAGAGACACAGAGACACTGAGACACTGAGGCTCAGAGACACTGAGACCAAGGGACAGAGAGATACGGAGACTCTGAGACACTGAGACACTGAGGCACAGAGACACAGAGACACTGAGACTCTGAGACACTGAGACACTGAGGCCCAGAGACATAGAGACACTGAGACACTGAGACACAGAGACACTGAGTCAAAGAGACACAGAGACACTGAGACTCTGAGACACTGAGACACTGAGGCACAGAGACACTGAGACACTGAGAATCTGAGACACTGAGACACTGAGACACTGAGACACTGAGACACTGAGGCACAGAGACACTGAAACCATGAGACACTGAGACATTGAGACACAGAGACACTGAGACACTGAGGCACAGAGACACAGAGACACTGAGACACTGAGGCTCAGAGACACTGTGACCAAGAGACACAGAGACACTGAGACTCTGAGACACTGAGACACTGAGGCACAGAGACACTGAGACACTGAGACCAAGAGACACACAGACACTGAGACTCTGAGACACTGAGACACTGAGGCACAGAGACACTGAGACACTGAGACACAGAGACACCGAGACACTGAGAATCTGAGACACTGAGACACAGAGACACTGAGACAATGAGACTCTGAGACACTGAGACCAAGAGACACACAGACACTGAGACTCTGAGACACTGAGACACTGAGGCACAGAGACACTGAGACACTGAGACACAGAGAAACCGAGACACTGAGAATCTGAGACACTGAGACACAGAGACACTGAGACAATGAGACTCTGAGACTCTGAGACACTGAGACACAGAGACACTGACACACTGAGGCACAGAGACACTGAAACCAAGAGACACAGAGAAACTGAGACATTGAGACACAGAGACACTGAGACTCTGAGACACTGAGACACTGAGACACAGACACACTGAGACACTGAGACAATGAGACACAGAGACACTGAGACACTGAGAATCTGAGACACTGAGACACTGAGACTCTGAGACACTGAGACACAGAGACACTGAGACTCTGAGACACTGAGACACTGAGACACAGAGACACTGAGGCACTGAGGCACAGAGACACTGAGACCAAGAGACACAGAGACACTGAGACTCTGAGACACTGAGACACAGAGACACTGAGGCGCAGAGGCACTGAGACACAGAGTCACTGAGACTCTGAGACACTGAGACACTGAGACAATGAGACACTGAGACACAGAGACACAGAGGCACAGGGACACAGAGACACTGAGACGCTGAGACACTGCGACACTGAGGCACAGAGACACTGAGACACTGAGTCACAGAGATACTGAGACTCTGAGACACTGAGACTCAGAGACATTGAGACACAGAGAGACAGAGACACTGAGGCACAGAGACACTGAGACTCTGAGACACTGAGACACAGGCACACTGAGACACTGAGACACAGACACACTGAGACACAGAGACACGGAGACACTGAGACACAGAGACAAAGAGACACTGAGACACAGAAACACAGAGACACTGAGATTCTGAGACACTTAGACACTGAGACAATGAGACACAGAGACAAAGAGACACTGAGAAACAGAGACACTGAGGCTCTGAGAAACAGAGACACTGAGACGCTGAGACTCTGAGACTCTGAGACACTGAGACATTGAGACACAGAGACAATGAGATACTGAGAATCTGACACACTGAAACAGTGAGGCACAGACACACGGAGAAACTGAGACTCTGAGACAGTGAGACAATGAGACTCTGAGACACAGAGACACAGAGACACTGAGACACTGAGGCTCAGAGACACTGAGACCAAGGGACAGAGAGATACGGAGACTCTGAGACACTGAGACACTGAGGCACAGAGACACAGAGACACTGAGACTCTGAGACACTGAGACACTGAGGCCCAGAGACATAGAGACACTGAGACACTGAGACACAGAGACACTGAGTCAAAGAGACACAGAGACACTGAGACTCTGAGACACTGAGACACTGAGGCACAGAGACACTGAGACACTGAGAATCTGAGACACTGAGACACTGAGACACTGAGACACTGAGACACTGAGGCACAGAGACACTGAAACCATGAGACACTGAGACATTGAGACACAGAGACACTGAGACACTGAGGCACAGAGACACAGAGACACTGAGACACTGAGGCTCAGAGACACTGTGACCAAGAGACACAGAGACACTGAGACTCTGAGACACTGAGACACTGAGGCACAGAGACACTGAGACACTGAGACCAAGAGACACACAGACACTGAGACTCTGAGACACTGAGACACTGAGGCACAGAGACACTGAGACACTGAGACACAGAGACACCGAGACACTGAGAATCTGAGACACTGAGACACAGAGACACTGAGACAATGAGACTCTGAGACACTGAGACCAAGAGACACACAGACACTGAGACTCTGAGACACTGAGACACTGAGGCACAGAGACACTGAGACACTGAGACACAGAGACACCGAGACACTGAGAATCTGAGACACTGAGACACAGAGACACTGAGACAATGAGACTCTGAGACTCTGAGACACTGAGACACAGAGACACTGACACACTGAGGCACAGAGACACTGAAACCAAGAGACACAGAGAAACTGAGACATTGAGACACAGAGACACTGAGACTCTGAGACACTGAGACACTGAGACACAGACACACTGAGACACTGAGACTCGGAGACACTGAGACACTGAGGCACAGAGACTCAGAGACACTGGGACACTGAGGCTCAGAGACACTGAGACCAAGAGACAGAGAGGTACGGAGACTCTGAGACACTGAGAAACTGAGGCACAGAGACACAGAGACACTGAGACTCTGAGACACTGAGACACTGAGGCACAGAGACACTGAGACACTGAGAATCTGAGACACTGAGACACTGAGACTCTGAGACACTGAGACACAGAGACACTGAGACTCTGAGACACTGAGACACTGAGACACAGAGACACTGAGGCACTGAGGCACAGAGACACTGAGACCAAGAGACACAGAGACACTGAGACTCTGAGACACTGAGACACTGAGACACTGAGGCGCAGAGGCACTGAGACACAGAGTCACTTGGACTCTGAGACACTGTGACACTGAGACAATGAGACACTGAGACACAGAGACACAGAGGCACAGGGACACAGAGACACTGAGACGCTGAGACACTGCGACACTGAGGCACAGAGACACTGAGACACTGAGTCACAGAGATACTGAGACTCTGAGACACTGAGACTCAGAGACATTGAGACACAGAGACACAGAGACACTGAGGCACAGAGACACTGAGACTCTGAGACTCTGAGACACTGAGACACTGAGGCACAGATACACTGAGACACTGAGGCACAGAGACACTGAGACAAAGAGACACAGAGACACTGAGACTCTGAGACTCTGAGGCACAGAGACAGAGAGACACTGAGCCACAGAGACACTGAGACAAAGAGATACAGAGACACTGAGACTCTGAGGCACAGAGACAGAGAGACACTGAGACACAGAGACACAGAGGCACAGAGACACTGAGGCACAGAGATACTGAGACACTGAGTCACAGAGAAACTGAGACACAGAGACACTGAGACTCTGAGACACTCAGGCACAGAGACACTGAGACACAGAGGCCCTGAGACACAGAGACGCAGAGACACTTATATTCTGAGACACTGAGACACAGACACACTGAGACACTGAGACACAGACACACTGAGACACAGAGACACGGAGACACTGAGACACAGAGACAAAGAGACACTGAGACACAGAAACACAGAGACACTGAGATTCTGAGACACTGAGACACTGAGACAATGAGACACAGAGACAAAGAGACACTGAGAATCTGAGACACTGAGGCTCAGAGACATTGAGACACAGAGACACAGAGACACTGAGGCACAGAGACACTGAGACTCTGAGACTCTGAGACACTGAGACACTGAGGCACAGAGACACAGATACACTGAGACACTGAGGCACAGAGACACTGAGACAAAGAGACACAGAGACACTGAGACTCTGAGACTCTGAGGCACAGAGACAGAGAGACACTGAGCCACAGAGACACTGAGACAAAGAGATACAGAGACACTGAGACTCTGAGGCACAGAGACAGAGAGACACTGAGACACAGAGACACAGAGGCACAGAGACACTGAGGCACAGAGATACTGAGACACTGAGTCACAGAGAAACTGAGACACAGAGACACTGAGACTCTGAGACACTCAGGCACAGAGACACTGAGACACAGAGGCCCTGAGACACAGAGACGCAGAGACACTTATATTCTGAGACACTGAGACACAGACACACTGAGACACTGAGACACAGACACACTGAGACACAGAGACACGGAGACACTGAGACACAGAGACAAAGAGACACTGAGACACAGAAACACAGAGACACTGAGATTCTGAGACACTGAGACACTGAGACAATGAGACACAGAGACAAAGAGACACTGAGAATCTGAGACACTGAGGCTCTGAGAAACTGAGACACTGAGACACTGAGACTCTGAGAATCTGAGACACTGAGACATTGAGACACAGAGACAATGAGATACTGAGAATCTGAGACACTGAAACAGTGAGGCACAGACACACTGAGAAACTGAGACTCTGAGACAGTGAGACAATGAGACTCTGAGACACAGAGACACAGAGACACTGAGACACTGAGGCTCAGAGACACTGAGACCAAGGGACAGAGAGATACGGAGATTCTGAGACACTGAGACACTGAGGCACAGAGACACTGAGACACTGAGACTCTGAGACACTGAGACACTGAGGCCCAGAGACATAGAGACACTGAGACACTGAGACACAGAGACACTGAGTCAAAGAGACACAGAGACACTGAGACTCTGAGACACTGAGACACTGAGGCACAGAGACACTGAGACACTGAGAATCTGAGACACTGAGACACAGAGACACTGAGACACTGAGACACTGAGGCTCAGAGACACTGAGACCAAGGGACAGAGAGATACGGAGATTCTGAGACACTAAGACACTG
Source organism: Carcharhinus amblyrhynchos (assembly GCF_965287045.1). Lineage (NCBI taxonomy): Eukaryota > Metazoa > Chordata > Chondrichthyes > Carcharhiniformes > Carcharhinidae > Carcharhinus > Carcharhinus amblyrhynchos. Next base: position 435,835 of record NW_027649878.1, read on the forward strand.
AGGCACAGAGACACCGAGACACTGAGACTCTGAGACACTGAGATACTGAGGCCCAGAGACATAGAGACACTGAGACACTGAGACACAGAGACACTGAGTCAAAGAGACACAGAGACACTGAGACTCTGAGACACTGAGACACTGAGGCACAGAGACACTGAGACCAAGAGACACAGAGACACTGACACTCTGAGACACTGAGACACTGAGACACAGACACACTGAGACACTGAGACTCTGAGACTCTGAGACACTGAGACACTGAGGCACAGAGACACTGAGACACTGAGACACAAAGACATTGAGATTCTGAGACACTGAGACACTGCGACACTGAGGCACAGAGACACTGAGTCAAAGAGACACTGAGAAACTGAGACTCTGAGACTCTGAGGCACTGAGACACTGAGACACAGAGACACTGAGGCGCAGAGGCACTGAGACACAGAGTTATTGAGACTCTGAGACACTGAGACAATGAGACACTGAGACTCAGAGACACAGAGGCACAGGGACACAGAGACACTGAGACGCTGAGACACTGAGACACTGAGGCACAGAGACACTGAGACACAGAGACACTGAGACACTGAGACACAGAGACACTGAGACACAGAGACACTGAGAAACTGAGACTCTGAGACTCGGAGGCACTGAGACTCTGAGACACAGAGACACTGAGGCGCAGATGCACTGAGACACACAGTTACTGAGTCTCTGAGACACTGAGACACAGAGACACTGAGACACAGAGACACGGAGACTCTGAGACACTGAGACACTGAGGCACAGAGACACTGAGACAATGGGACACAGAGACACCGAGACACTTAGAATCTGAGACACTGAGACACAGAGACACTGAGACACTGAGACTCTGAGACACTGAGACACAGAGACACTGAGACTCTGAGACACTGAGACACTGAGACACAGAGACACTGAGACACTGAGGCACAGAGACACTGAAACCAAGAGACACAGAGACACTGAGACATTGAGACACAGAGACACTGAGACACAGGGACACTGAGACATTGAGACACTGTGACACTGAGACACTGTGACACAGAGACACAGAGACACCGAGACACTTAGACTCTGAGACACTGAGACACAGAGACACAGAGACACTGAGACTCTAAGACACTGAGACACAGAGACACAGAGACTCTGAGACACTGAGACACTGAGACACTGAGACACTGAGTCACAGAGACACTGAAACCAAGAGACACAGAGACACTGAGACATTGAGACACAGAGACACTGAGACACTGAGACTCTGAGACACTGAGGCACAGAGACACGGAGACACTGAGGCTCAGAGACACTGAGACCAAGAGACACAGAGACACTGAGACTCTGAGACACTGAGACACTGAGCCACAGAGACACTGAGACACTGAGACACAGAGACACAGAGACACCGAGACACTGTGAATCTGAGACTCAGAGACACTGAGACACTGAAACACTGAGGCTCAGAGACACTGAGACCAAGAGACAGAGAGATACGGAGACTCTGAGACACTGAGACACTGAGGCACAGAGACACTGAGACACTGAGACTCTGAGACACTGAGACTCTGAGACACAGAGACACTGAGACACTGAGGCACAGAGACACTGAGCCAAAGAGACACAGAGACACTGAGACTCTGAGACACTGAGACACGGAGACACAGAGACACCGAGGCACAGAGACACTGAGAAACTGAGACTCTGAGACTCTGAGGCACTGAGACACTGAGACACAAAGACACTGAGACACAGAGACACTGAGACTCTGAGACACTGAGACACTGAGGCACAGAGACACTGAGACACTGGGACACAGAGACACCCAGACACTTAGAATCTGAGACACAGAGACACAGAGACACTGAGACTATGAGACACTGATACACTGAGGCACAGAGACACTGAAACCAAGGGACACTGAGACATTGAGACACAGAGACACTGAGACTCTGAGACACAGACACTGAGACACAGACACACTGAGACACTGAGACTCTGAGATACTGAGACACTGAGGCACAGAGACACAGAGACACTGAGACACTGAGGCTCAGAGACACTGAGGCACAGAGACACAGAGACACTGAGACTCTGAGACACTGAGGCACAGAGACACTGAGACACTGAGACACAGAGACACCGAGACACCGAGACACTGAGAATCTGAGACACTGAGACACAGAGACACTGAGACACTGAGACTCTGAGACACTGAGACACTGAGGCACAGAGACACAGAGACACTGAGAGACTGCGACACTGAGGCACAGACACACTGAGACACTGAGACACTGAGGCTCAGAGACACTGAGACCAAGAGACAGAGAGATACGGAGACTCTGAGACACTGAGAAACTGAGGCACAGAGACACAGAGACACTGAGACTCTGAGACACTGAGACACTGAGGCACAGAGACACTGAGACACTGAGAATCTGAGACACTGAGACACAGAGACACTGAGACACTTAGACACTGAGACTCTGAGACACTGAGACACTGAGACACTGAGGCACAGAGACACTGAGACCAAGAGACACTGAGACACTGAGACTCTGAGACACTGAGACACTGAGACACAGACACACTGCGACACTGAGACTCTGAGACACTGAGACACTGAGGCACAGAGACACAGAGACACTGAGACACAGAGACACTGAGACTCTGAGACACTGAGACAGAGAGACACTGAGGCACAGAGACACTGAGACCAAGAGACACAGAGACACTGAGACTCTGAGACACTGAGACACTGAGGCACAGAGACACTGAGGCTCAGAGACACTGAGACCAAGAGACAGAGAGATACGGAGATTCTGAGACACTGAGACACTGAGGCACAGAGAAACTGAGTCAAAGAGACACAGAGACACTGAGACTCTGAGACACTGAGACACTGAGGCACAGAGACACAGAGACACTGAGGCTCAGAGACACTGAGACCAAGAGACAGAGAGATACGGAGATTCTGAGACACTGAGACACTGAGGCACAGAGACACTGAGACACTGAGAATCTGAGACACTGAGACTCTGAGACACTGAGACTCTGAGACACTGAGGCCCAGAGACACAGAGACACTGAGACACTGAGGCACAGAGAAACTGAGTCAAAGAGACACAGAGACACTGAGACTCTGAGACACTGAGACACTGAGACACTGAGACACTGAGGCTCAGAGACACTGAGACCAAGAGACAGAGAGATACGGAGATTCTGAGACACTGAGACACTGAGGCACAGAGACACTGAGACACTGAGAATCTGAGACACTGAGACTCTGAGACACTGAGGCCCAGAGACACAGAGACACTGAGACACTGAGGCACAGAGAAACTCAGTCAAAGAGACACAGAGACACTGAGACTCTGAGACACTGAGACACTGAGACACTGAGGCACAGAGACACAGAGACACAGAGACACCGAGGCACAGAGACACTGAGACACTGAGACTCTGAGACACTGAGACAGAGAGACACTAAGAAACTGAGACTCTGAGACTCTGAGGCACTGAGACACTGAGACACAGAGACACTGAGGCGCAGAGGCAGTGAGGCAATGAGGCACAGAGACACTGAGTCAAAGAGACACAGAGACGCTGAGACTCTGAGACGCTGAGACACTGAGGCACAGAGACACAGAAACACAGAGACACATAGACACTAAGACACAGAGACTCTGAGACACTGAGGCACAGAGACTCAGAGACACAGAGGCACTGAGACACTGAGACACTGAGACACAAAGACATTGAGATTCTGAGACACTGAGACACTGCGACACTGAGGCACAGAGACACTGAGTCAAAGAGACACAGAGACACTGAGACTCTGAGACACTGAGACACTGAGGCACAGACATACAGAGACACCGAGGCACAGAGACACTGAGAAACTGAGACTCTGAGACTCTGAGGCACTGAGACACTGAGACACAGAGACACTGAGGCGCAGAGGCACTGAGACACAGAGTTACTGAGACTCTGAGACACTGAGACAATGAGACACTGAGACTCAGAGACACAGAGGCACAGGGACACAGAGACACTGAGACGCTGAGACACTGAGACACTGAGGCACAGAGACACTGAGACACAGAGACACTGAGACACTGAGACACAGAGACACTGAGACACAGAGACACTGAGAAACTGAGACTCTGAGACTCGGAGGCACTGAGACTCTGAGACACAGAGACACTGAGGCGCAGATGCACTGAGACACACAGTTACTGAGTCTCTGAGACACTGAGACACAGAGACACTGAGACACAGAGACACGGAGACTCTGAGACACTGAGACACTGAGGCACAGAGACACTGAGACAATGGGACACAGAGACACCGAGACACTTAGAATCTGAGACACTGAGACACAGAGACACTGAGACACTGAGACTCTGAGACACTGAGACACAGAGACACTGAGACTCTGAGACACTGAGACACTGAGACACAGAGACACTGAGACACTGAGGCACAGAGACACTGAAACCAAGAGACACAGAGACACTGAGACATTGAGACACAGAGACACTGAGACACAGGGACACTGAGACATTGAGACACTGTGACACTGAGACACTGTGACACTGAGACACAGAGACACCGAGACACTTAGACTCTGAGACACTGAGACACAGAGACACAGAGACACTGAGACTCTAAGACACTGAGACACAGAGACACAGAGACTCTGAGACACTGAGACACTGAGACACTGAGACACTGAGTCACAGAGACACTGAAACCAAGAGACACAGAGACACTGAGACATTGAGACACAGAGACACTGAGACACTGAGACTCTGAGACACTGAGGCACAGAGACACGGAGACACTGAGGCTCAGAGACACTGAGACCAAGAGACACAGAGACACTGAGACTCTGAGACACTGAGACACTGAGCCACAGAGACACTGAGACACTGAGACACAGAGACACAGAGACACCGAGACACTGTGAATCTGAGACTCAGAGACACTGAGACACTGAAACACTGAGGCTCAGAGACACTGAGACCAAGAGACAGAGAGATACGGAGACTCTGAGACACTGAGACACTGAGGCACAGAGACACTGAGACACTGAGACTCTGAGACACTGAGACTCTGAGACACAGAGACACTGAGACACTGAGGCACAGAGACACTGAGCCAAAGAGACACAGAGACACTGAGACTCTGAGACACTGAGACACGGAGACACAGAGACACCGAGGCACAGAGACACTGAGAAACTGAGACTCTGAGACTCTGAGGCACTGAGACACTGAGACACAAAGACACTGAGACACAGAGACACTGAGACTCTGAGACACTGAGACACTGAGGCACAGAGACACTGAGACACTGGGACACAGAGACACCCAGACACTTAGAATCTGAGACACAGAGACACAGAGACACTGAGACTATGAGACACTGATACACTGAGGCACAGAGACACTGAAACCAAGGGACACTGAGACATTGAGACACAGAGACACTGAGACTCTGAGACACAGACACTGAGACACAGACACACTGAGACACTGAGACTCTGAGATACTGAGACACTGAGGCACAGAGACACAGAGACACTGAGACACTGAGGCTCAGAGACACTGAGGCACAGAGACACAGAGACACTGAGACTCTGAGACACTGAGGCACAGAGACACTGAGACACTGAGACACAGAGACACCGAGACACTGAGAATCTGAGACACTGAGACACAGAGACACTGAGACACTGAGACTCTGAGACACTGAGACACTGAGGCACAGAGACACAGAGACACTGAGAGACTGCGACACTGAGGCACAGACACACTGAGACACTGAGACACTGAGGCTCAGAGACACTGAGACCAAGAGACAGAGAGATACGGAGACTCTGAGACACTGAGAAACTGAGGCACAGAGACACAGAGACACTGAGACTCTGAGACACTGAGACACTGAGGCACAGAGACACTGAGACACTGAGAATCTGAGACACTGAGACACAGAGACACTGAGACACTTAGACACTGAGACTCTGAGACACTGAGACACTGAGACACTGAGGCACAGAGACACTGAGACCAAGAGACACAGAGACACTGAGACTCTGAGACACTGAGACACTGAGACACAGACACACTGCGACACTGAGACTCTGAGACACTGAGACACTGAGGCACAGAGACACAGAGACACTGAGACACAGAGACACTGAGACTCTGAGACACTGAGACAGAGAGACACTGAGGCACAGAGACACTGAGACCAAGAGACACAGAGACACTGAGACTCTGAGACACTGAGACACTGAGGCACAGAGACACTGAGGCTCAGAGACACTGAGACCAAGAGACAGAGAGATACGGAGATTCTGAGACACTGAGACACTGAGGCACAGAGAAACTGAGTCAAAGAGACACAGAGACACTGAGACTCTGAGACACTGAGACACTGAGGCACAGAGAAACTGAGTCAAAGAGACACAGAGACACTGAGACTCTGAGACACTGAGACACTGAGACACTGAGGCACAGAGACACAGAGACACTGAGGCTCAGAGACACTGAGACCAAGAGACAGAGAGATACGGAGATTCTGAGACACTGAGACACTGAGGCACAGAGACACTGAGACACTGAGAATCTGAGACACTGAGACTCTGAGACACTGAGACTCTGAGACACTGAGGCCCAGAGACACAGAGACACTGAGACACTGAGGCACAGAGAAACTGAGTCAAAGAGACACAGAGACACTGAGACTCTGAGACACTGAGACACTGAGGCACAGAGACACAGAGACACCGAGGCACAGAGACACTGAGACACTGAGACTCTGAGACACTGAGACACTGAGGCACAGAGACACAGAGACACCGAGGCACAGAGACACTAAGAAACTGAGACTCTGAGACTCTGAGGCACTGAGACACTGAGACACAGAGACACTGAGGCGCAGAGGCAGTGAGGCAATGAGGCACAGAGACACTGAGTCAAAGAGACACAGAGAATCTGAGACACTGAAGCAGTGAGGCACAGAGACACTGAGAAACTGACACACTGAGACACAGAGACGCTGAGGCACAGAGACACAGAGACACAGAGAGACAGAGACACTGAGACTCTGAGACACTGAAACACTGAGACACTGAGGCACAGAGACACTGAGACACAGAGACTCTGAGACACTGAGACACAGAGACACTGAGACACAGAGACACAGAGACTCTGAGACACTGAGACACTGAGGCACAGAGACAATGAGATACTGAGAATTTAAGACACTGAAACAGTGAGGCACAGACACACTGAGAAACCAAGACACTGTGACACAGAGACACAGAGACTCAGAGACACTGTGACACTGAAACACTGAGGCACAGAGACACAGAGAGACAGAGACACTGATACTCTGAGACTCTGAAACACTGTGACACTGAGGCACAGAGAACTGAGACACAGGGGCACAGAGAGACTGAGACAAAGAGACTCTGAGACACTGAGAGACTGCGGCACTGAGACAAAGAGACACAGATTCACTGAGACACTGAGACACAGAGAGTCTGAGACACTGAGACACAGAGACACTGAGAAACAGACACACAGAGAAACAGAGACACTGGCACTCTGAGACATTGGGGCACAGAGTCATTGAGACACTGAAATTCTGAGACACTGAGACACAGAGACACTGAGGCACAGAGAAACAGAGGCACTGAGTCACAGAGACACAGAGACTCTGAGACACTGAGACACTGAGGCACAGAGACACTGAGACACTGAGGCACAGAGACACTGAGACACTGAGACACAGAATCACTGAGACTCTGAGACTCTGAGACACCGAGACACAGAGACACAGAGACACTGATACTCTGAGACACTGAGACACAGACACTGAGGCACAGAGGCACTGAGACTCTGAGACATCGACACACTGAGACACGGAGGCACAGTGACACTGAGGCACAGTGATACTGACACTCTGAGACATCGAGACACCGAGAAACTGAGACACTGAGAAACTGAGACACCGAGGCACAGAGACACAGAGACACTGAGAGTCTGAGACACTGAGACACAGAGACACAGAGACACTGAGACACAGAGACACTGTGACTCTGAGACACTGAGACACTGAGGCACAGAGACACTGAGACACTGAGACACAGAGACACTGAGACACAGAGACACAGAGACTCTGAGACACTGAGAATGAGACTCTGAGACACTGAGACACTGAGACACAGAGACTCTGAGAAACTGAGACACTGTGTCTCTGAGATTCGGAGACACTGAGACACTGAGACACAGAGACACTGAGGCGCAGAGGCACTGACACAGAGACACTGAGACTCTGAGACACTGAGACACTGAGACACTGAGACAATGAAACTCGGAGACACTGTGACACAGAGACACAGAGGCACAGAGACATAGAGACACTAAGATGCTGAGACACTGAAACACTGAGACACTGAGGCACAGAGACACTGAGACACAGAGACACTGAGACTCTGAGACACTGAGACACGAAGACTCTGCGACACTGAGACACAGAGACACAAATTCACTGAGACACTGAGGCACAGAGACACTGAGACACAGAGACACTGAGACACTGAGGCATAGACACACAGAGACTCTGAGGCACAGAGAGACTAAGACACTGAGGCACAGAGACACTGAGACACTGAGACACAGAGACACTGAGACACCAAGACACAGAGACACTGAGACACTGAGACACCAAGACACCGAGGCACAGAGACACTGAGACACTGAGACTCTGAGACACTGAGACACAGAGAGACTAAGACACTGAGACACTGAAAAACTGAGACACTGAGACACTAAGACACTGAGACACAGGGACACTGAGACACAGAGACGTTGAGACACTGAGACACTGAGGCACAGAGATGTTGAGACTCTGAGACACTGAGACACTGAGGCACAGAGACACAGAGACACTGATACACAGAGACACTGAGATACTGAGACACTGAGGCACAGAGACACTGAGATATAGGGACACAGAGACACTGAGACTCTGAGACCCAGAAACACAGAGACACTGAGACACTGGGACACAGAGACACTGAGACACAGAGACACAGAGACACTTAGACACTGAGACACAGAGACACAGAGACACAGAGACACTGAGGCACAGAGACAATGTGACTCTGAGACACAGACACAGAGACACTGAGTCACTGAGACACTGAGACACAGAGACACTGAGGCTCTGAGACACTGAGACACTGACACACTGAGGCACAGAGACCAAGAGACACAGATTCACTGAGACACTGAGACACAGAGACACTGAGACACAGAGACTCTGACACACTGAGACACAGAGACACTAAGACACAGAGGCACAGAGACACTGAGACACAGAGAAACTGAGTCTCTGAGACACTGAGACGCAGAGACACTGAGGCACAGAGACACTGAGACACAGAGACACTGAGACACTGAGACGTAGAGACACTGAGGCACAGTGACACTGAGACACAGAGACACTGTGACTCTGAGACACTGAGACACTGAGGCACAGAGACACTGAGACAAAGTGACAAAGAGACACTGAGATCTGAGACACTGAGGCACAGAGACACTGAGACACTGAGACACGGAGTCAAGGAGACACAGAGACGCTGAGACTCCGAGACACTGACACACTGAGACACTGGGGCACTGAGTCACAGAGACACAGAGACTCTGAGACACTGAGACACAGAAACACTGAAACGGTGAGAAGCTGACACACTGAGACACAGAGACACAGAATCACTGAGACTCTGAGACACTGAGACACTGAGATACTGAGACACAGAAACTGAGGCAAAGAGGCACAGAGACACTGAGACACGAAGACTCTGCGACACTGAGACACAGAGACACAAATTCACTGAGACACAGAGACATTGAGACGCAGAGGCTCTGAGAAACGGTGACACTGAGACAATGAGGCACAGAGGCACAGATACTCTGAGACACTGAGACACTGAGGCACAGAGAGACTAAGACACTGAGGCACAGAGACACTGAGACACAGAGACACTGAGACACCAGACACAGAGACAGTGAGACACTGAGGCACAGAGACACTGAGACTCAGAGACACTGAGACACAGAGACACTGAGAAACTGAGACACTGAGACTCTGAGACACTGAGACACTGAGACACTGAGGCACAGAGACACTGAGACACTGAGGCACAGAGACACTGAGAAACTGAGACACTGAGACTCTGAGACACTGAGACATTGAGGCACAGAGACACTGAGACACTGAGGCACAGAGACACTGAGACACGGAGTCAAGGAGACAAAGAGACACTGAGTCACAGAGACAGAGACACAGAGTCAGTGAGACTTGAGACCCTGAAGCAGAGGCATTGAGACACTGAGACACTGAGATACAGAGACACAGAGACACTGAGACTATGAGACACTGAGAAACAGAGACACTGAGGCACAGAGACACAGAGACACGTAGGCACTGAGACTCTGAGACACTGAGACACTGTGGCACAGAGACATTGAGACACTAAGACTCTGAGACTCTGAGACTCTGAGACACTGAGGCACAGAGACACTGAGACACAGTGACACTGAGACACTGAGACAAAGTGACACAGAGACACTGAGATCTGAGACACTGAGACACTGAGACACTGAGACACAGAGAACTGAGACACAAAGACTCCGAGACACTGAGACTCTGAGACACTGACACACTGAGGCACAGAGACACAGAGACACTGAGACACTGAGGAACAGAGACACAGAGACACAGAGACACTGAGACACTGAGGCACAGAGACACTGAGATATAGAGACACAGAGACACTGAGACTCTGAGACCCAGAAAAACAGAGACACTGAGACACAGAGACACTTAGAAACTGAGACACAGAGACACTGAGGCACAGAGACAATGTGACTCTGAGACACAGACACAGAGACACTGAGACACTGTGACACTGAGACACAGAGACACTGAGACAAAGTGACAAAGAGACACTGAGATCTGAGACACTGAGGCACAGAGACACTGAGACACTGAGACACAGAGACACTGAGACACTGACGCACTGAGACACTGAGGCACAGAGACACTGAGCCACAGAGACACAGTGACACTGAGACTCTGAGACTCTGAGACACTGAGACACTGAGATTCTGATACACTGAGGCACAGTGACACTGAGACTCTGAGACCCTGATACACAGAGACACTGAGACAGAGAGACACTGAGACACTGAGACACTGGGACACAGAGACACTGAGACACATAGACACTGAGACATTGAGTCTCTGAGATACTGAGACACTGAGAGACTGAGAAACTGAGGCAAAGAGACACTGAGACACTGAGAATCTGAGACACAGAGACTCAGAGACACTGAGACTCTGAGACACTGAGACACAGAGAAACTGAGACACTGAGGCTCTGTGACAGAGAGACACTGAGACACTGAGACTCTGAGACACTGAGACACAGAGACACTGAGACTCTGAGACACTGAGACAATGAGACACTAAGCACAGAGACACTGAGACACTGAGACACTGAGACACAGAGACGCAGAGACACTGAGACACAGATACACAGAGACACTGAGACTCTGAGACACTGAGACACTGAGAATCTGAGACGCTGAGACGCAGAGACACAGAGACACTGAGACACTGATGCACAGAGACACTGAGACACAGAGACAAAGAGACATTGAGGCACAGAGGCACTGAGACACTGGGACACAGAGACGCTGAGACACAGAGCCACTGAGACTCTGAGACACTGAGACACTGAGACACAGAGACACAGATACACTGAGACACTGATGCGCAGAGACACAGAGACAAAGAGACACTGAAGCTCTGAGACACTGAAACACAGACACTGAGGCACAGAGGCACAGAGACACTGAGACACAGAGACACAAAGACACTGAGACTCTGAGACACTGAGACATTGAGGCACAGGGACACAGAGACACTGAGACTCTGAGACTCTGAGACACTGAGACACTGAGACACTGAGGCACAGAGACACAGATTCACAGAGACACTGAGACACTGAGACACAGAGACATTGAGACAGAGAGACTCTGAGACACTGAGTCACTGAGACATTGAGACACTGAGGCACAGAGGCACTGAGACACAGTGACACTGAGACTCTGAGACACTGAGACACAGAGAGACTAAGACACTGAGGCACAGAGACACTCTGATACAGAGACACATGGACACAGAGGCACTGAGACACAGAGAGACTGAGACACTGAAGCACAGAGACACTGAGACTCAGAGACACAGAGAAACTGAGACTCTTAGACACTGAGACACTGAGACACAGAGACACTGAGACTCTGAGACACTGAGACCCTGAGGCACAGAGACACTGAGACACTGAGACTCTGAGGCCCAGGGACACAGAGACGCTGAGACATAGAGCCACTGAGACTCTGAGACACTGAGACACAGAGACACAGATACACTGAGACACTGATGCGCAGAGACACTGATTCACAGAGACAAAGAGACACTGAAGCTCTGAGACACTGAAACACAGACACTGAGGCACAGAGGCACAGAGACACTGAGACACAGAGACACAAAGACACTGAGACTCTGAGACACTGAGACATTGTGGCACAGAGACACAGAGACACTGAGACTCTGAGACACTGAGACACAGAGACACAGATTCACAGAGACACAGAGACATTGAGACAGAGAGACTCTGAGACACTGAGTCACTGAGACATTGAGACACTGAGGCACAGAGACACTGAGACACTGAGACACTGAGACACAGAGAGACTAAGGCACTGAGGCACAGAGACACTCTGATACAGAGACACATGGACACAGAGGCACTGAGACACAGAGAGACTGAGACACTGAAGCACAGAGACACTGAGACTCAGAGACACAGTGAAACTGAGACTCTTAGACACTGAGACACTGAGACACAGAGACACTGAGACTCTGAGACACTGAGACCGTGAGGCACAGAGACACTGAGACACTGAGACACTGAGACTCTGAGGCCCAGAGACACAGAGACACTGAGACACTGAGGCACAGAGACACTGAGACACTGAGACACCGAGACTCTGAGAAACTGAGGCACTGAGACACTGAGACACAGAGACACTGAGACACAGAGACACAGAGACAAAGAGACAATGAGACTCTGAGAAACTGTGACACTGAGACACTGAGATACAGAGACACAGAGACACTGAGACTCTGAGACATTGAGACACTGAGATACAGAGGCAAAGAGACACTGAGACACAGAGACAGTGAGACACTAAGACACAGAGACACTGAGACTCTGAGACACAGAGAAACTGAGACCCTGCGACACAGAGACACTGAGACACAGAGACGCTGATACTCTGAGACACTGAGACACTAACACACAGAGACACAGAGAAAATGAGACACTGAGACACAGAGACACTGAGACTCTGAGACACTGAGACACTGAGACAAAGAGACACTGAAACACAGTGACTCTGAGACACTGAGACACAGAGACACTGAGACTCTGAGACACATAGACACAGAGACACTGAGACTCTGAGTCACTGAGACACAGAGACACAGAGACTCTGAGACTCTGAGACACTGAGACACAGAGATACAGAGACACTGAGACTATGAGACTTTGAGACAATGAGACACAGAGACATTGAGACACAGAGACACTGAGACTCTGAGACACTGAGACTCTGAGACACTGAGACACGGAGACAATGTGACACAGAGACACTGAGACACTGAGACACAGAGACACAGAGACTTTGAGACTCTAAGACACTGAGACTCTGAGACAAAGAGACACTGAGACACAGAGACACTCAGTCTCTGAGACAATGAGACACTGAGACTGTGAGACACAGAGACACTGAGGCACAGAGACACAGAGACACAGAGACTCTGAGCCTCTGAGACACTGAGACACAGAGACACAGAGACACTGAGACTTTGAGACACTGAGACACAGAGACACAGAGACACTGAGACACTGAGACTCTGAGACACTGAGACAATGAGACACAGAGACATTGAGACACAGAGACACTGAGACTCTGAGACACTGAGACACGGAGACACTGTGACACAGAGACACTGAGACACTGAGACACAGAGACACTGAGACACTGAGACACTGAGACACGGAGACACTGTGACACAGAGACACTGAGACACAGAGACACTGAGACACTGAGACACTGAGACACTGAGACTCTAAGACACTGAGACTCTGAGACACAGACACAGAGACACTGAGACACAGAGACACTGAGACACTGAAACACAGAGACACAGAGACACTGAGACACTGAGACTCTGAGACACTGAGAGACGGAGTCAAGGAGACACAGAGACACTGAGGCACTGAGACACAGAGACACAGAGTCAGTGAAACTCTGAGACACGGAGACAGATACTTTGAGACACTGAGACACAGAGAAACTGAGATACAGAGACACAGAGACACTGAGACTATGAGACTCTGAGACACAGAGATACAGGGTCACTGAGACTCTGAGACACTGAGACAGAGACATTGAGACACTGAGACACAGAGACACTGAGACACTGAGACACAGAGACATTGAGACTCTGAGACACTGAGACAGAGAGTCACTTAGACTCTGAGACACTGAGACAGAGACATTCAGACACTGAGACACAGAGACACTGAGATACAGAGACACATAACACTGAGACTATGAGCCACTGAGGCACAGAGACACTGAGACACAGAGACACGGAGACACTGAGACACTGAGACTCTGAGACACTGAGACAATCTGACACTGAGACACCAAGACACAGAGACACTGAGACACTGAGGCACAGAGACACTGAGACTCAGAGACACCGAGACACAGAGACACTGAGAAACTGAGACACTGATACTCTGAGACACTGAGACACTGAGGCACAGGGACACTGAGGCACAGAGACACAGAGACACAGAGTCAGTGAGACTCTGAGACACTGAGACAGAGACTTTGAGACACTGAGGCTCTGAGACACTGAGTCAAGGAGGCACAGGGACACTGAGGCACAGAAAGACTGAGACGGTGAGAAGCTGACAAACTGAGACACAGAGACACAGAATCACTGAGACTCTGAGACACTGAGACTCTGAGATAGTGAGACACATACACTGAGGCAAAGAGGCACAGAGACACTGAGACACAGAGACACTGAGACACAAAGACTCTGCGACACTGACACACAGAGACACAAATTCACTGAGACACAGAGACATTGAGACACAGAGGCTCTGAGAAACTGAGTCACTGAGACAATGAGGCACAGAGGCACAGAGACACAGAGACACGGAGACCCAGAGACACTGAGACTCTGAGACACTGAGACACTAAGACACAGAGACACAGAAACACTGAGACACAGAGACACAGACACACTGAGACACTGAGACACAGAGACACAGTGACACTGAGACACTGAGACACTGAGACTCTGAGACACTGAGAAACTGTGACACAGAGACACTGAGACACTGAGACACAAGGACACAGAGACACAGAGACACTGAGACACTGAGAATCTGAGACACTGAGACACAGAGACACTGAAGCACAGAGACACTGAGACACTGAGACACTGAGAGACGGAGACTCTGAGACACTGAGACACATAGACACAGAGGCACTGAGACTCTGAGTCACTGAGACACAGAGACACAGAGACACTGAGACACAGAGACTCTGAGACTCTGAGACTCAGAGACAATGAGACACAGAGACACTGAGACACAGAGACACAGAGACACAGAGACACTGAGACACAGAGACACTGAGACTCTGAGACACTGGGACACTGAGACTCTGAGACACTGAGACACTGAGACACAGAGACACGGAGACACAGAGACTCTGAGACACTGAGTCACAGAGACACTGAGACACTGAGACTCTGAGACAATGCGAAACTGAGACACTGAGGCACAGAGACACAGAGACACTGATACACAGAGGCACTGAGACTCTGAGACATTGAGACACGGAGAAACTGTGACACAAGGACACTGAGACACAGAGACACAGAGACACTGGGACACAGAGACACAGAGACACTGAGACTCTGAGACACTGAGACAAAGAGGCACTGAAGCACAGAGACACTGAGACACGGAGAGACGGAGACTCTGAGACACTGAGACACATATACACAGAGGCACTGAGACTCTGAGTCACTGAGACACAGAGACACAGAGACACTGAGACACTGAGACACAGAGACTCTGAGACTCTGAGACACTGAGACACTGAGACACAAAGACACTGAGACTCTGAGAAACTGAAACGCTGAGACACTGAGACACAGAGATGCTGAGACGCTGAGACACTGTGACAGTGAGACTCTGAGACACTGAGACACATTGACACTGGGACACAGAGGCTCAGAGACACTGAGACCCTGAGACAAAGAGACACAGAGACATAGAAACACTGAGACACAGAGGCACAGAGACAGTGAGACACAGAGACACTGAAACTCTGAGACACTGAGACAACGAGACTCTGAGACACTGAAACACAGAGACACAGAGACACTGAGTCACAGAGACACTGAGACTCTGAGACACTGAGACACCGAGACACTGAGACACAGAATCACAGAGACACTGAGGCACAGAGACACTGAGACACTGAGACACCGAGACACTGAGACACAGAATCACAGAGACACTGAGGCACAGAGACACTGAGACACTGAGACACTGAGACACTGAGACACAGAGACAATGGGAGACCGAGACACAGAGACACCGAGACTCTGAGAAACTGGGACACTGAGACACTGAGACACAGAGACACTGAGACACTGAGACACAGATACACCGAGAGTCTGAGAAACTGAGGCACTGAGACACTGAGATACAGAGACACAGAGACACTGAGACTCTGAGACATTGAGACACTGAGACACAGAGGCAAAGAGACACTGAGACACAGAGACAGTGAGACACTAAGACACAGAGACACTGAGACTCTGAGACACAGAGAAACTGAGACCCTGCGACACAGAGACACTGAGACACAGAGACACTGATACTCTGATACACTGAGACACTAACACACAGAGACACAGAGAAACTGAGACACTGAGATACAGAGACACTGAGACTCTGAGACACTGAGACACTGAGACAAAGAGACACTGAAACACAGTGACTCTGAGACACTGAGACACAGAGACACTGAGACTCTGAGACACATAGACACAGAGACACTGAGACTCTGAGTCACTGAGACACAGAGACACAGAGACACAGAGACACTGAGACTCGGAGACACAGAGATACAGAAACACTGAGACTATGAGACTTTGAGTCACTGAGACACTGAGACACAGAGACACTGAGACACAGTGACACTGAGACTCTGAGACACTGAGACAATGAGACACAGAGACATTGAGACACAGAGACACTCAGACTCTGAGACACTGAGACTCTGAGACACTGAGACACGGAGACAATGTGACACAGAGACACTGAGACACTGAGACACAGACACAGAGACACAGAGACACTGAGACTCTGAGACTCTAAGACACTGAGACTCTGAGACACAGAGACACTGAGACACAGAGACACTGAGACTCTGAGGCACTGAGACACAGTGACACAGAGACACTGTGACACTGAGCCACAGAGACTCTGAGACACAGAGACACTGAGACACAGAGACACTGGGACACTGAGACACTAAGCCTCTGAGACAATGAGACAGTGAGACTCTGAGACACTGAGACACTGAGACACTGAGCCTCTGAGACAATGAGACACAGAGACACAGAGACACTGAGACACAGAGACACAGAGGCACTGAAACTCTGAGACACTGAGACACCGATACACAGAGACACAGACACACTGAGACTCCGAGACTCTGAGACACAGAGACACTGACAGACAGAGACAAAGAGACAGTGAGACTCTGAGAAACTGTGACACTGAGACACAGAGACACTGAGACACGGAGCCACAGAGACACAGCGACACAGAGACTCTGGGACACTGAGACACTGAGACACAGAGACACTGAGACACAGAGACTCTGGGACACTGAGACACTGAGACACAGAAACCAGAGACACTGAGACACAGAGACACTGAGACACAGAGACACTGAGACTCTGAGACACTGATTCACAGAGACACAGAAACACTGAGACACAGAGACACAGAGACACATAGACACTGCGTCTCTGGTCTCAGTGTCTCTGCGTCTCAGAGTCTCTGCATCTCTGCGTCTCAGCGTATCTGCGTCTCAGTGTCTCTGCATCTCTGTGTCTCAGAGTCTCTGCGTCTCAGAGTCTCTGGTTCTCAGTGTCTCTGCGTCTCAGAGTCCCTGCATCTCAGTGTCTCAGTGTCTCTGCGTCTCAGGTTCTCCGTCTCTGCTTCTCTGCATCTCAGAGTCTCTGCATCTGAGAGTCTCTGCATCTCTGCGCCTCAGCGTATCTGCGTCTCAGTGTCTCTGCATCTCTGTGTCTCAGAGACTCTGCGTCTCAGAGTCTCTGGGTCTCAGTGTCTCTGCGTCTCTGCGTCTCAGAGACTCTGCATCTCAGTGTCTCAGTGTCTCTGCGTCTCTGTGTCTCAGCGTCTCTGCATCTCTGGGTCTCAGTGTCTCTTCGTCTCTGCGTCTCAGTGTCTCTGCGTCTCAGTGCCTCTGTGTCTCAGCGTCTCTTAGTCTCTGAGTCTCTGCGTCTCTGGGTCTCTGCGTCTCTGAGTTTCTGAGCCTCTGTGTCCCCTCTTCTCTGAGTCTCAGTGTCTTTGGGTCTCTGTGTCCCTGATTCTCCGTGTCGCTAAGTCTCTGAGTCACTGTGCCTCTGTGTATCTGCGTCTCTAAATCTCTGAGTCTCTGTGTTTCTGGGTCTCTGTATCTCGGTGTCTCTGAGTCTCTGAGTCTCTGAGTCTCTGAGCATCTGTGTCTCTGCGTCTCTGAGACTCTGAGCCTCTGAGCCTCTGTGTCTCTGGGCCTCTGAGTCTCAGTGTCTCTGAGTCTCTGAGCATCTGTGTCTCGGTGTCTGTAACTCTCTGAGCCTCTGTGTCTCTGATTCTCTGAGTCTCTGAGTCTCTGTGTCTCTTAACTCTGAGTCTCTGAGCCTCTGTGTCTCTGTGTCTCTGTGTTTCTGAGTCTCTGTGTCTCTGGGTTTCTCTGTCTCTGCGTCTCTGGGTCTCTGTGTCTCTGAGTCTCTGAGCCTCTGTGTCTCTGAGTCTCTGGGTCTCTGGGTCTCTGAGCGTCTGAGCCTCTATGTCTCTGAGTCTCTGAGTCTCTGTGTCTCTGCGCCCCTTTGAATCTCAGTCTCTGAGTCTCTGAGCCTCTGTGACTCTGCGTCTCTGAGAATCTGAGCCTCTGTGTCTCTGATTCTCTGAGTCTCTGTGTCTCTGAGTCTCTGAGTCTCCTTGTCTCTGCGTCTCTGAGTCTCTGAGTATGTGAGCCTCTGTGTCTCTGTGTCTCTGCGTCTCTGAGTCTCTGTGTCTCTGAGCCTCTGACCCTCGATGTCTCTGAGTCTCTGAGCCTCTGAGCCTCTATGACTCTGCGTCTCTGAGTCTCTGTGTCTCTGCATCTCTGAGCCTCTGTGTCTCTGCGTCTCTGTGTTTCTGAGTCTCTGTGTCTCTGGGCCTCAGTGTCTCTGTGTCTCTGGTCTCTGAGTCTCTGAGCCTCTGTGCCTCTGCGTCTCTGAGTTTCTGAGTCTCTGTGTCTCTGGGTCTCTGTGTCTCTGTGACTCTGAGTCTCCGTGTCGCTGAGTCTCTGAGCCTCTGTGTATCTGCGTCTCTGAGTCTCTGAGTCTCTGGGTCTCTGAGCCTCTGAGCCTCTATACCCTGAGTCTCTGAGTCTCTGTGTCTCTGGTTCTCTGAGTCTCTGAGCATCTGTGTCTCTGAGTCTCCGTGTCTCTGTGTTTCTGAGTCTCTGTGTCTCTGGGTCTCTGTGTCTCTGTGTCTCTGGGTATCTGTGTCTCTGAGTCTCGGAGCCACTGTGTCTCTGTGTCTCTGGTCTCTGAGCCTCTGTGCCTCTGCGTCTCTGAGTTTCTGAGTCTCTGTGTCTCTGGGTCTCTGTGTCTCTGTGACTCTGAGTCTCCGTGTCGCTGAGTCTCTGAGCCTCTGTGTATCTGCGTCTCTGAGTCTCTGAGTCTCTGGGTCTCTGAGCCTCTGAGCCTCTATACCCTGAGTCTCTGAGTCTCTGTGTCTCTGCGTCTCTGAGTCTCTGAGCATCTGTGTCTCTGAGTCTCCGTGTCTCTGTGATTCTGAGTCTCTGTGCCTCTGGGTCTCTGTGTCTCTGTGTCTCTGGGTCTCTGTGTCTCTGTGTCTCTGGGTCTCTGTGTCTCTGTGTCTCTGGGTCTCTGTGTCTCTGGGTCTCTGTGTCTCTGAGTCTCTGTGTCTCTGTGTCTCTGGGTCTCTGTGTCTCTGGGTCTCTGTGTCTCTGTGTCTCTGGGTCTCTGTGTCTCTGTGTCTCTGGGTCTCTGTGTCTCTGAGTCTCGGCGCCACTGTGTCTCTGTGCCTCTTCTCTGGGTCTCTGAGCCACTGAGCCTCTATGTGTCTGAGTCTCTGAGTCTCTGAGTCTATGATTCTCTGTGTCTCTGTTTCTCTGAGTCTCCGTGTCGGTGAGTCTCGGAGCCGCTATGTCTCTGAATCTATGAATCTCTGTGTCTCTGGGTCTCTATGTCTCTGAGTCTCTGAATCTCTGAGTCTCTGTGTCTTTGGGTCTCTGAGTCTCTGAGCCTCTATGTCTCTGAGTCTCTGAGTCTCTGGGTCTCTGAGTCTCTGAGCCTCTATGTCTCTGAGCCTCTGTGTCTCTGAGTCTCTGAGCCTCTGTGTCTCTGCGTCTCTGTGTTTCTGAGTCTCTGTGTCTCTGGGTCTCTGAGCCTCCGAGCCTCTATGTCTCTGAGTCTCTGTGTCGCTGAGTCTCTGAGTCACTGAGCCTCTGTGTCTCTGGGTCTCTGAGTCTCTGGGTCTCTGATTCTCCGTGTCGGTGAGTCTCGGAGCTTCTGTGTCTCTGCGTCTCTGAGTCTCTGGGTGTCTGAGCGTCTGAGCCTCTATGTCTCTGAGTCTCTGAGTCTCTGTGTCTCTGAGTCTCTGCGTCTCTGTGTCTCTGCGTCTCTGAGCCTCTGTGTTGCCGCGTCTTGCGTCTCTGAGTATCTGAGCCTCCGTGTCTTTGGGTCTCTGTGTCCCTGATTCTCCGTGTCGCTAAGTCTCTGAGTCACTGAGCCTCTGTGTATCTGAGTCTCTAAATCTCTGTGTCTCTGAGTCTCTGAGCCTCTGTGTCTCTAAATCTCTGAGTCTCTGTGTCTCTGGGTCTCTGTGTCTCGGTGTCTCTGAGTCTCTGTGTCTCTGGGTCTCAGTGTCTCTGAGTCTCTGAGCCTCTGTGTCTCTGCATCTCTGAGCCTCTGTGTATCTGCGTCTCTGAGTCTCTGGGTCTCCGAGTCTCTGAGTCTCTGCGTCTCTGTGTGTCTGCGTCTCTGAGCCTCTGTGTGTCTGCGTCTCTGAGCCTCTGTGTCGCTGCGTCTTGCGTCTCTGAGTATCTGAGCCTCTGTCTCTGTGTCTCTGGGTCTCTGTGTCTCTGAGTCTCGGAGCCACTGTGTCTCTGTGTCTCTTCTCTGGATCTCTGAGCCTCTGAGCCTCTATGTCTCTGAATCTATGAATCTCTGTGTCTCTGGGTCTCTATGTCTCTGAGTCTCTGAGTCTCTGTGTCTCCGGGTCTCTGAGCCTCTGAGCCTCTATGTCTCTGAGTCTCTGAGCCTCTGTGTCTCTGAGTCTCTGAGCCTCTGTGTCTCTGCGTCTCTGAGTCTCTGGGTCTCTGAGCGTCTGAGCCTCTATGTCTCTGAGTCTCTGAGTCTCTGTGTCTCTGAGTCTCTGCGTCTCTGTGTCTCTGCGTCTCTGAGCCTCTGTGTTGCTGCATCTTGCGTCTCTGAGTATCTGAGCCTCTGTGTCTTTGGGTCTCTGTGTCCCTGATTCTCCGTGTCGCTAAGTCTCTGAGTCACTGAGCCTCTGTGTATCTGCGTCTCTAAATCTCTGAGTCTCTGTGTCTCTGGGTCTCTGTGTCTCGGTGTCTCTGAGTCTCTGTGTCTCTGGGTCTCTGTGTCTCTGAGTCTCTGAGCCTCTGTGTCTCTGCATCTCTGAGCCTCTGTGCCTCTGCATCTCTGAGTCTCTGAGTCTCTGAGCCACTGTGTCTCTGCATCTCTGAGCCTCGGTGTATCTGCGTCTCTGAGTCTCTGAGTCTCTGGGTCTCTGAGCCTCTATACCCTGAGTCTCTGAGTCTCTGTGTCTCTGCGTCTCTGAGTCTCTGAGCATCTGTGTCTCTGAGTCTCCGTGTCTCTGTGTTTCTGAGTCTCTGTGTCTCTGGGTCTCTGTGTCTCTGTGTCTCTGTGTCTCTGTGTCTCTGAGTCTCGGAGCCACTGCGTCTCTGTGTCTCTTCTCTGGGTCTCTGAGCCACTGAGCCTCTATGTGTCTGAGTCTCTGAGTCTATGAGTCTCTGTGTCTCTGGGCCTCTGTGTCTCTGTTTCTCTGAGTCTCTGTGTCGGTGAGTCTCGGAGCCGCTGTGTCTCTGCATGTCTGAGTCTCTGTATCTCTGAGCCTCTGAGCCTCTATGTCTCTGAATTTATGAATCTCTGTGTCTCTGGGTCTCTGAGTCTCTGAGTCTCTGAGTCTCTGTGTCTCTGGGTCTCTGAGGCTCTGAGCCTCTATGTCTCTGAGTCTCTGAGCCTCTGTGTCTCTGAGTCTCTGAGCCTCTGTGTCTCTGAGCCTCTGTGTCTCTGCGTCTCTGTGTTTCTGAGTCTCTGTGTCTCTGGGTTTCTCTGTCTCTGAGTCTCTGGTTCTCTGGGTCTCTGAGCGTCTGAGCCTCTATGTCTCTGAGTCTCTGAGTCTCTGTGTCTCTGCGTTCCTTTGAATCTCAGTTTCTGAGTCTCTGAGCCTCTGTGACTCTGCGTCTCTGAGTATCTGAGCCTCTGTGTCTCTGATTCTCTGAGTCTCTGTGTCTCTGAGCCTCTGAGTCTCTGTCTCTGCGTCTCTGAGTCTCTGAGCCTCTATGTCTCTGAGTCTCTGAGCCTCTGTGTCTCTAAGTCTCTGAGCCTCTGTGTCTCTGCGTCTCTGTGTTTCTGAGTCTCTGTGTTTCTGAGTCTCTGTGTCTCTGGGCCTCTGTGTTCCTGTTTCTCTGAGTCTCCATGTCGGTGAGTCTCGGAGCCGCTGTGTCTCTGCGTGTCTGAGTCTCTGGATCTCTGAGCCTCTGAGCCTCTATGTCTCTGAATCTATGAATCTCTGTGTCTCTGGGTCTCTATGTCTCTGAGTCTCTGAGTCTCTGTGTCTCTGAATCTATGAAACTCTGTGTCGCTGGGTCTCTGTGTCTCTGGGTCTCTATGTCTCTGAGTCTCTGAGTCTCTGTGTCTCTGGGTCTCTGAGTCTCTGTGTCTCTGAGTCTCTGAGCCTCTGTGTCTCTGAGTCTCTGAGCCTCTGTGTCTCTGAGTCTCTGTGATTCTGAGTCTCTGTGTCTCTGGGTCTCTGAGCCTCTGAGCCTCTATGTCTCTGAGTCTCTGTGTCGCTGAGTCTCTGAGTCACTGAGCCTCTGTGTCTCTGCGTCTCTGAGTCTCTGGGTCTCTGATTCTCCGTGTCGGTGAGTCTCGGAGCTTCTGTGTCTCTGCGTCTCTGAGTCTCTGGGTCTCTGAGCGTCTGAGCCTCTATGTCTCTGAGTCTCTGAGTCTCTGTGTCTCTGCGTCTCTGTGTCTCTGCGTCTCTGAGCCTGTGTGTTGCTGCGTCTTGCGTCTCTGAGTATCTGAGCCTCTGTGTCTTTGGGTCTCTGTGTCCCTGATTCTCCGTGTCGCTAAGTCTCTGAGTCACTGAGCCTCTGTGTATCTGTGTCTCTAAATCTCTGAGTCTCTGTGTCTTTGGGTCTCTGAGTCTCTGAGTCTCTGAGCCTCTGTGTCTCTGCATCTCTGAGCCTCTGTTCCTCTGCGTCTCTGAGTCTCTGAGTCTCTGAGCCTCCGTGTCTCTGCATCTCTGAGCCACTGTGTCTCTGAGTCTCTGAGTCTCTGAGTCTCTGAGCCTCTGTGTCTCTGCATCTCTGAGTCTCTGAGTCTCTGATTCTCTGATCTCTGAGCATCTGTGTCTCTGGGTCTCTGTGTCTCTGATTCTCCGTGTCGCTAACTCTCTGAGTCACTGAGCCTCTGCTTCTCTGCGTCTCAAAATCTTTGAGTCTCGGTGTCTCTGGGTCTCTGTGCTCTGAGTCTCTGAGTCTCTGTTTCTCTGAGTCTCTGAGTCTCTGAGTCTATGAGTTTCCGTGTCTCTGGGTCTCTGTGTCTCTGAGTCTCCGTGTCGGTGAGTCTCGGAGCCTCTGTGTCTCTGCGTCTCTGAGTCTCTGGGTCTCTGAGCCTCTGAGCCTCTATGTCTCTGAGCCTCTGAGTCTCTGAGTCTATGAGTTTCCGTGTCTCTGGGTCTCTGTGTCTCTGTGTCTCTGAGTCTCCGTGTCGGTGAGTCTCGGAGCCTCTGTGTCTCTGCGTCTCTGAGTCTCTGGGTCTCCGAGTCTCTGAGTC